>NC_089805.1:37065127-37419965 GCF_029633855.1 Hoplias malabaricus | reverse complement strand
ATTCTTGACATTTCAGAATAAATATAGGTTGTTTTGCAATATAGCACACCAAGCAGCTGGATTGAATGAAAATTTATCTCTGATCCATTCAGACGTGGAACATAGATTATATTATCCTTATTCATAATTATTGAGAAATATCAGACAAACTGTTCCATCTGAACTTATCCAAGTTTCTATTTACAAATGCAATTGACAAAAAAGTGTTTTGTTTGTTAGAGCTTGAGATTCCAAATCTGGCTCAATATGCTTTGCTGTGATATTGACAAGGATTACATTGAAGAGTTTTTTTTCTTTCAGCTAAGTATCATTGACGAGGCTGTCCGGTGTGAGTGTAGATATAATGGATGACTCCTTGTTAGGAAAAGCAGATAAATAGTCTGTTACCCTTGTCCTTGATTAACTTGATAAAATTACCTGGTTTGAGATACTTGGAAATGTCTAATATTAAAAGATAGAGAGTAAAGTGTCCCTCAAAATAGTGGTAACGCAGCAGTAGATTGTGGAATCTGTGACTAACAGGACAGATACAGCTCTTGTAGATGTGACTGAAAAAGAAAGTGGAGTTTAAAGTTTAAAACACATCCATAACCACATTTTACCTTTAGAAGTGATATTGCTATTTTTTCAGAAGCCAACGCTATGCATCGACGAAAGGTAAATGACCACGGTTATGGTTACTCAACAGAGGAAAGCAGAGATCAGCTCAGTGTTATGTATGTAATAGAGACAGATGTGAAAATAAATAACATTCTTTATCCTCGATGTAGCTGTTACATCATTACTGTTACACTACAGTCCAAGTAAAATATCAACATTTCTCACTGTGCAATGCATTGAAGAAAAGAAATGGAAGCAGTACAACTAGCACTATAAAATAGTAAAATGCTAGACAAGTGTCCACAGAAGGCTTTATGAGTTTATGCAAACACAGCCTCACTATAAAAATCTTATTCATGCTGTGTGGATTCTGGGAATCCGCAACTTGAGGTCATACATATTTGACTAGAAGACCATTTACAGGTTTCATACAATGGGCACAAAACATAGTCTGCACTTTGTGAATGCACACACAAATTTCTGACACCCACCCAGCATGAGAATCAGCCTTAATCCTGCCCCTAACCTTAATCCTTATCCTAACCTTATCTGTGGTTCTCAGTCCTGGTGGGTCACTGCCCTGCACATTTTAGATACTCCTCTGCTCCCAACCCACCTGATGTAACTAATGAGCTCATTAACAACTCCTTCCAAAGTTGATGTGTGTGATGGAGTGAGGTGAAAACTACCACAAGGTCCATGCCCGAGAACCACTCCTCTAAACCTAATTCTCAGCCTAACCCTAATACTCTTCTTAAGGTACATAAGTCATAAGTTTGTGTAGATTTGGCAAAACAGGGCCTCTAGTGGCCTGGAGTGCACTTGGCGATAAAAAAGCACCTTTCAGGACACACAAGGACACATTACAAGTCACTGAAAGGCACTTACAAATAAAATTATATTATTATTATTATTATTATTATTATATACACTAATATTTCCCAAAAAACATCCAACAGATTCATGAACTCTGCAGAAACAGCATATTTGTAGTAGTACCTTTGTGTGTTAGTGAATACCAATTGTCTGCAAGTTACATTTCTTTACACAATAAACATAATCCAAAAAAGTTTATTTGTCACATACAGGGGTTGGACAGTGAAATTGAAACACCTGGTTTTAGACCACAATAATTTATTAGCATGGTGTAGGGCCTCCTTTTGAGGCCAATACTGCGTCAATTCATCTTGCGAATGACATACAAGTCCTGCACAGTGGTCAGAGGGATTTTAAGCCATTCTTCTTGCAGGATAGTGGCCAGGTCACTACATGATGCTGGTGGAGGAAAACGTTTCCTGACTCGCTCCTCCAAAACACCCCAAAGTGGCTCAATAATATTTAGATCTGGTGACTGTGCAGGCCATGGGAGATGTTCAACTTCACTTTCATGTTCATCAAATCAATCTTTCACCAGTCTTGCTGTGTGTATTGGTGCACTGTCGTCCTGATACACGGCACCGCCTTCAGGACACAATGTTTGAACCATTGGATGCACATGGTCCTCCAGAATGGTTCGGTAGTCCTTGGCAGTGACGCGCCCATCTAGCACAAGTATTGGGCCAAGGGAATGCCATGATATAGCAGCCCAAACCATCACTGATCCACCCCCATGCTTCACTCTGGGCATGCAACAGTCTGGGTGGTACGCTTCTTTGGGGCATCTCCACACTGTAACTCTCCCGGATGTGAGGAAAACAGTAAAGGTGGACTCATCAGAGAATAATACATGTTTCACATTGTCCACAGCCCAAGATTTGCGCTCCTTGCAACATTGAAACCGACGTTTGGCATTGGCATGAGTGACCAAAGTTATGGCTATAGCAGCCCTGCCGCGTATATTGACCCTGTGGAGCTCCCGACGGACAGTTCTGGTGGAAACAGGAGAGTTGAGGTGCACATTTAATTCTGCTGTGATTTAGGCAGCTGTGGTTTTGGATACAATCCGGGTCAGCACCTGAACATCCCTTTCAGACAGCTTCCTCTTGCGTCCACAGTTGCGTCCTGTTGGATGTGTTTCGTCCTTCTTGGTGGTATGCTGACATTACCCTGGATACCGTGCCTCTTGATACATCACAAAGACTCACTGACTTGGTCACAGATGCACCAACAATTTGTCCTCTTTTGAACTCTGGTATGTCACCCATAATGTTGTGTGCATTGCAACATTTTGAGCAAAACTGTGCTCTTACCCTCTGCTAATTGAACCTTCACACTCTGCTCTTACTGGTGCAATGTGCAATTAATGAAAATTGGCCACCAGGCTGCTCCAATTTAGCCATGAAACCTCCCACACTAAAATAACAGGTTTTTCAGTTTCATTGTCCAACCCCTGTACATAGTTATACACAGAACAACTTGCAGTGAAAGGCTTTGACAACTGTCCACACACGTTAAAATAAAGATAAGAGTTAAGGAAATAGAAAAACAGGAAAATAGAAATACAATAAAATATATACACATGCTCAGAATAAATAATACAAAACTAAAAATAATTAAAGTTAAAGCTAAAACTGTGCAACAAAGACACAAGTAGAATAAAATATATAAAAATGTATAAAATTATAAAAAGCATCAAAAAGTGACCTCTATTCAACTAAGTGTTCAGAATGAGGAATCACATCAAAAGACTTCAACATTTCTACAGAAAAGCAAAAGTAAACAATGATTTTGAGCAGAAATTTAAATTTTATTAAAGTGCATTTAAAATGGAACTTATTTTCATTTTTTGTATAATTGCTAGCTTACCGGAACTTACATTGAGGCATCAGACAGACAATGCCGTCTAAAGGCTGAGGTCACATTTGCACAGTACTGTGCAAATGTTTTAGGCATATGAGATTTAAGAAATGTTTTATCTGAGCAAGAGTGTATTTGATCAATAATAATAATAATAATAATCTGAATAAAAACAAACTACATTGTTACTATAAGTAGTGATATTTTGTTTGTGAATGTGTTGGTTTAACCCTTTCCACATCTATCCTCATGGCAGTCCACATTTATCATCCCTAGTTTTGCTGGTTATTAAATACTTATGTCAAGTGTGCTGGCATTGGCCTTCATGCTCACTCATATTTATGTATTTATGATTTCTTATTTAATGTTATTCTATTTAATTTATGAAAGCACCACATTTATGGAGAAAATAAATTATTTTATTTTAAATAATAAGCAGAATTTTATGGGCCTAATATGTTTGAAGAGCACTGCAGGTCTGTCCTTATAGTAAGTGATGTGGAAGCTGCACAGAAGCTAAAGACTTTTATTCTTGACCCAGCTGTCTCTATAGTCCCTCATAGAAGGATAGATACCGGTGGATTTGTACCTGCTTTGCAAGAGATCCTTCAATTGCATTCGTTTTTGTATAAAGCAAGTTATAAAACATCGGGGGTGCACATCCGCACACAGCGACAGAGCGCAGAGTGAACACAATGCCAATGTGACTGTATCAAGTTAGTGCCCACACTGACACAGTTACAGTGCATCAATCAGCTTACAATTCTCAGGATGATGCTTGGAAGATTGAGGGGTTAAAATGTCCTGCCTTAAATCTTTCAATGTCGACTGAGCCAAACACGTCTGAACAAGTCTGGGAACAACACAAGATCTGTTAGACTCCTCTCTGATTCTAAAATATTGCATAAATACAAAAGAATGATCTTGATAGTTAATGGCAGTTAATCATAATATATTGGAAGTAACAGTCTGACCACAGGGTGGCACGGTGGTGCAGCAGGTAGTGTCGCAGTCACACAGCTCCAGGGGCCTGGAGGTTGTGGTTTGATTCCCGCTCCGGGTGACTGTCTGTGAGGAGTTGGTGTGTTCTCCCTGTGTCCGAGTGGGTTTCCTCCGGGTGCTCAGGTTTCCTCCCAAAGTCCAAAAACACACGTTGGTAGGTGGATTGGCGACTCAAAAGTGTCAGTAGGTGTGAGTGAATGTGTGTGTCTGTGTTGCCCTGTGAAGGACTGGCGCCCCCTCCAGGGTGTATTCCTGCCTTGCGCCCAGTGATTCCAGGTAGGCTCTGGACCCACCGCAACCCTGAACTGGATAAGGGTTACAGATAATGAATGAATGAATGAGTCTGACCACAAGTAACAAAATAATTAAGGAAACAATTGTCCTTTAGCTACTGGAAATTGATCTGAATTACAGGCTGTATTAGGGACTATTTGTGGAATTTTGTAAGATTATGTATTTATGTATTTATTTTAATTAATGTATAACCTGTAATTAAAGTACAGCCATGACAGATGATATAAGCAGCATCTTTCAGACATTAAGCACACTTTAAGCTTTTCAAGTGTAGGTGTAATTTTGGTTAAAAAATGTTGCCAAATTTTTTGAATATTTACTAAAATTATGATAATAAACAATTTATTTCTATATAATATGGTTCAGTCTGTAGAAGGTATTTTTTTATTATTTATTGTTATTTAAGTTGTAGCGATATGTTAGGTTTAAATATCCCTGTTTAAAATATACTCTTCATCTCCACACTAATGGAGAATTTGAGAAGTGGGTGAACGTGCCTCAAAGTTTCAGCAGTATGTCACCTGAACCCACGCTATGGATGATGAGAGGGATGTGTTGAGTTAGTGAAAATTACTAGCAGAAAAAAAACACTGTAAAAGTATCTGTGAATATTTGTTCTATGGAAGAGTTGGAGTTTCAAGTTAAGCATGACTGGTCAGGCTTGTTTGATCAGGTCTCAGAGTTGCTCCTGCAAGCCAGGTTTAGTTTGCAGTTTAGCTGTATTAATAAAATGCTTCTCTGTGCTGTGTTTAGATTGGAGCTGAAAACCAAAAATAGGACCATAAATATTATTTGTTCTCAAAAATGTTGTAGGATTATTTAAGCATCTCTCATATATGGCAAACAAGCCTGCAGCCTGGTACGTTAGCAGGAGACCAACATAGCTCATACTACAAATCTCTCAGAATCTGATAATATAAAAAAGTGTGAGGCCAATTCCAATGCTGCACTACAGTCCTTTCCCATCATTGAGTCCATTAGGTACGACTGGAAGACTCATTCTCCAGAGGAGCAGGTGATAAAAAGTCAGATTGTACCAAAATATATATACATGCAATGCAAACAACAATTAGATAGATCAAAGGAAATGGAATGATAATGAATTGCAATTCATTTTGGACTTTGGAGAGGCATAAGAGGAGAATTGTCTCCTAGCAACATAGCTGCATGCAGCTCTACAGCATCTGCACCACTGGACTCGCTGGGGTTTAATTAGAACAGAACAAATTTTCTCAGGCTAGCTGTAATTGTGATGCTAAAAGATTTCACCTTTGGCCATCGATTTTCATCCAGGCTCCTTAAGGTTACTGCAGTAGGACAGAGGAAAGCTTTGGATCATTTCCTTGTGTTCAGTTTAACCTGAAGAGCCATGGACTTTTCAATGAGTCATAGTCATTAGATAACATGAAAGTCTTACTGTGCTACAAATAAAGTGGGCAGCTATTTTAACCACCATGTTTTATTGTGACTTCAGGGCTTGCTCATCAGCTCATGCGAGAGACCCTTCAGTTCCCAGTGGAAGATAACGAACTACATGTAAGTTAATTACTGCACAAATATTTTTAATGCATGACCTGATTTTTTTTCTGCCCCATTCCGTCCCTAGCTCTGGCCCCACTGTAATAAATCCACCTGTGATTTGTTTGTAACTCTGCCCTACAGTAATTGCAGGCAGGTCTGCTCATCACTATGTGTATTTATCTTCGCTCTTGCATGGTTGTTGGTTTTACTGGTTGATTACACCTGTTCTGCTGTTATTCTATTTTTTATATATATTATTCTGCATTTTTAGTTAGTTTTACCAGTCTTTCTTTGCATTCTACTTACTGTGCATTTTATCCCTCTACTTGCATCTGCCTGTACTCTCAGTATCTGCCTACTCTACACTTCCCATTCATTTAAGTTCAACCTCTAATAAAACACACTCAGCATTTACATCCAACAATTTCAATTGCTTCTGTGTTACATTCAGCCTTCCTCAAGCTAAAGTTCCACTGGGGCCCCAGTGTTTATAGCAAGCCTAGTTGGTAATTTCAAGCTCATCTCTATCCTGTTTTCTCTTCATCATTAATAGGCCTTTAAATGTGTTTTGTAACTCACAATCCTGGTAAAAGCCTTGTAATGTGTCGTCCAAAAATCTTTTATTTAGCAGAAATGGCTGTATTTTTGGCAAAAAAAAAAATTAGCTATTTGTCTCATGACAATAGAAGAACCCTTTCGGTGCTTTATGGAACAGCTGTTAAGAATGTTTTATAAACAAAACCTTTACAACATGTTTTCCAGTTTGCAAGGAAAATACATTTCATTGAGCAATCACCTTCAGAAAACAATTATCTTAAAATTTTTGCGTAAAGTAAACATTTTTTTATACATGCACACACACACACAGACATGAATTTACACTGAGAAAAGCCAACACTGCCAAAGCCTTTTAATTGGGTAACTGACACAATTATGTGAGTTTCCTGTGTTTTCCCTGCGTCTGTGTGAGTTTCCTCCATGTGCAGTTATTAACAGGTAAACTGGCTGTATGAAGTTGTCCATTTGTGAGAGTATGTGAGAGACTGGGTAAGTATATGATGTCCTGCAATGCATGTTTGATAATCCTGTTTTGCGCCTGATTAGGATGGAGTGGTTACCTCTGCTGTGTAAGGCGTTGATGCCCAGTTGGAAAGATATGAAGCATAATCAAGAGGTCCCATCACCTATGACGCCCCCTCCTTACACATATACTATTGCCCAGGGACTGTGTTTGGGAACCATACCAAGGCATAATAAGCACTGCCAGTGTCTCAAGCTGCATGTGTCTGGGACTGCTCACTTTGGAGGGGAGGTTCTGGTTTGAACATGTTAGGTGGGTAGTAAAATAGCAGCAGAGTTGCCACATGTAAAAGGCAGAGCCGTGGGTGGAGGTAAAGGTGGGGACTAACTATATATATATATATATATATATATATATATATATATATATATATATATATATATATATATATTAGTGTATGTTTTCTTTATTTTCAATTTTACACCCCCCCCCCCCGCACAACCACCAACTCCTCCTCCTCCTCATGTGTTGTGAATGCAGCTGTGATTACAAACTCAGTGTAATTTCTCATGGCAAGGAACATATTTCATAACTGCATTCCTTCTCAGCAGGCACATCCCTGCAGAATTATTAACCATCAATTCCTCTCGCATGGTTTGTCAGCTTTTTTTAATGAAACACTGCCTGTGCCTCTTCTCAGCTGATTAACTGAGCAGCCCATAGCCCACCCTAACCTCCCCTCATGATACAAGCCCCATATACGAGCCCCATAACCATCCTTTTCTGAACATATTCCCTCGGACATCATTTGGGGCTTGCTGCAGTCTGGGATCAAAAGGCAGCGGGGAAAAGAAGAGAAAGTATTAAGTAATGCGCTGTGACATTTGAGTCGTATAAATTGAATATGCCTGTCCTTGCCCTTTTCCAGTTCCAGTGTTATAAATATAGCTGTAGAAACAGAACACAACCATGTGCATAAAAGCACAAAAAAAAAATAAAATAACTACACTCAGGAGTGTGACATTCATTGTCAGTCTCTGCAATTACAGTGTGCAATTGGCTGTAAAAATAATGCATTTGTAGACACTGCTTAAGCAAATACCAGCACTGGCTTAGACGGATTCTTCTACTTCCTTCTGTTCTTACATAAAGTGGAAGGCTGTTTCTATCAGCGGAAACATTCCCTTTAACTGGATAACTGGATTAGAAACACTGATGTTAGTAATAGTGACTGAATTCCATTAGTGGAACATGAAGGAAGATTAAGGTCTGGGGCTAATTGATCAAACAGCTGCATTTATTTCAGAGAATGTCAGACAAGTTCTGTCTATGGTAATTGAAAAACAGAAAGAATGTATAGCCTTTATCTGAGGCTTTTTTTGTAACTCTGACTCTTCAGTTCTACTGAAGCTCTGGCCCTCCCAGAGCCTGTAGCAGGAGCCTGCCGGCCGCGCTCGTATATATTTAATTCAGCTGCCTTTTGTCATTTTTAATAACAGGCTGCTAGCACCAGTGCCTAATGTGGCTTTCATTGTGAACAATTTCATTACCCGTTCTCCACTGGCGCCTCCATCCCTCTTAAGCCCTGCTAGATTGTCCTGGGGACTTATCTCTAATCCCGCACGGCACTGGTCCACGCTGCCGTTTACTACGTCTCCTCCTGCCATAAATTTGCCAGGTCATTTCAATTAACATTTACCGAGCTGTCTCGCCACCTCACAGCTAGCTCAGGGGAGAGAACTCTTCCTTGCTCTGAAAACACTGCATTTACCCTGCCCCTGTATAGTCTGACTCTTATTCTTTACTCCTGTTTCACTGTCAGATCCTCACACTCGTCTGAAAATGCTAAATTATAAAATTAGCATCACTTAAGCCCTGCAGTCAGCAGACATTCCTTGAGCTGATGGTGAAATGAGGCCTGTATGAAAAGAACTGCATTTCTTAAGCTGAGGAAGAATGAAGCATGTATTAAAGCAAGTGGAATGAAGGATATGAATTTACAATTCGACATGCACTGTATTAAAAAAAAACCCTGCAAAATCATTCAGTAAAAGGTCTGGCAGCTAGTTTCCAGGAAATTATCTTTACAGCTATTGCACATATAAACAAGATCAATGCCTATGCAAAACACAATGAGGAACTATATGTGGCTCTGTCCAAAAACGTAGTGAGCTGACTGCATAGAGAGCATTTTATATCATAGTGTTCACGTCTCGATGTGTAGGCTGTTCCAATGCTTAGACACCTTAAATATGCTGCCTACTAAGGTACCACAGCATCGAAACGTTCATCAGTTCCACTATGCAGCGCAAGCACAGTTCCCATCTATTTTGCTGAGCATAAATGCTTAAAATCACTATAAAAATACTACAATCCATTATGCTTACAGGCTGAGGCCAAGCTAGCCACTGTGGTAAGTAAACATTGGCAGCATACAATGGGCGGGAAAAACCTTTGACGCAATCACTATCTAACTAGAGCATCTGCCTCATAAGGATAGTCAGTTAGAATGCTGCCTACTTTTACAGCTGCCTACTTAGTCAATGCCTGCTTAGGTAGCTCACTAGGTTTTGGGACAGACCATAGCTACACAGCTCCAGGGTCTCAGAGTCACTGTCTGTGAGTTGTGTGTGTTCTCCTTGTGTGCTCTGGTTTTCTCCCACAGTACAAAACCACATGCTTTCACACAGAATTGTCTGTGTGAAATTGCCCACAGCTCAGTGACTGGGTGAGTGTGTAGTGAACTGATGAACTGTCCAGGGAGTGTTCCTATATTGTGCCCCGATGATTCAATGTAGGCCCATATCGCACAACAATCCTTATCTGGATACAATCTTTACAGACCATTTAATTACACTTCAATTTTTTTTTTGTTTTGTGGTACATAGGAGGAGGTTAAGTGACATATAAACATGACCAAATTACACACAGCTCTGTATCTCCCTAGTTTATAAGCTTAAATAACATAAATTAAACAGTGGCCATGATGCATAAATGATTCCAGTGCAAAAGGAAAAAAAATGGCTTGATGCGGCTGCAATATGTGTCTGCAATGCACCAATTACCTTGTTTTACAAAGAAAATTCTGAATAATAATAATAATAATAAAAAACGTTATGTGGTTTTAACAGGTTTACATACCCCTTTGTTCAGAAACCTGCCACTTTAAAATCACACAACCTCTCACACTGAGAATCAAATCTACTGGATTTCTCTTAAAAACTAAATACTTTTCCTGCCTGTCATCACATCCCATACCCAGAGAATAAAACCAAACTTCAAAACTGGAAATAGACGAGTGGTAATGATGCAGTGTTCTGAAGGAGTAGTAGAATTACATGTAAAAACTCTGCAATCAAAGCTAGTAATCAAAGTATGCAAGGTTTCGTTGATATTTATGTTAAGGCAGCGAGCCGTGTGTACACAGGTCTGCTCATCTTCACAACCCACCCCTGCTGAGGAACACTCAGCTGGATCCAATAAGAGCTTTTCTTGGACTTTCTTGGTTTCATGTTTTAAGCACGAATTGATTGTTTAGGATCAACAGTTCGTTTAGCTCGAAGACTTTAAGGATATAAAACAGATCCATTTATTATAATGAAAACCGAGGAAAGTTGGTGTAAAAGCTAATGATACTTATTATAATTGTTAGCATGCCTTTGTCCATACAAAATGTTAAAATAACAGATATTTTACCAGCTCCATTTACCCTAGGTCCACTTTACAGTAGTCAGTAGTCAGTAGTCAGTGACTGTAGTCAGTCTGTTGATCTGCATATCTTGTTAGCCATCTTTCATCCTGTTCCTCAGTGGTCAGGTCCCCATAGGTCTGGTGGGGTTTCAGATTATTGAAGAACAGAGTGAGATGAGAATACAGAGAGGCTTACGGTGTGTTCAGAGCAGCAGATTGTAGTTCTGCAGTTACATTGTTGTCTAAAGCATTTGTGGTATGTGTAGCATATACAATGCATAATCAGTGTAAAAACAAGCCTGTATTTTTAATGTTATGGCTGATTGTTGTATGTTTATTGTTATGGCTGATTCGATTTAAATGTATGGTATTTGTTAGACAGTCTTATACAGAGTAAATTTTTTTAGACAGTGCCTTCTCATACCTTGTCTATGAAAAAAACCTTAGAACGGACAGACAGAGAGAGAGAGAGAGTGAGAGAAACAATATTACCGTATTCTTGGTAATTGTTTCAACAGATTGGGGTTCATACACTTTTAAACCCAGATTGTTGCTCATTGGCAGCTCAACACAGCCACATTTAGCACACAGAGCCAGCAGTATACTACTCAGTTTGATAACAGAACTTTGAAGAAAAAAAATAAGATTTGATTACACTATAAATATTCTCAAAATGATTTCCCTTTTGATCTGTGTATTAGCCACTTGGAGGACAGCAGAACGAGGTTATTTGTGGCATAGAGGAGAATAAAAGCACCAGGAAGGAAGTTTAGGTTTAAAGTGAGCTAAAAATAGTAGACTGAGGACACTGTGGTAATGTTTCATAATTAAGGAACCTCTATGATGAAAAGTCAGCCTCAAATAGTGATCTTCCATCTTAATCCACTACATTTACAAAAGGCAAAAGTTTAACTACACATCCATTATTCAAATTCTGTATGGATTCACTTTCTTCTGTTTTTCTGTCATTTAGCAGTTTGTGTTTGAGTGTTTTGTCTCATGTACAAGAGTGGAATTTAGTTCATTTGATCCATTGTAATGCAGTCAGATGCAGGTAATTACATTTAACCTGAAAACTATTAAAAAACAGCTGTATTTCCACAGTGCTGCTTTTAATTATTATTATATGCACAAAAAGCTAATTTTTATTTTGTACACTTTCTAAAGTGCCACCTACATTTGGTCCAGTTTATGACCCTAGTAATGGGGTTTTCGTTAAATATGAACAAATTTCCTTTGAGACCAAGCTAACATAACACATTGCTTTTCATGCTCACATCTGAGACTACTCGTATTGAAAACACACACCAAAACAAAATTATTAAGCAGGTTATTAGGAAAAGAAAGAAAACACTCCAAAATACATCACTACCTCCTACACCAAGCAGGCACCCCAGGGAACAAATGGATAAATAAACCAAAATAACCCACTAATTACTTTTCTCAAAACTAAGCAATTATAATCACACAACACAAAGCAGAAACAGAGCAGTCGTATAACGCCATACAAGGAACAAACAAAACTCTTAAAGCCGCTCAGCAGCTAGCTGGAGGTTTCAGACCCTGCAAATGAATAAATTAAACCCAGTTCACTATTTTCATCACAGCTACCTCAGAGGGTTCAAAAATTCCTTCTACCCACCATTCATTCATTGTCTGAAACCGCTTATCCAATTCAGGGTCGTGGTGGGGCCGGAGCCTACCTGGAATCACTGAGCACAAGGCAGGAATACACACTGGAGGGGTTGCCAGTCCTTCACAGAGTGACACACACACTCACACCTATGAACAATTCGCCAATCCACCTACCAACGTGTGTTTTTGGACCACGGGAGGAAATGGGAGCATCCGGAGGAAACCCTCGCGGACACGGGGAGAACACACCAAACTCCTCACAGTCACCCGGAGCAGGACTTGAACCCACAACCTCTAGGTCCCTGGAGCTGTTTGACTGCTGCGCCATTGTGCCGCCCCACCCACCATTCAGCCATAACTATTAAAAAAACAAAACATGATCCTACCTTACTTAGGTCATAATAGCCCAATGCACAAACCTATTAATCCAACATTATCAATCATGGGACCTACCCAAAAAGGCTAAGCCTACTCAGAATGATGAGCAGCCATGCCTCATAATGCATACAGCTTTATCTAAGAATACCTAGCAATAAAGCAAAAAAAAGCTAGCTCAGCCAAAATGGAGAAAAATAACAAAGCTGTACCTCAGTTAGCAGCTCTTTAATCCCAAACAGTAATATTCAACTGTTCATAACACAAGATTTCAGAAAGCAGCTCTGGGGCAAGACAATCAAAAGCAGTTAATTGTTCCCTTTTTGTGCATTTAAATCCATTGTTCTGTCTACCACAGTAGCATTATTTACAGAACTTACTTCTACTTCACTTCTAAATATATCTCTACTTTTTCCTCAAACAAGTTGAAATGGAAAAAGGACTTGTTTGTTTAACATAGCACTCCTGAAGGACCTAATGGTCTCAAAAGTGTCACCTACTGAGTTTCAGGTCTAGTCCACACATACATGGGTATTTGAAAAATGGGTGTTTTTTCATTCATTTTTTAAAAAATAATCCACTGAGTGTTTGTAAAATATCTCTGCCAACCTGAAAATATAAAATCATGGGGTTAGGTGCTGTCAAGAGCATGCCAAACTTGCCGGCACTGATATAACTTTACCAATAAAGCCATATTGGCCAATCAGAAACCTTTTTTAAACTCTTTTCAATTCTCTTTGGGTCATGTCTGCTATGCACCTCATGTAAACAAAGGAGATTGAGGGGACCATGCTCTTGATGCTACAAGTTCAAAACTCAACCAAAGACCAAAACACTTAGAAAAAGCTATGTTCCACATATCTGTTTTGGACTAATACTGTCTGAGATCTCCTTTTTGTCTAAATCTATTTTTTCATTTGGAATTAAATAAAAAATAACAAAAACAAATAATCCTCAAACCCATCAATGAGTAAATTTTGAGTAATACAATTTTCCTCAGGATTGGTCAAGTGAGTTCATGGCCTGATGCATGTTTCCAGCATTGTGGAACTTTTTTCCTTGACATTATTCCCCTCAAAACCAAGGTCAGAACATTTTATTGAATCAAAATTGTGTCTAGGATTTAGTCTGGTCCATAACATTCTCTTAACAAGACTGACAAGCACTCTAGAGGCAGTGAGATGTTGATTAACTGACAGGCCATCAGTCAGTCCATCTGTCAGCCTGGTCTGCAAGACCTGCCCTCCACTCCCAAAATGAAGAAAATTTGTGGCATCCCGCTTTGACGTAGCATGTCATAGAGACAGCAATCAATTGCTTGTACTCTAACACCCCCACATCCACTACTTAGTTCAATATAAATTGTTGTTTACAATATTAAAGAACTTCTTCGTGTTGACAAAATATATTTCCCACAATACTGAAGGCAATTATGAAATGTGTTTAAGATCCCTTCCCTGGATCACCACCTTAATGTGGTGGAGAGGTTTACGTGTTTTCATGAGCCTAGGAGCAATGTTGTCCGGGGCAATAGCTCCTGGTAGGATCTACCAAGGCAAATTGGTCCTAGGTGATGGGCCAGACAAAGAGTGATCCCTAAAAACCCAGATGAAAAGAACAGCCCAGTGTAGGGTTACGGTGCCCCACCCTGGAGCCAGGCCTGAGGGAGAGGCTCCCCGGCGAGCGCCTTGTGGCAGGAATTTCACACATAGGGTCCAGCCGGACCTGGAATGTAACCTCTCTGGTGGGAAAAGAGCCTGAGCTGGTGCACGAGGTTGAGAGGTACCGACTAGATATAGTTGGGCTCACCTCGACACACAGTATGGGCTCTGGAACCAATCTCCTTGAGAGGGTCTGGAAGCTCTTTCACTCCAGAGTTGCCCAGGGTGAGAGGTGTAAGGCAACAGTAGGTTTACTCAGAGCCTATACGTTGGGGTTTACCCCAGTGGATGAGAAGGTACTTCCCTGCGCCTTCAGGAATGGGAAAGGGCGCTTACTGTTGTTTGTGTTTATGCACTGAACCGTTTATGCAGTTCAGAGTACCTAGACTTCTTGGGGACCGTAGAGGGGGTGCTGGGGAGTACTCATTCTGGGGACTCCATTGTTCTGCATGGTAGACTTCAATGCTCACGTAGGCAATGACAGTGAGACCTGGAGGGTCATGATTGGGAGGAACGGCCCTCCCTGATCTGAACCCAAGAGGGATTCAGTTATTGGATTTCTGTGCCCATCACATTTTATCTATAGCAAACACCATGTTCAAGCATAAAGGTGTCCATAAGTACACCTGGCATCAGGATACCCTAGGCCGCATTTTGGTGATCAACTTTAAAGTCGTATCATCTGTATCGTATCATATGTTCTGGACACTCCAGTGAAGAGAGGTGCTGAGCTGTCAACTGATCAAAACCTAGTAGTGAGTTGGATCAGATGGAGAGGGAGTATGCCGGACAGACCTGGCAGAGGAACCTGTCAGAAAGGTCTTTAACTCCCACATCCGGCAGAGCTTCGACTGCATCCTGGGGGAGGCCGGTGACACTGAGTCCGAATGGGCCATGTACCCGGCCTCCATTGTCAAGGTGGCTGAATGGAGCTGTGGCCACAAGGTTGTCTGTGCCTGTCGTGGTTGCAATCCCCGTACTCGGTGGTGGACACCACAGGTGAGGGAGGCTGTCAAGCTGAAGAAAGAGCCCTATCGAGCCTGACAGGCTCAAGGGACTCTGGAGGCAGCTGACGGGTACCGAACAGCCAAGCAGATTGCAGCTTCGGCTGTCACTGAAGCAAAAAACCCGGGTGTGGTAGGAGTACAGTGAGGACATGGAAAAAGACTTTCGGTCTCTTCCAAGAAGATTTCAAAGGAAACCATCAGGCGACTCATGACAGGAATTCAGCTATCCACCAACACTGTATATGGTGGGGGTGGGGTGTTGTTGATCTCGACTGGTGTAGTCATTAGATGGTGAAAGGAATACTTTGAGGATTTTCTCAATCCCACTAGCTTGTCTTCCATACAGGAAGCAGTGTTTGGGGACCCCAGGGAGGGCTTGTCTATCGCCCAGGCTGAGGTGGCGGAGGTAGTTAGAAAACTCCTTGGCGGTAGGGCCCCGGGGGTGGATGAGATCCACCCTGAGTTGCTCAAGGCTCTGGATGTTGTGGGGTTGTCCTGGCTGACATGTCTGTACAACATTGCGTGGACATCGGGGGCAGTGCCTCTGATCTGGCAGACAGGGGTGGTGGGTCCCTTTTCAAGAAGGAGGACCAGAGTGTGTGTTGCAACTATAGGGGGGATCTCACTCCTCAGCCTTCCCAGTAAGGTCTATGCGTGGGTACTGGAGAAGAGAGTCAGATGGATATTTGAACATCAGATTCAGGTGGAACAATGTAGATTCCGCCCCGGTCGTGGAACACAGGACCAGCTCTTTACCCTCACTAGGATTCTAGAGGGTGCATGGGAGTTTGTTGCATCAGGGCTGCCCGTTGTCACAGAATCAGTCCATAACCTTTATGGACAGAATTTCTCAGCATAGCCAAGTGGCGGAAGGCCTTCAGCCTTTGCTGGACCAGTTTGCAACTGAGTGTGAAGCGGCAGGGATGAGAATCAGCACCTCCAAATCTGAGTCCATGGTACTCAGCCGGAAAAGGGTGGAGTGCTCTCTCCAGATTGGAAGTGAGCTCCTGCCTCAAGTGAAGGAATTCAAGTATCTCAGGGTCTTGTTCACAAGTGAGGAAAAATGAAGTGGGAGATTGACAGGCATATCAGTACAGCATCAGCAGTAATGCAGACTCTATACTAGTCCGTTGTGGTGAAGAGACAGCTGAGCAGAAAAGCAAAGCTCTCAATTTAACGTTTAATCTACCTCCCAACCCTCACGAGATTCCTCATGAACATAGGGTAGTGACTGAAAGAAGATCTTGGGTACAAATGAGTTTTCTCCACAGGGTGTCTGGACTCTCCCTTAGAGATAGGGTTAGGAGCTTAGACATCCAGGAGAGACTTGGAGTGGGGCCGCTGCTCCTCCACATTGAGAGGAGCCAGTTGAGGTGGTTCAGGCATCTGGTCCGGATGCCTCCCAGACACCTTCCTGGTGAGGTGTTCTGGGCATGTCCAACAGGGAGGACACCCCGGGGAAGAGCCGAAACACGAGACTACATGCCTCGACCTGCGTGGTAACACCTTGGTATCCCCGAAATGCTGGAAGAAGTCACTAGGGAAAGGGAAATCTGGGTTTCTTTACTCGCACTGCGACCCAGACCCGGAAAAGCAGTGGATAATATATGGATGGATGGGTGGTTTAAGATCAGACTATGGGCCTGTCCAAAATCATGCCCTAAGGCCTAAAGTCCTCTTCGGTATGAATGTTGTAAGGATTGAAAATATAATTAAAATACACTTATCTAATGCTTTCTTTATCTGTTTAAGATTACATAATTAATTTAAAAAAATTGTGACACTCAAAAGACAAACAAAAAGACAAACAAAATTTTAGTGGAATATTAAAAAATCCTTCACCAAAATTGTGGTTTAATGTGAACCCATTAAAGACGAATTTATTCTATTGTGCGTACCAAGCATGAAGTGAAATAGGATGCTTTGGGTCAGGTATAGTATGAGCAGGTGTTTGAACTTGTTAACTTGCACACACAAATGACAAAACTTGTTTAAGGATCCACAACCAGCCCTTAAGACCCCTCCTTTTCTGTTGAGGGTACATTTACATTGGTTTTAGCTTAGTGAATGAAAATGAGCCTGTTCAGTATTTATTTTTCTTACAGTCTACAGCCTTTTTACACTTTAGCTGGCATGCACAAACTGTGAGTAATGGAACAAGACTTTTGAGCAGGAGCATTATTTATTTTTGCGTACATTAGCAGCGAGTGTGGTTTGGACTGCAGGGTTCTTGAAAGGAAAAATTGTATTTGACTTTTAGCTCAGCATTAGGTTAACCCTGTCCAAATGTATTGCTGCAGCCTACTGACAGGTCAGCCACTGGGACGTGTAATCAAGGACAGAAGCTTAATCAAACACGGGTTTAAAGGCTGTTTACACATGCAGTGCAGGGCTGGACAGACATATGCTGCACTGACAAGTGGCCAGGAGGGAGCTAGATTAGATAAGATGTTACATGAATCTGATTAAATTTGAGCGTAGTTTTAAAAAAAATAAAATGCCAGAGATATTAGCAGCATGCTGCTGCAGGTAGCATCACGGCTCAAAGACCAAGCATTTGTATAACAGGACACAGACAGAGTATTACAGTTATCCTCACTGATTTGTCTAGGCTCTTGTCTTATAAATAGGGGTTAAGGAGAGTGGAGTGTGAGGGCAGATCTTGGCTTCTAAGATGGTAACGCAGCAGGCTGTTGTCTCAATTACTCAGAGGTGTTTAATTATTAAACTCTGTGCTGAGTCCAATCTAAAAGCTCTGCATCAGGCATAGGATCAGGGAAACTGAGCTCAGAGTGTATGTGTGCAGTGGAGGGTGGGGTTAGTGATGGGGGTTGAGGTCAGAGGATGAGTTAGCGCTTATTGCTGATACATCTGCACATGCAGAGAAGCCTATAGCCCCCCTGTGCTCCTCCACACTGCCAGACTGGTGGTTAAGTTGAAGAGTGCTTGGATCCCTGCATGGTGCAGAGAAGAGTTTACAAGTCCCAGACAGGACCGACCTTCCTACAGCAATGCAGGTGGTCGGAGCCTGCTGTGGCAGCGCACTGAGCTAGCCATCCATCAGCAGTCCACAGCAGCCCACTGCTTCACTATGAGCAACTACTCTGCTCTGTGCACTGCTAGAATGTGATGAATGAGAAAGTTAAAAGATTTGTAACACTGTGAAATCGTGTGTAGGGATGGATGATTGTGTAAGGGTGTTCACAGTGGAATGATTATGAGGATATTAGATTATATAAAGGACATTAGGGGAAGGGGAGTAGGGAGGATTTCATGATGAGTGTTTCTGGGGAAACCACGAGAATCTCTTAGCTAAAAGTTGTTGGGAATGTAGATTTATTTGGGTGGAAAAAAGTGGGTCTGAATCAATCCAGTCTTCATAAAGGTGGAGCTCATAGGAGTGAAGGACACTTGTCAACATTGTATAATCTCTCTCTCTCTCTCTCTCTCTCTCTCTCTCTCTCTCTCATTAGTATTTCTATCTCTTCCTAGTCTGTTAATACTTCCTTCTCTCTCTCTCTCTCATGTTAGTATTTCTCTCTCATGTTAGTATTTCCCTATATTTCTAATCAGTTAGTAATTCCCTCTCTCTTTAGTATAAGGGATCTCTGTCTCAGCTGCCCTGCATAAGTATCATCTATCTGTATCCAAGTTTCCCTATCTCTAGTCTAGGTTTCTTTGTATTTGTTTCTCTAGTCCATGTTTCTTTGTACTTGTCTCTCTAGTATAAGACCTCTCTGTACCCTCTCTGTCTCTCAATCTAGATCTCTCTATGTAAATATCCATGTCTAGTTCTTTGTTTTAGTATCTCTGTTAAAGAATCTGTTATGTCTCTGTTCTTTGTCTGTATTCTGAATAAAACTGCTGTGTTATAGCGTTTGCGTCCACCTCCCTCAGTCAACCCGGACCTGACAATAACTAATAGCAAGCCTGAAATAAGCTTTTGAATGTAACAAATGTTGGTGAGTTTTGCCAGAACCTACAGTTAGGTACATGAAATATACTATGCTTTACATGTGGTTAATGATCTTGAGCTAACAATTGTTTAATAGTGATATTTTTGTGAATTTTGCCACATTCCAGAATCAAATATAAAAGGGGGCATGTTATTTATATAAAAAATAAAAATAAAAAACTTTTTCTGGAGTTTCTGCTGCCAACCCACAAAGCGTAAAATAAAACATTCCACTTAGTTTTCTGTGGTAAAGCCCTATTCGAATGGGATTAATTTTATGTGTGGGGCTAATGTAATGAACTTTTACCAAAGGAAATAAGTCACGTTTATGGTGGGTTTGCCCTGGATAAGAAATCTTGGTGAAAATATCAGAGAATATAGAGGCTACTTGATTTACGCATTGCTATCACACTGTGGATCATACTCAGCAGTGCTAGGTGAGAAAATATCCATACCACAACAGCTTTGACTTCCAGTCCTTCTAAAAAGGAAATTACTTTGATATCCACCCACATTTCCATTTGCATGGGATTAGTATAACCTGGGGTTATATACTCATTTTACAATAGGTAAAAGGCTCAGGAATATTTCCTGTAATGGGAGTGCACACTCCGGAAATATGACTGAAATTTTCTATTTGGAAGGAATTTAAACTACTGAGATACTCCGGTGTTTAATAATATCATTAATTTACCTCACGTCCACAGGTAAAAACGTATGCCGTCCAAAACGTTTTTAAGTTTGAACATTTTTGTGTTGCTTCTTACATCAAATGCAGACAATTGAGTGTTGTCCTTCCTCCTTGTCTGAGTCTCTTCATTCACAGCACTCGTTTATGTACAAGCTCTAAGACAAGGTTAAATAGAGCTAAACAAACAACACATGCAGTGAAATAATAATACTAATGAAATATTTTGAAAAATATTAAAAAAAGGGGAAAAAAAAAGAAGTAAATGGAATGAGAATGACTAAAAACCACAGCGTCTGTTCCTTGCTCCTGGGCTCTTGTATTGAACCGAGCTGTGGCTCATTTGCATTTAAAGGAATAGGCACTGAGTCATTCAGGTTATTTTGACCAAAATATGTCACAGACCTTTTATTTAAACTCCAGAACTGTGTTCACTTGTGGAAAAAGGGTATGCCACCTGTAATAACTTGCTCTCAGACATTCAGACAGCTTCGGAGGGTGCCATGTGTGTCAGTGAAGATATTATAATCACTTGTTATATGGTAGCATATAATAATTCTCACCATTTTCATTCTGTTTGCTTCTGTCAGCGGTAACAAACATGTCCTACTGCTCCCATAGTTCTGTGTTGGCTAAATGACCTGTTTCCATGGAATCATGCACCAGTCAGAACACAACTAACACATTATCACATCTGCTAGGAGGAGATCTCCAGTACCAGCTAACAGACACCCACACAGGCTGGCTTAGTGCTTGTGATGGGGAAAAGAGAGGGCCATCTTAGCTACTTACTAGAAGCCCGGTTGTGCTCTCTTGAACCCCCGTTCCTGGAGGATTGAGAACATGGCTTTGGCTTTGAAAAGTGCACCAGGTGTTGCCTTCTATTCAGCTGCCCCACAAAATGAAATTCCCTTAAAGAAATTAAATATTTGGGTGCATACATTCACTGAAAAGTAATCAGAGGCAGGATTGATAGAAAGAGGTTCATGAAAAGTTTTATGGCCATGTTTGTTAAGCCTGTCGGTTTTGACTAATATATTCATTCATTCATTGTCTGTAACCACTTGTCCAGTTCAGGGTAGTGAGTCCAGAGCCTACCGAGTATCATTGGTTGCAAGGCAGGAACACACCCTGGAGGTGGAGCGTCACACACACACACACACACACACACACACACCCCTATGGACACTTTGAGTCACCAATCCACCAACCAACGTGTGTTTTTGGACTGTGGGAGGAAACCGGAGCACCCGGAGGAAACCCACACGGACACAGGGAGAACACACCACACTCCTCACAGACAGTCACCCGGAGGAAACCCACGCAGACACAGAGAGAACACACCAAACTCCTCACAGACAGTCACCCGGAGGAAACCCACACGGACACAGGGAGAACACACCACACTCCTCACAGACAGTCATACAGTATATCAGCATCTTGTGACATAAATGTAAGGATGAAACATGTCTAATTCTGTCATTAGAAACATAATGGTTTTAATGACTAAAACAAGCGGATTATTTCTGGGATTATTACTGAATAAATGAAGCAGAGACATCTTTTAGAGACTTTTACCCAGAAGAAAAAGAAATGCAAATCTATTCCTACTTCTAAATACAGCACAGAGCAGCTCTATAGGCCACCGTTTATGAGGATGAAAAACACTCTAAAATAATACTGAACTGTTTTGAAACCCTAAAGAAATGAATTTTTCACAGAGTGGACAGTTGCCTGCAGCCAACTGTTATATAAAACATTTGTAGAGGACACTTTCAGGAAGTGGTGGGGACAAAATCAGCCATTAAACAAAGTGCTGGGGACATGTCCCCAGTGTCCCAGTTGTAAATTGTGCCTATGGCTGAGGCAGCGCTGGGGATGGAACTTGTGATCTCCTGATGAAGTGAGTGCAGTTTTAATGTAGATAGCTAACACCTGTCTACAAAGATATTCCGTAAGAGTAACAGTCTTCTTCTGTATAAACGTATTAAAGCTCAGATATCACTGTTCTTGCATTTAGGGTTTGACCACTTCAGGCTTTAATTTTTGTGACTTGCAACCAAATCCTGAAAAGACCAGCTCTAACCCTTGGTGTATTGTTGGTGTGATATCATGCCTGGCCTCATGAGAAAAGGAACAGTTATGTGTGTTTATGTAATAAATGAGTGTTTATGTTTCTGGGCTGGCGCACAGCCCCGCCCCAGGGAGAATTCTGGGAGTAGTGCAGGTGCATTTTGGAGCATCCACACAGCCACACGCAGATATACACACACATACACATTCTCTAATGCAGTGGAACCCAAAGTTTTCCTACAGTGCCCACCACTCCACCCCAGTTTGACATACGTACACCATACGAAAACGCAACATCTCATTGAAAGAAAAATAAAAGTGAAATCACCTTTAGAGTGGAATTATTACAAGTGACATGTATTTTGTATCATGTCACCACGGCCGCCCCACCTCTCACACACATCCTCCCAGGGAATCACTACTCTAATAGGCCCACAATACAAATAATGGAATGTGGAGAAAGGCACTTTGACTGAACTGAAATTATATCTGACAATTAGAAACACACACGGTCTACTTTCTGAGCAGAGAAGATTATTTTTATATTTAGTTTTGTATGCATGGCATTCAGTCATACAAATGATCAAAATGGTCTTTTAATGAAACTAATTCACTGAAGCAAACAAGCAACAAAGCACTGTCCATCTGGCCGTTTCTTCTCTGAGACTCTGTCCAATAAAAGAGTTTCATCAGCAGGCAGGATTTTCAAAGGCACACTGCTAAGTCATTTGTTGTGTTAATTAGCTGAGTTTTGTAAATGTGTGCTATTTAGCAAATATACTGTACATGAATGCACTTTATATTAAGTGTCTCTAATGCATGGTCATGTTTTAACAATTTGAAAACTGTCATATGCCATTTACACTATGTCAGAATTACATGGATATAAATGGCCCAAAGTTGATGCTTTGTTTACCTGCGTTCATTCCCTCAGCTCCACTGACCATACAGCTCTACATCTATGTACTGTAGTCTATTTGTTATTTCGCATACTTTGGTTCCAGTGGTCACATGACACTGCCCACATGACGCTGTTGGCTGGACATTTTTGCTTGGTAGACTATTCTCAAGTCCAGAAGTGACTGGGGGAAGTGTGTACGATACACTCAACTTATTTCACATCCATAGCCATTAATAGGGAGCTGGCCCCCTTTTGCAACCATGACCATCCATGTTTTTTGTTAAGGCCTTCAACAAGATGTTGGAGTGTACATCTGTGCAAAATGACTTGGCACACAAAAGCACTATGATTTCCCTTCACTGGAACTACGAGGCCTGGCCCACTTCCTGAGAATCAACCCCATAGCAACATTCCTCCTCCACCAAACTTTACAGTTGGCACAATGCAGTAAGACAAGTAATGTTCCAGATAGAGAAGTGGGATTCGTCATTCCACAGAACATGATTCCACTGCTTTACACCAGTCAGATGTGTGGCATTTGGGTTTGGTCATGTAAGGTTTGCATGCAGCTGGCCAGCCATGCAAACCCAGGCCATTAAGCTCCTTGGTGTTGATGTTAATGCCAGCGAAGGATTGGAACTCTGTAGTTATTGAGTCAGGAAAGCTTTAGTGACTTTTAC
This sequence comes from Hoplias malabaricus, assembly GCF_029633855.1. Taxonomy (NCBI): domain Eukaryota; kingdom Metazoa; phylum Chordata; class Actinopteri; order Characiformes; family Erythrinidae; genus Hoplias; species Hoplias malabaricus. The sequence continues at coordinate 37,396,126 of NC_089805.1, read as the reverse complement.
ACACTGTGATCCTCTGCATCTTGTGCAGCAACTCCACTTTATAACTTTGCATGATCTGCCACGTTGTGGATGGGTAGCTGTGGTTCCTAAACTCTGCTAGTCAGCTGTTTGTGAATTATCAGGAAGAAATTTTACAAACGGATTGCTTGCAATGGTGGCATCCGATTATAGTACAACACTCAAATTCTGTGGATACTTTAGAACAACACGTTTCATCACAAATGTTTTTAAACTCAGGCTGTACGAATATGTGCTTAAATTGTATAAACATTTGGTAATGGACCTGAAAGAACCACCTGCATTCAGTGACTAGACGTGTGTCTCAATACTTTTCTCACATAATGGACTTTTTTTTTAGCCATCTTTCACCCTGCTCTTCAATGCTCAGGAGAGCAAGTATGATTTGAGTGGTGGATCGTTTTTAACGATGCAGTGACACTGATGTTGTTGTGGTGTGTTTGTGTGTATTTTGCTGCTACAAATGGATCACACATCGCTGTATCCACTCCCTGTCCACTATATTAGACACACCCACATTGTAATGATATCTTGTTGATGTCAAATCAGAGACATTGGGTCACGTCTGCTAATGTCCCTGCAGAGGTTGTGCTATTTATCCTGTAGTCCTTTTCTGATTGTCATATGACACCAGGTATTTAAAGATTCCAGCAGCACTTCTGTGTCTGATCCACTCATACCAGTGCCCACCCCTCTTCCAAATAAAAAAAACAAAAACTAAGAAACCACAACCATGTCAGAGTCACTGCAGTGCTCAGAATTATTCACCTACTACTTGCTCTGTGGTGGTCCTGTATAGGTCCTTATCATTCAAGAGCATGGTGAAAGGAGAACAAGAAAGTATGTCTGTAATTGTAGAACTACAAAGTGCACCTGGTCAAAGGAACATGATTATTATTTCCCGCTAAGTAAATGTGGAACATTTATCTTGCTCCAGTGTGGCATTCTCTGATATTGGCTGATGATATCAATTGTTGTGAAAATAAATAATAAATAAATAAATAAAGGGGCGGCACGGTGGCACAGCAGGTAGTGTGTCGCAGTCACACAACTCCAGGGACCTGATTCCTGCTCCGGGTGACTGTCTGTGAGGAGTTTGGTGTGTTCCCCCTGTGTCCGTGTGGGTTTCTTCCGGGTGCTCTGGTTTCCTCCCACAGTCCAAAAACACACGCTGGTAGGTGGATTGGCGACTCGAAAGTGTCCGTAGGTGTGATTGTGTGAGTGAGTGTGTGTGTTGCCCTGTGAAGGACTGGCGCCCCCTCCAGGGTGTATTCCTGCCTTGCGCCCAATGATTCCAGGTAGGCTCTGGACCCACCATGAGCCTGAATTGGAGAAGCAATTACAGATAATGGATGGATGAATGGATAAATAAATAAAATGTATATAATGTGGTTTCTTTCCAGTATTTGAGCATATATGAATTGATTACTGATCTCATTATGTAGGTATTATTATTTGAGTGTGAAAATATTTGATCTTCCATTTTGCACGGCAGGCTAAAAAGGAGTGCTTCACATTACGTGAAAGTGTTCTTCTGCAAAAAAGTGTTTAATTTAATGGCCAATTTACTTTCATTGAGAGAACAAAAAAAAAAAAAAAAGAGAGAGGACAGATGACAACTGCATTCCACTTGTGTCTGGATATGGCCAGCAGCCCAGTGGCATTTTGGAAAAAGAAACAAAAAAAAAGACACCCAGAAAAGCTGCATCTGTGAGAAGAGCAAGTGTGAAGTGGCTGACGGCAGTGCAGCCCAAATAGCCCCGGGCAGGAACGGCCACATTTTCAGAGTTTTTTGGCCTAAACAAGCATGAGGTCCTTCCAGTGACAGTAATGAACAGCATCAGCCCTCAGCTGACTCACCTCTTTCTCCTCCTTCCAGTAGGCACAAGTCTTTGCTTCGAGCTTCCTCTGTGTTCTGCCTGAAGATTTATTTCAGCTCTCCACTGAGTCAGCATGTTCACAGCCTCTTATCTCCTCTCCTCCTGCTCTTCACTCACTCGCTCGCTCACTACACACTCATACAGAAATCACTTACACTGAGGAAAGGAATATGTTACTGCTCTCTACAATCCAAGCTGCCGTATACTAGAAGTGGCAGGTACACCTGTATAAAATATTCCAGTATGCCACTGCCCTGTAACATGTATTATAACATATTTTGATGGTTATATAATATAAGCCATCCGTGGAAACATCAGTGACTTTTTGAATGTATTATACCCTGTAAGGACAGAACTAAAAAAACTCCTAGAGTGTAGGCAATAGTTAACCCCCCAATGGCGTTTCAGTTTTTGATTCAGTTACAATTACAACTGCAATACTGTGGTATTTTACATGAGTTGCACATGTCACATGCTTTATTTCCAGCGCTCCCAAGGTGTCATGTTATGCCCTGGCCTTTCTGTTTTCTTTTCCGCATGCTCTTGATTTGGTTTTCATGTCTTGTGTTCCCTGCCTAAAAAATCCAGACCTCACAGATGTTCCTTGTGTCTAACACATCCTTGCGTCTCGTGTTAGTCTGGTGAGTTATTGTGTATGTTTGTGGTTCTGTATCCTTATATTCCAACATTTATGTTGGGTAATTTGGTAGTGTTCACTTGTCACCTTCATGTTAACCTATGTTTAAAAATAAATAAATTATATTTGCACTTGCATTCTATTTCCTCATCTTTACCACTTTACACAAGGCTACTCCTATATTCCTATAAGGTTCAAACAAATATTCAATAACCATCATTTTCTAGCATATATGATCAGGTACCCCGCTCTAATTTGCTCCCACAGTCCAAAGTTGAACCTGATGAATCCTGAAGGGGTCTGAACATACCGTTGCCCTGATCAGGATAAAGTGGTAGTAGAAGACAAACAAATGCATGAAAAATTAATTTGTTTTGCAGATATTGTACTGTGTTGCAACAGTAGAAATAATGTGCGAGTGTCTAATACCTAATTTATTCAAATTATGTTGTTGTTGTCTGGGATGTCATGATATTTTATTATTGCCCAGATATTGAGACAGGGGTTTTGGTTTATGTTGCCCACACTTCCATTTCTTGCACAACTGTGGAAGGGAAAAAAAAAAAAAAAAAAAGAAAGAAAACAGCAAGAACACACACACACACACACACACACACAGACAAAGGGTCCTGACCCACACTTTTACTCAGAATGGTGAGCTCCAGAACATTGCACATCTTGATTAAGTCTCTGAGGGAGACTATGGCAGTGTAATTATATAGATTGATTGCACACTAGAAACAGAACACAATGAGTGTACATCACTGATGCTGTGTATACGATACACTCACAATTACACTGCTAAATGTTTCAAGCTTTCCCAAGTCTATAGGAAAACAGACTGAACTATGACACCATGGGGTGATGGAGATATTCAACTACAGCAAGTTTAGAAGAGGGTCATCCACAGACAAGACAATACGCAATAAGATATACATTTTCTGATACAACCTAAATTTGAATTATGTGCATACGTGGGTGGAGAATCCTTAATACATACTATACGGTCTATAGAAGAGTGAAATAATGACTCCAGAATGAGTTAATCAAATGAAAAAAATACTTAAGTACTGGGTAATGTATAGCTATAACATCTATCAGCAGAGGAACTGGAGTATGAAAGGCTATAATGTTCAATTTTAGGTCAGAAGCAAGATGAATAACCACAAAAGTCAGTGATGTGACACATTACAAAGCAAAAAACACTGCCAATAAATAAATACATGAATGCATATGGACATACCAAACAAAGAACTAGTAACTAAATATTAATGTCAAGTATGTACTTGAGAAGAAATAGATATATTTCCTCATTATTACACTTAAGCAGAGGTAACTGTTACATATCTTTTGAAAATACTCAAGAAATGTACTTGAGTATATGTATTTACTTACTAATGATATCTGGTTATGAAATATGTTTTATTTGAGATAAAAATAATAATCATAATATGGTGGGAGATTTCACCAGAGTTCACAGGTCACTTATAAGTAAATACTTTTTAATTAAAGTCTAATGAATGTTTGATGATGGTAAACTTTACATTTCCATAATGCACATGAGAGAAATGTTGAAAGAGCCGTTTAAAAATATCAAGATCGACTGGATGTTTAAATGATAATGTAACTTAGCAAGTTTGATTTTTATTTTTTTTATTAAAAAAATCATTCATTTAATGTCCTTAAGATATAGTTATATTTCATTCTGTTTTTAGCTGTTGATTAATTGACTGAGGTTTTTAATTAGGGTCACTAAGAGGACACGTTTACACATTAGACATTTCTCTTCAGAGGATCTGCTTATTAATCCATGACTCTATTTTTTCTTTGGGATGACAAACCCCATATTTATCTGACAGGCAAAAGGCCTCAGTCAGAAAGAGTGAGATGTTAGTGTGTGACCTGGTGAGTAGTTGAATGACTTCTTTATTACGCAGCTCTTCATCCCCACTTCTCTCTAGTTTATAAGCCTTTAATATAGAAATATTGAGCTTCACTCTCTTCATGTAAAACTCTATAAATATATAAAACACCACCTACAATGTAGAACGAACTATATGAATCTCTCTCAAGCTCAAAATGAAGATTAGAACATAACTCTGTATAGTAAACTCTGGACATTAAAAACAAAATAAAAATAAATAAATAAATAAAAATTCTGGGGCGGCACGGTGGCGCAGCAGGTCACACAGCTCCAGGGGCCTGAAGGTTGTGGGTTCGATTCCCGCTCCGGGTGACTGTCTGTGAGGAGTTTGGTGTGTTCTCCCTGTGTCTGCGTGGGTTTCCTCTGTGTTGCCCTGTGAAGGACTGGCGCCCCCTCCAGGGTGTATTCCCGCCTTGCGCCCAATGATTCCAGGTAGGCTCTGGACCCACCGCGACCCTGAACTGGATAAGCGCTTACAGATAATGAATGAATGAACATTTGGGCTGCTTATACTGAATATTGTCAGTCATAATTTCCCTTCAGCTTCTCTGGTTTAAAAGTTGTCATCATAAATGTAAAATTAAATGACTTATAATAAACCAAGCTGCGGAAGTGATTCCTGTTCTGACCGTTACTCAGGGCATTACAAACTCTGTTATAAAACCCAAAACCCCCATTGTTTATTATTGTGAATTTTTGTGCCCTAACACTAAGTTGATATCTAGTCTGTCTGTTACTAACTTTGTGTTTATTGCATTTGTGTGTGTGTGTGTGTGTGTGTGTGTGTGTGTCTTTTCATGGAAGACTGAGTCGACTGAGCACAGATAAAATACACGATGAGAGACATTCAGCTAGTGTCTAAATTTCCTTAACGTCATTTTTCACTATTTGTTACTGCAGTTTTATTACTCCTGATGATGATTGTTATTCTCACAGAGCAGGATAGCCCTGTGCAATGCCTGTGTTTGTGTTTTGATACTACAACTGTTTGCTAATTGCTTGCTCTGTCGGAACAGAGAACAACACAAATCATATTCTGTTCATGAATCATTTATGATGTTAATTCAGGAATTTGAATAATGCGTGCTTGGACGTGTGGCGCGTGCCTTTTTTGTTAATCTTCACAAGTGTCTGAGCAGAAAATTCCGTCAGAGGTCTTGGGAATATAAGTTCACTAAAAACTATAGCAAAACACACTTTAACTTAAAGATACGACACACGTTCAGTCCCCTGTGCTGGCTGCCCAGAGGGGTTTTGTCAATTAAATGATATGCTGTATGGTGTGTGGTTATGGAGGGGTTGCAGGGTGTTTTAAGGTAATGGTATGTGTGTGTGTTGTCCAGATATATATCAGGTTGTGGGGACCAACATCTGCTCAAACAACCCCAAATAATTTGGGATAGTCCCATTTACAGGGAAAAAGAACATATACTCATAAGGTGAACCTCAGCCTTATTTTGGGTTGACTGATTACATGTCCCTGTCGCACTCAGTGGGAGACTAAATCAGGCAAGGGTTTATCTAAATTTTTGTCTGGGTGTGTGATATTGCTTTACAGAGGTGCCAGTCACGTCTGATCCGCTCAACACAGAGCTGTAGAGGTACGGTAGATGTACATTATTGCTCCCAATGGAACACACAGTTTAAATTTACCTTTAAAAAGGAACAACAGTGGTTTTAAAATCCAGTTGTGTTCCCTAAAGATACATTACATTCTCATCTCCAGAAGGAGAGGTGAATATTTGTAAACTTTCATTATAGAACTGTAGTGAAAAAGGGGGCATATGAATCAACACAGTTTAATAATCTGCTATTATTAATATACAGAATCTAGTTGAATTAGGTTCCCTAAAGGTACTGAAACTCTAGCTTTGATGGTACCACCACAGTGACAACTTTAATGTAGTACAGTGTCTGATGTGGGGTTGCGAACCTGTTGCTATGCAACACAACCTATGATTGACCAAATGATGCACCCAAATAAGAAAATTTAATGTGACTTTCAAAATGACAATACAGCTGATGTAATAGTAAGTACTTTTATTTTACAAACTTTAAGTTATATATTACCTGCTAAACCTGTTTTAAAAGGCAAAGTTTTAAAGGTGGGCACAGAGCTACAGAGTAGATGTACACTGTGTGTGTTATAATTTCTGGGGAACAGTGATGTAGATGGAATGGTAAAGTTTGTTAGGCTGTGTCACAAGAACATTTAACCCTTTTAACCAATTTATATTTTTTATGCAGAGCGGGCCAGTGTCCTGATAATTTGGGCTACCTATCGATATGTCCTACTCATATGCGCTGTGTATCCTCGTGCCCACATTTATTAATGTTTTAATGTGTTTTTAATGATAAATCTGATTTCTTCAACTATATTAAACAATCTTAACCCACTGATATTCCTTGAATATTTCAAAACTGTGCATGCTGAATCAAATGTAAAAACATTATAAAACAATTTTTAATCACAGTAATTACCTTATATTTTCCTTCATGTAATGATTTAAGCTATACTTATTTCCTGCTGGGAGCATTTTCTGATATTCTGCTGTTTTTAGCCTATTGAAATTTCATACCTACTGTTTTAATTAAGCAGCTGTACTCAGCACAACTCGACAGAACACAGGCATTTCTGCACTAAATGAATGGTAACGTATGTAATGTTCTCTGAAATCACACCCGTGTGTGTGTGTGTTTAAAAATTTGTTTAAAAAATAAAATCCCTGTCATCTATAAAACTTGTCACTTACAAGGTCAATAGAAACTCAGAGACTTAAGCAACACCCTGCAATTAAGACAGCTGTGTCATCCTGATCTATTTCCATCTTTTACCAAGAGATTGGTCATCGAATGTTTCAGACTTGTCCAGTTCGATGTGCAGAAGCTGATCTATGGCTACAGCCTCAGCTTTGTTATCCATTAGCTCATCCATCAGCTCGCCTCCTTCTTTACACAGAAAACAAGAAGACAAATGCTTTAATACTGCTGAAAAATTATGAAACAATTTATATAACACAACATCAACAGTTTGTCATTTACAGTGAGAGGGAATGTTACTTCTTATCAATAAGACCAAAAGATAAACCTCTTTTTCATTTAAATACACTACACTGGACAGTCACTGGATAAGGAACACTTGTATTTACAGTCATTGTTGATTATATCAGCGCCACTGACCGTAAATGAACACTTTGTATTTCTACAATTACAGACGGTAGTCCACCTGTTTCTCTGCATTAGCCACTTTCCTCCTGTTCTTCAATGGTCAGGACTACCAGGGGGTAGGCATGATATGGGTGGTTGATTACTGTTAACGCTGCAGTGGTGGTGGGTTAGTGTGTGTTGAGCTGGCAAGAGTGGATCAGACACAGCATTGGACAATTGTTCATCTGTTGCTGCACAGTCTGTGTTGGTCTTTCATCAGTGGATACATGAAGTGAGAGAAAATAGTCCTAAAATACTTGACAAATGGGTAAATCATATTCCACCAGTTACACACAAATCACAAATGCTTCATTATTCACAAAGAAATATGTCCCATTCTGTATTTTTTTTTCTTATTTTCTTTACTAAATGAAATGAGTCACTTGTTGTGACGTGTGTCCAGCAGGATCCTAGGAGCTCACTGCACTGATTAGCTCAGCGTTGCTCACTGTTCAGTTTCTGCTTTTATTTAACTAAACCTCTATAGCAAACCCTGCTACTTTTCTAATGCTATCTTTTACTTATCCAGAGGGTTCTCCAAAGTTCCAGCCTTTGAGTTTGAGTTTTTTTTAATGGCTTCAGCCTGTGTCTTTGACAGTCCTCATCATAATCATCTTATTCTCTGCTTTCACATAAAGTATTCACATCAGTTTCCAGCTCTGGCATTTTCATTCTCCAAATGTTTCAGATACTGAGGGACTGGTCACATATTCTGGAATATGATATGAGCTGCCTAGAAGCAAATTAGGAACCACAGACAAAAACAGAAAAATCACAATTACTTCTGGTCTTATGCTGTGCCTGCACATGAAAAAAAATACAGACATGTTACAGTTTTATCTGTCTATCTATCAATCTATCAGTAAAAATCTAATAAAGCATAGTATCCCTTTATTGGCCAATATGAATAATCAGTGTCTTCCATTATTTGTATACATTTTTAATTAAAAAATGTATTGCTCTGGCCCCCTCCAGGGTGTATTCCCGCCTTGCGCCCAATGATTCCAGGTAGGCTCTGGACCCATCCCGACCCTGAACTGGATAAGGGTTACAGATAATGAATGAATGTATTGTTCTGTATTATACGATTTTAAAAATAGCCTGGATGTCTAGTTCAATGCTATTAAATAAAACAACTGAATATTCCGTAACTACTATTAAATAAGTAATGTTTTAGTATTTATGATGCACTAATTCACATTATTTATTCAGGATCTACTCTGGAGCAGCTATGAATTTTAAATTAACTAGACTTTCAGAAAACGGTACAGGTACAATATCTATTGATAATTCTATATCGTGATTAGAATAATCACTTAGACACTTAGACACTTAGACACTTCTCATTGTTTTTCTCAAACCTCTCTTGCATTCTTCTCTTTATACTTTGGATGGTTCCCTCCAGTGTCTCAGCTGGAAGGTTTTGAAAGCTGCTGCAGACTGGCGGGTCCAGAACTTCAGCCTTTCTCTCTGACTTCTCTGACTATTGGTGTGTTTTTTTGCCCTGAATCTCCCATTTTCTCTAGATCCTCCTCAGCACTGCTCTTTTATTCTCTTGTTCTCTGCCCCCTCTCTCTCCTCAGTTTCTTCTCCTCATTCTGTCCACCTGGGCCCAGCAGCTCCAGAGTTAGAGGGAGCTCATTTTTATCTTTATGCTCTTCATTGAACACAAACAAGTACAGCAACAACACTCTAACATCCACCTGTTTGACAGTAGCAACCACCTGGGGTATTTAAGCTGTCTCTGGAGGACAGGAACATTTGTTTGTGGTGGTAGATCAGGGATTCCATGACTGGTGCATGGATAACAGATCAGGTGGAACAGAGAGGAACACACATTCAACTATTCTGAATCAATCCAAAGTGCGAGTGTGTGTACATGCATGTGCATGTGAGTTTGTCCAGTCCCAATTCCTCTCTCTAAAGCCAGTTATCTAAAGCCTGGTGAATATTTTACACAAGCTTAGACTTACTCTAACCTTAACCCTTACACTAACCCTCATTTACTTTGCTTTAACATTAACACGTCCCTATAAAGAAGATGAACAATGTGCATGATTAAACAGATTTTGGTCTCCACTGTGTGATATGATATATATGATTTTTTGCTGTTATCTGTTGTGAAAGGGAAAGTAATTAGCAAACAGTTGTAGTATCAAAACACAAACACAGGCATTGTATAAGGCTACCCCGCTCTGTGAGAATAATAATCACCATCAGGAGTAACAAACCAGCAGTAAAGAATAGTGAAAATTGTTATATAGAAAGTTTAGGCACTAGCTGAACGACTCTCATCACGTATTTCATCTGTTCCTGTTGGTCTTCCATGATCCACATTTTGAAAAGGCATACACACACACACCATAACATTATGACCACCTCCTTGTTTCTACACTTGAAGCCTCTGGTGTCCACTGATGAAGGGCTAGAGGACAACCAACACAAACTGCAACCCATGAGCTACTGTCTCTCAGGTAGTGTCACAGTCACACAGGGTTACAACCACTCCAGGGTCCTATGGTTGTGGGTTCCAATCCCGCTCCTGGTGACTGTTTGGTGTGTTCTCCCCGTGTCTGTGTGGGTTTCCTCTGGGTGCAAAAACACACGTTGGTAGGTGGACTGGCAACTCAAAAGTGTCAATAGGTGTGAGTGAATGTGTGAGTGTGTGTGTCACCTGTAAAAGACTGGTGCCCCCTCCAGTGTGTATTCCTGCCTTGCGCCCAGTGATTCCGGGTAGGCTCCGGACCCACCATGACCCTGAACCGGATAAGCGGTTTCAGACAATGAATGAATGATATGAGGGTTTTTGGTCGGTTAGTCAAACGGTCACTCTCCAGATTGCCTGTGCTCTTGGCTCCCTCTGGTAGGCAGCTCTTCTCTGTAGAAGTCATTTCAAAGTGAAAGTGAGCTGCTAAAATCATCTCTGTTATCTTCCCTTTCTGCTGTATTATTTATAAGAATCTCTTTGTACTAAATTCTTAAGATTCTCTGTCACTTTCTGTTAAATATTGATTATTTCTTTTCTTTATTATTTAACACGTGTTAGAAAAAAATCTTGGGCAAAAATCGGATTCATTTCACAACACTTCAGCACCAGGTCATACACACACTGCCACATCAGCACAGCCTGGATTCAAAACACAATCAAATCATTTCTAGATTGCCGTGTCCTCTTGTTTTGGTTCAAAAATGTAATCATTTCATCCACTGTGCTAAGACCCACTGCAAGTCTATAAGGAATTAATATATATTACATATAAAAACATTTAAAGGTATAAGCATAAACCTTCAATCTCAGTTTTTGACACATTAAAAAATCATTGTACCAAATCTGCCTAAATATTAGAAAGATGTATGCTCAAGTTTAGTCGTCGTGTTTTTGACTTCATTTTCATCTAAAGAAATCTTTAGTACAAACATTTGTACAGTCTGTTTTATACACATGACATCTCAGAAAAACTCCAGCCAACATGACTGAGTGCATACATTCTGTTTACATCACTAGAGGACTTCAGAGCAGGTGCATCAATTAGAAAAAATGGAATCACTCCAATTCTCAGGATATGTTTATGTACTCTGTTATGGGAAGGAGAAACCTAACTATAAGTCCTCAGCATACACTGAGAATGTGTATAGAGGGCTTGATGAATTAGCAATAATTAAAAATAAAAACCTTCTTTGGTATGGACATTCCTTCATACACTCTTCAAAACTCTTAACTCTTAATGTTTCATTGCCATTACACCACCGAATGTTTATCTGTAGTTGAGTTGGTAACATGCACACACATGCAAGTGTAATGTTATTGGTTCAGAAAATATGTAAAAACAGTTAAAACACACATCCTCATCCCTATATATATATATATATAACTTTTACTAACTTCTAAATGACTGCTGTTGATGCAAACACACTCTCAAATTCTACTCCAGCCATCCAAACACACTCACGCCTTCAGATACTGGAATCCACACTACTGACCATCGGGATCTGACTCCCGAGGCCAAGCTGAGATTCTCTCAGGTCAAATAGCCATGTTCTCCCCTGAAGTGTGTGCTCCTCCTATTCCAGCCTTTTAAACCTCTCACCTCATATTCTCAAGAAACTCATGTAAAATATGAAAATACACATTTGTAAACAGTTCACTGGAAGGAACAGCCCTGGGATGAAGGATAACTCGCATACCCAACAACGACTGGCAAAGAAGGTAGCAAAAATGATGAGGAGAACACAGAATCTCCAAAAACAATTACCTGTACAACAAGAAGAAACAGCCCATATATTATTTGTATGTTGAGATTCATAGTAAATACATGAACTAAATGAGCTTCCTTTTACTAGTTGTGCTGTTTTGCTAAAGCTACACAGTGTTAAATCGCACCAAAAGCATAAAATCACTGCTTTAAATTTTATAGTTGTACATTCTGTATGTGGAATTAATTTTTTCGTTGATTGATTTTATATCAGTGAATATATAAAATATGAATAAGTTTAAAATAAGAGTGTGCTGTGTCAGATAACACTTATGAATGGTTAACTTATGGTGCTTTTCCACTGCATTGGACTGGTTCAACTTGGTTTTAGCTGGTTGCTTTTCCATTAGCGCAACTCTCTTTGTGCTTTGAAAACCACAACAATGCTGGTGGTAAATTTTTAGCACTGTTTATTCATTTTGAAGTCACATGTTGTTCTTGGTTCTTAGACTGAACACACATTTCGCTGGAGATTTTCTTCAGCCACTGACCCTAGGACCATTTGAGGCTCCTCAGAACACCATGGAGCTGCTGTTATGAGTCTGATAAAAACAAAATGTGACCATTGCTGTAACTTGAGATCTGTATTTCATTGTTATTGACAGGTCTCTCTGGCCAATCAGCACTCTGCAGTGTTTACACCTCACATTTAGTATCTACTCAGCTCGATTCATACCAGGCATGAGCAGGGACTAAAAACACACCCAGGCCAAGGACCGGGTACCAGATTTGGCTAATGGTAAAGCAAAAGTCGAAGTCGAACTGAGTTGTGTAGGTTCCATGCAGTGGAAAGGTGCCATTACAGGGCTAACATTAATGACATGACTAATCTGAAATAATAAAATAGCCGAAGATTCAAAATAAGTTTCTGCTAGGTGAGTAAATATGACCACTAAACAACCAGCAATAAGGTGTCAGCCAAAAGCTGTGCATTGCATCACTCTCTGATGGTAAGTGCAGCTGTGGACAGCTTTATTGGAAATAATGGGTTACATAGGTTTTACCGCAGTTGTTAGGGCTGTTGTTAAACACCATATGAAATGTGCAACCTCAGGTGATTTACTGCAGTCATACATTGACAGGAAAATACAGCACACTTCAATCAAGCATGCAGCTGATCTAACTGGTAACCTTTCAGTCCTAGTCCCATTCTCAAGCATTTAGGCCATGTCTTCCCCACAACAAAAACCCCACTCTTGCCAATGACTGAAATACAGGAAGGGTCTGTGAAGGTTTATAGAATTCAAATGCCTGTAAATGCACCTATGTTGTAGCAAACACTGCAAAGACAGACTGCTGTACAAAACACTATCATATTCCAACTTTTCAAAATGAGAACTCAGACCATTACAGTCTTTTAGTTAAAGATACTCTAACAACCTGCACTGTTATTGAAGATAAATAAAACTATGCATAGCTTACTTTGATCTAATAGGTTGATTAAATATGCTTGAAACAATACTTAAAAAAAAAAAAAAAAAAATTCAAAGAATGTCTTCACCCCATTCACTAGCTTTGCAGTCAGGTTGGGCACTAGGAAAAGATTTTAGGCAGCCCTGGCTCAGTAAATTGGTAAAAACACTCTCCCTTCATTGCCCACCTGTGTATAGCTGAGAAATGGCATCTGAAGGTGTTCGGATTGTGGCGAGAACTCCGAATATTGAAAAACATAAAAATGAAGATGTGTCTCTATTTCTTCTTAGTACATGGGTAACATTGACTTAATTTTGCTGATAGTAACATTACTTAAGGTGGAACTGACTCCAGATTCAGGAGGCCACTAACTGCATGAAAGTAAATACATACTGAAGTTTGAGTTACAATTGAGTTATTGTGCTATTTCAAAGATGTGAGTTTAATTTCTACAGCCGGCTTCTTACTCAAACAAATCGTTCCACCTTAAAAGATGCAGATCTCATCACAGTGATCATGAACACCTCTCTCTGGTTCAGTGTCCCAAGCACTCAAACTGGCAGCTGTCACCCCCATTCTCAAAAAACCTGCAGCAGATTCTAAAAACATTCTAAAACTTTTGGCCCATCTCTAATCTTCCTTTACTGTCATACATACTAGAACATGTTGTTATCACACAACTTAAAGCCTACCTTATCTCCAATAACTTGAACTATTCCAATCTAGTTTCCGCCCACAGCATAGCACAGAATACAGCCCTACTTAGAGTTACCATTCACCTTCTCTCTTCAGACTCAACAACATTCAACATTCACAGCCTTCTCAATCTCACTGCAGCATTTGCCACTATTAACCACACTGTTGTAACCACTTTCCTGCCTTGAATCTTCATTCAGCATCACTGGTACTGCCCTTTCCTGGCTACAATCTCACAAAATCGACAACAGTTTGTCAGCATTAATAACTGCACCTCTTGTATTATTCCTCTGTCCCAATCCTCTGTCCTCCTTTTATACTGTACATGCTCCGCTTAGGTAACAATCATATGTCGTCATAGTCAATTTATTTTTTTCTAAATGAACTGCATTTTATAACCTTTAAATGTTCCTACGCACTTTGGTTTCCCTGATAGTTTTAATGTATGTAAAGCGACTGTGAGCATCCTGAAAATAAATAAAATGTTTTGACAACCTAGCAACTGGAGATGTCAGAGAATGCACTTGAGGGTAGCTGGGGTATGTCAATTCCTGCAGGGCTGAAGATAGGTCAGGTTTGGTGGATGATAAAATATACTTTCCCCAACCATCAACACTTCACAACATTCACTAGGTTACCCTTCACCCCACAGTAATTGCATTTCTGGACTCAGTCAATTACACAGTCAGTAGCGTCAGCACTACTGGATGGTGGGAAAAGTTGGAGTGTATGGCTGGTCTGCCACCTTCTGCCAATCATCTTTCTGGCACCATGCCTGGTTCTGCAATGGCGAGAGGGCCATGTGAGGCAGGTGGCGAGTGGCTGGGTGTTGTGTTGCTGTGTGCTGCACACAGTGGACAGATCTGCCACACACATTTGGCGAATGTCTAGATGTCGTACTGAGAATGTGCCTTGCTGCCAGCCTGTCAGTGCCATCACATAACACCTTATGAGTTGTGTGAGCTGAGCCTCAGCAAGGGGTAGAAACACAAAGAGCAGATTCTTTTTCACTCTCTCTCTCTCTTACATTCACACACACACATACAAACCACACTCAAAACTTGAGAACAGCATTGAAACATCCCAATAAACTAGTATGGATTGCCTCAAAGCCAAGCCCTAAAATAAAGCTGTTTGCTTAATAAGGTTTCCTTTGCCTTCATAGCACAATACTAGCTATGATGCACTTTACACTTTTACAGGCACTCTATATGACCCTACACACAGGCACTGTTTTTACAGGATCACATGCATCCAGACAAAGCAAACCTATGGGTATTTACTCCACAGGCCCAATCTGGTAGAGGGAGAGGGAAAACATATTAGAGATGTTAGTGAGTCCATCTGAAACCCTTAAAGCAGCAGCTATCCAACATATGTCCTGACAAAACCCCCTCTTTAAATGTCCATAAGCTGAAACGGACACCTCGCGCACTCCTCCTACTCCCTCTTTCTGCTGCTGAGAAATGGCTTTAAAAAGACACACATTATGCGGCAAGTCACACAAAGCATTTATCTGACTTCTTAAGATTCAGGACAGGGTAGATATGCGGGGAGAGCTGCCTGATAGAGGTGTGGGAGAACGGCGATAATACTGTATTACTAAGCGTCTAATGACCTTTTGAAACGTCTTATAGCCCTCAAGTGGTACTAATGCAATTTGAATAGGTTATACACCCTCAGCAGATAAGGTTTTTAAGCAGAATATTGGCTTTTGTCTTAAGTATGAAAAAAAAATGTCACTCACCCTATTCAGGTCTTCACTGACCTGCCTTACATCAATAGATCAAAGACAAGAAAGGCCATTAACTGTAAGAATACATTTATAACTTGAGCCATAATAAACTAGACCCTAAAACTGCAGGTCTATTAGAGGATTCTTTTTTACAAAACTACTATTAATCATTTTGGTATTAGCTATATAAGAGCATATCATATAAATATGACAATGTACAAGGTACCTTCTAAAAGGTAAACATTTGCAGAAATGTGTTTAATAATACCTGGTATTCATACACACTTCCCCACCTAGCAAATCTTCAGTGTCACACACACATGCCTCTAAAACATAGACCCAGTCATGTCACATCTTGGTGAAGCCGTAAAATGTCAGCTGCAGAAAGACAGACTTTGGCCCTTGAACTTTTCATGTATGGTTGTGGTGAGCATGGATTGACAGATTTAAATGTCACTGTGTAACCCTACCATTGATCTGCCACAGATATTCCCAGTTCCTCAAACTCCTAATGTACTATACAGTTAACTGTGAGTAGTGTTAAAATCCAAAACACATGGAACATAATGCGGTAATAGGTTTATTAACATATATAGCTGGGATTATTGATTACAGGTTATTTATTCATTATCAAGACTTGTTTTGCTTGACTGCAAAAAGCTTACTTTAGCCTGGAAAAGGACATTAAAAAATGTATAACTGTTAAATAGCATCAATATTAGCCCTGTACACTCACCCATGTTAAGGTGGAATAAATGTGAAAATGTGTCAAATAAATATGACAAAAGTGAATAAAAATCAATGGTCTTTATCCTAACATGACATTTAAGGTAGAATGGTAAAAAGGTAGAAGGTAACATCAGCCATTTAACACTAGAAACCACAATAGCCGGTCATTTGGCTGATATGACCAACTACTCTGAGCGTCGTGTTGTTTTTGGTATGGGAAGTCAGCACAGCATTTGGAGTAGTTAGTCACAGCAGTCAACTGATCAGCTCTCCACACTTCTAGGTTTCTGTAACCTAAATGAAAGGGGTGCAGTGCATTTAGTGTTAAGTTGGAAATAAATATTTCAAACATGAAGCTAAAAAAAAGAAAAGCATTTTTCTTGCCATGTTGTTATCCCACCCTGCCTTGACCTGTTAAACTGAGCCATTTAATGTGGAAAGATTTAGCTAGCAAAAATGTAACAACTCTTAGGTTCATTATCCTTTCCACAGCAATTTCCAATATGGGATTTGTTAGATTACAGTCACAAGTATGTACTTTATTAGAGTGTGAACAAGCCATGAAGCCAGGCTTTATTTAAGGTAGCACCAAGTTAACAGAGCTATATTAGGTCTTTAATAATGTTGTGAGTCATGGATTTAGCACTAAGACAACTGAGTTAGAGTAAAGCAGTGATAGTGCTGTATATCGTTTTACTACTGCCCTTTACGATAACATTTCAAGTCACAAATCTACATGAAATGACAACTTCAGCTAACCTAAGGCTGTGTCCTTACACATTTCAACAAAGTCTGTCAGGCATTCAGTAAGCTAAAAAGCTTCTTCTAGGCTGGCCTTTTTGACGGTCCAGCAGTAACATTAGATATATAGTGTATGTTTTAATCAAAATATATATGTGTGGGAGGGTGGGGGTTGTTAGGTGTGTCTCTTCTCTTTCAGTCAGCATGTATGCATCTAGGAATATGCAAGTAGTTTTTCCTCTGTCTCCACTTATCACACCACCACTCACCTGCAGCTTGAAATTCTTGCCCCATATGTTAATTGCATAGGTTCCTTAGATTTATGAGGTCAAAACCCCAGCTCTCTGAAACGGTCCTTTTGAGACTGTCTTTTGAACTCAGTATAAAATGAAAGTGGTCAGTAAATGCTCATTATTTTGTTCATGATATGCCTTGTAGTGTATGCATCACCACACTGACATGCTAACAAGGTTACAATTGGATTTTCACTGAAGAAAGTTCTTAAAACTAAATCTGGATTGTTTATGTTCATTCTTATAGAACCCGATAATCTCACACGCTGAACCACACTTGGTGACAAGATTAATATGTAGATGTGTTTCATGGTGTGAAATAGAACCAAGTTGTTGCACAAATCGATTGTTACCCACTTATAATTCAGCGAATAATAATAATGCAATTATATTTTCAGTTCACTAATGAAGTTTCATGGACTGGGACCAGATGAGTCTCAATGCCCATGTAGTAATACACTCCCCCACCTTTTACACAACTCTAACTCTTGCAGGTGGAATCGATCTGAGTGGTTTGTGGGTGGTTTGTTTGTGATCGACAGAAACACTGTCAATGGGACTAAATGAGGGCTGCTGAACGGATTCCATTGGCATTCATTTGATCGGCTGGTTATGTGCTTTGCTCTGTGGGTGGTGTTATCACCGTCTCACCAGTGGCTGTTAACAGGCTTTTAAGTATGAGAGAATTACTGCCAGAAGAAGCTTGGGTCAAAAGGACTGTGTTGTTTCCAGAAGACTCTTCAAGAATCACTCACATTGACGGAGAAGTTTCAGGGGTTTTGGGGGGTTTAGATTGTGACCGATTTCACATACCAACCTTTAACTACCAGAATGGTATAGAGCTGTTCTCTACAGTCTAAGCAATAACAGCTATAAAAGGACTTCATCATGTTCTCATATCTTTCCCAGTCTGCTCATTGCACCCTTAAATAACCCATTTATCCTCCAAGTCCTGCCGAACAAACAGTATAGAATGACCTCTTAAAGAACGGAAAATCTTTCAGTAAAGGCTAGAAATGGTGCTTTTGGCTTTGTTTGACATTTCCCAGTTTCACACCAACACAAACAACAACAGCAAACACAAAGCAGGAACAAAACAAAGCAGGAGCTGACACAGTCACCCCAGGATCCTGACAGTTGCTGAACCGCTGTGAATGTTTTTGTTTGCTTGTTTGTTTATTCGCCCCATAATTGATCTCCATGAGGTGGTCGAACTCTGAAAGTGAGAGCGAACACAAACATTTCTAACAGAAACAGACAGTGGAATCTGATAATATAATCCCTCTCCCCTTTTCTTGTCACCCAGATAATCCAGGCAGATAAATCAGCAGGATGATCTCTCATCGACTCGTCTTGGGAAGATGACAAGTGTGTTGACAGTATGTCGCTTCACGTGTGAGGAGTAAACACAAACACAAGCCAAGGGCCCCCCCATCACTGTCTTTAACACCAGCTATTACGCAATGACACACTCCTACCCATGATGCTGTCTGGGGTTGGTCAGCTGAGAGTGTCAGAGGAGAATAATTGATCATTGACTCGCTACAATTTCCCCTCCACCATCAGAGGGTCTTTTTTTTCAGCAGGTTTCAGTTTATTTCTCTCTCTCTCTTGTGCTTTTCTTTTCAGCACCTTCTGTTCCAACGGGGTGACACTTTCGATAGAGTAGCTCTGATTCTCTCAGTTTTCCCATTGTGTCTTCACAGGATTTCCTCCTTTCGCTTTTTCTTTCCTCCCCACTCTATTAACCCTTGGTTCCAGTCGCACTATTGCTGTCTGTATAGACTGCACAGACCTATTTCTTCTTTGGAGATCATTAAATCCACACTGTAACAGTCCCTTATTCTTTTCTTCTTTATCTTCTTGCCCTTATTGTTTACCTCTAGAAGATTAACTCATATGAAGAAACAGACATTGGAATCCACACATTATGAAATTTATAACTTATGCCATGTGCTTCATGTGTTTTGATGCAAGCCATAAGTGGGTTTTCCATCCACCAGGTTTTTTGCAATTTATTAAAAAGTGCACAAATATGTCCAAATATCCAAAATATGCAAAATGCACAAAAAACATTAAAATGATCACATCAGTGTTTCAGTATGTGGTATAGATAAACTCCCTGTTGATACACTTGATTTCAGAAGAAAAGTTGGCACGGTGGCATTATCGTGGGTTGCTGCCACAGCTCCAGGATCCTGAGGTTGTGGGTTCAGTGCATAATGTCTTTGAGGAATTTGATGTTTTCTCCCTCTCTGTGTTTGCATGGGTTTCATCTTGGTGCTCTTTTAGCCTCCCACAGTCATCACATGTTGGTAGGTTGATTGGCTATGCACATTTGTCTATAGGTGTGAGTGACTGGGTGAGGCTGTATTGCCCTGTGATTGACTGGTGTCTTGTCCAGGGTGTGTTCCTTCTTTGTTCCCCTATATGATTCTGTCAGATCAGTTTGTTCTGTCCCAGAAGCAATTCACGACAAAATGGTAGCACATTTGTTGGAAAGGTGTATTTACTTTTTTAGAACTGTCTTGATTGTAATGTTTGGAGATGTATTAGTTAATATGAAGATAAAGCAGTTCCCTGAATGTAAGAGTGAAAAACAGTCAAATCTGTGAGAAAAAGTGAAGAGAAGCCATTAAATGCTTCCCACTGAGAATGAACAAAAAGGAAAACAAATGGCGTTCTAAAAGCCTGCACTAAAGTGAATGTGTAAAAAAATACAACAAAACAGAGAGGTGTGTGTGGGGGTGGTCTTGGGTGTTGGGGGAAGGGGTGCTGGGGGTGGTGGTAAACGATAAAGAGAGGGTGTGGGAGTGTTCAGTGATGATGGTTCTAGCCTTGGCTGCTTGCTAAAGCATCTGTTTCTACACATGGGCCATTTCTGAATGACATCGGTGTGCAGCCAAAACAGAGCACCCTTCCTCATGGCTCTGAAGGAAACAGCATCATTCCTCCAGCACCTTAATCTCTCAGCACAGCTGCCTGGCCGTGTGCAGATGCATCCAGAGCTGCTCTACACACTCACAAATGCAGACACACACACAGACTTACACATGAATCTCATCAGTTACCAAGATAGTAGTAAAAACACAGCAAAGAGGAAATATGTTTCTCTCTCTCTCTCTCTCATATAAGGGGTTAAATATATTTGATGGATGGTCTGTATGAGTCTTGGCAGTGCAGAATTGGGGGAGAGTAGAGCTGCAGAATGACAGAAAGGGAAGGCTATAATTTAACTGGCACAGTAAATATGGCAATATGTGGCTCATCATATGACAATGCGTGGCCTAACCATTTTAATAAAGTCTAAGCAGGGGACAGGTTCTCTCTTGCTGGGTGGGGTGTGCACATGTGTGAATATGAACAAAGAAGCTGGAAATGGGTCATTGTTATTTGTGTGGATTTTAAAAAGGCACTGTCCACTCATACTAATACCTTTCCAACTACTATCTCTATGGTCAACTGTTGTGTAATGAATGTGTTCTGAAGTGGAGCAGAGGGAATGACGCATGCTTTTGTTTTTGAGAGATTTTTGTCTTCTTCCAAATTAATAATACATTTAATAAATATCATTATATTATTTTGGGCATCAGGGTGGCGCAACAGGTAGTGACGCTGTCTGTGAGGAGTTTGGTGTGTTCTCCCTGTGTCCGCATGGGTTTCCTCCAGGTGCTCCGGTTTCCTCCCTTGGTCCAAAAACACATGTTGGTAGGTGGATTGGCCTTGCGCCCAATGATTCCGGATAAGCTCCGGACCCAATGTGACCATGAAGTGGATAAAATGAAAGAATTAATAAAATGAGCGAAAAGCTGTGCATCAGAGCCCATGGCATGTGTAACGTGTTACTGTTAACATGGAGTTGTTTACTGGGATTTTAGAGAGACATATGCGGCCATTAGAGTGACATCTTCTCCTTGGAAGTCCATGGTTATTGCAGCAAAACAATGCTAGGCCTCATACTACAGTCGCTACAACAGCAGGGTTTTGTTAACACAGACAGCAAATGCTTGACTGGCCCTGCTGTAGTCCAGATCTGTCTCATAGGAATCATCACGAAGAAAAGGATCTGATAAAGCAACCACTGACTGTTGAGCAGCTGCAGTCTGGTATCAAGCAAGAAAGGGCAAAAATTCCACTTGTAGAACAGAAACTTCTTGCATTCCTGTTCTCAAATTAATAAAAAGTGTAATTAAAATGGAAGGTGATGTAACAGAGTGGTCCCAACATTTTCGAGTGTGTTGCAGGTATTACATTTAGAAATTGTTTAAATGTAAAAAATATCAAGCCAGTGAACGTTGTATATTTGCCAGTTGTTTAAAGCGTCAAGGGACTGAATACATTTAAAAGAAATCTTTATCATATTGCATTTTACAAAACAATTCCTACATTTTGAGACAGTGTTGTATATGAGCCCAATACCAACACAGATGCTCACACATTTCCTCAACAATGACATATTGCCAATAGAATGGCAGACTTTAAAAGACTTGCACATAGACCTAATGTCAGCCTGCCTCTAGGGGGTGTTTGTGCCCAATGATTCCGGGTAGGCTGCGGACCCACCGCAACCCTGAACTGGATAAGCGCTTACAGACAATGAATGAGTTATATTATTTTGCAGTTTCCTAAAGTTGATTTTGAGCTCCCTAAATTTGGCTTTTTCAACATGTTTTACGTCAACAATATGTTTACCTCATTAACCTCAATAAATACACTGCCTCCCAGTGCATTCAGCCTCTAAAACTCTACTGGGACAGGATGAGTCCATCAGGGGAATGACTGAATGAATCATTGTACAGGTCTCCTCAGAGTTGAAAAGTCCTGAATCCAGACTGCATCAGAATTACTACAGGAGGAGCAAGTTTCCTGAAATGTGCTGCAGACCCTTCAAACATACCAGTGGCACCATGCTGGCATTTGATCTTTTAGAAGTAACTTGCTGGCCCTCCCACTGCCTGACTCTGATGGGTTTCCTTTCACCAGCTAGCCTTTGGTCTATAGGGCGGCATAGAACATGTATCCTGAGAACACTGTCATTGGATGGGAGGTGGGCGGCAGATACAGTGTGTGTAACTACATATCATAGTACAATTTTATTACCAGCTGTGTCTCAGCTCTCATCTTGCAATAGAGGCATCCAACCCAGGCCAATCTCTGAGTATTTCATCAAGGTTCTTGCTAGCTAAAAGCTAACGCAAACAAGCTAATGGAATTGACTTTTAACTCACTCACTCATAGCCAGTGATTCACTGCTTGCCTTAAATTCTCTCTACATTGTCATATTTAGTAGTTTCTCCACAAAGGGGTGCTATGCACTGCTTCACATCAAATACATATTGTGTCCTTGTTTCTGTGTTGTATGTCCCTTCTGCTATAGATTCAGTAAAAGAAAGACACAATAATTGTACAATATAAGACTCTTTTGAATAGTGCCAGTTAAAACTAATCACCCCGATGAATCTTCCCATGTTTCTCCCTGTAGATGTCTATGTTGCCTTTTTACACACCCCTACCCCTTGCCCAGTCTGTAACCTCACCCAGTAGATGTTCTCAGTGGTTTCATGTTGGTGCATCCTTGTATTTGTAAGGCCTAAGCCTTTGTATGCCTTTGTTGGGGCCATGTGATGTTTGTTCCTTTACAATTGTGAACCATGCTCTGGTGCTATAGCAAATGTATCATACGTAATAATCAGGCATGGAAAAATGCCTATGACTCTTTAATTATAAACGCAAAATAAATGTGTTATTTTTAGCAAAGATATGATTTCTGAAGGCTGCTTTCATAATGAATTATAATACCTTTCCACTGTTTTGTGGACAGATGTTCTAATGCACTATGGGATCAGTCATGTGCTGAATCTCACTTTGTACTACACTAAATGGTTCATTTGGTAAATTAAATTATTGTGAAAATAATACGGCATGTTTTCTACATCCTCCCCCATCTCAGCATGCATTGATCTTAAAATCAAAGCCAGAATTTGTAATATGGTTTTACTGCTTCCTCCAAGCTCTTAAACCTCAGGAGAGCAGCGGACAGCACAAGTCTAAAAACAGTGGGAGAGCAAGAAAGAGAGTGAGACAGAGAGGCTGGGCAAGTGCCCTGTTAGCAGTGTAGTTCTAATGAAATCATGGGCACACTCAGCCACCAACACATCAGAGGACTTCAAACCCTCTCTCTGCTTTCTTTTTCTCACTGTTGTCCAAGTTTCTTTCAAGATAGGCACTTCTCTACTGAGGGCTGTGCAGTGGGATACCAATGTGCCGGCTGTTATTGTAGAAAGGACAGTAGCTGTGGAACTTAAAGTGTGAGAGTATCTAGGGCAATAAGGGGCATCTACTTTGAGAAACATAAATAGACGACAGAGTGGGAATTAAATGAGGTACAGCAGTGTCAACGTTTCAAAATCGAATGGTTTTCCTTATTAGAAGCAATGATTTTCACAGCTAGTCCACTTACCAGCATGTGTTTTTGGTCCCATGAACTGTAAAACCCATGCAAATACAGTGAGAACACACCAAACGCCTCACAGACTGTAACCTAAAACAAGGATTGAACCCAGGACCTCAAGATAATGGAGCTGTGGGGCACTGTGTGGTCACAGTGCAAATGATAGAATAAGAACCTGAATCTTTATTATAGTGCACAAAGTTTCCTGAGAAAGAGAACATAGTTTCTTAAGTTCTTTCTCAGCTATACATTCTGAGTACTTCTGACTTCTATAGGAGGTGAAGCTCCATAATGTAATGCAGTGCAGGCTATTACTGCCTTTCAGCTCACTTAACATCAGGAAGGAATGAAGGAGAAAAATAGGCAAATTGATTTTGATGGAAAATGGAGAGAATGTGGAAAGAAAAGTGGTAGAGATTTCTTATGCACTGCCTTATCCAGAAGGGGAGAATCTGGTAGTGGCTGTGGCGGTGGTGGAGTGGGGGGCAGAGGGGCTGATCTTGATTTGAGCATCTTGGAATAAA
Organism: Hoplias malabaricus; assembly: GCF_029633855.1. Lineage (NCBI taxonomy): Eukaryota > Metazoa > Chordata > Actinopteri > Characiformes > Erythrinidae > Hoplias > Hoplias malabaricus. Next base: position 37,371,625 of record NC_089805.1, on the reverse strand, counting down.
CCAGTCGTTCCCTCAGGGGAGTTTTGGCTTTGAAATGAGTCTCATTATGTTTTTATTCGTGGTGTCATGCGTCTTTGTGTTTACTTAGTCTTTCCACGGCACCAGCGCCAACACCAAGGCTCCCAGTTCCTCCGAAGCTCCGGACATAAATCAAACACGGCAAACGTGAGACGACAGAGTACGGAGTGTAGTCGCACAGAACAGGATGCTAAATCACACACATTTCTGTCCGCAATGGAAAAATTAGGAATGCAAGAACAAAGAGCCTCCACACCTCGTCCTTGAAAATCAAGCCTGTGTGATGAGCAGAGAATATGAAGTAGGTTCACTGGAATAAAGAAAAAGAAAAAAAGAAAAAAAAAAAAAAAGAATTGCGTGCATAGCATTCTGGAAGGATACCTGAGTAAACCCACTTTCCACAGCCATACATCTCACTTAGCATCTAATCAGGAGCAAAATATATATAGTAATTATGGTAATTTTTCTTTTCCCACTCCATAAAATCCATCACACATCAAGTGGCAGCCCGGGCGTCTCTCAGCCGTGCTTGACCTTGACAGCTGCGTAGTACGGCTGCCTGTTAATGCTTAAAATCAGCTGTTCCTCCATTAGAACCATCATCTCAAGTCTGCACAAGCACCCCACAGGACAAGCGACATATGCAGAAAAAAACATGGGCTCCACAGAAGCATCTGGAGGCCCTGGTTAGTGTTAGTTCTTCAGGTGTCGATGGTAAAGTACAGGGATTACTGACATGTCTATTCTGTCAGGGATCAGGGACTGTCCATTCACACTGATGACTGGTATGAGTTGCTTACCAGCTTAGAAAGATCACATCACAGCTGACCAGTGAGGCATTTACCGACCAGAGTAAAAGGCTGGATGTTTTTATATTAGGTTCTGGTTATATACAGATATGCAAAACCATTTTTTAAGGCCTTCAACCTGACCATGCTTATGTCCAGACTACAATCCTCGTTCTCCTCAGTCTCTTGTTCTTCCTACTCTTTCTTTTCCTTGTTCTCTTCTTCCTCTCACTGCTCCTAATTTTTTATCCTCCTCATGTCCTTCTTTTTTGTTTCTATCTGCATTTTCTCTTTCTCCTCCTCCCCCTCTTCCTCCTCTTCCCCTGTGTGCAGGTGTTCAGCACACCCAGCTCCCAGTGCTCCTTAGTGGCTGATTTCTCTAATGAATGAAGAGGAACATGTGAAATGAGATTTTTCCCTCCACCACGCGTTTTCTCTGTCGCTTAAACGCAGCGGCGCGTGCCTTCATCCTCCTGCTGTCTCCCTTTCCCTGTTTTTAATTTCTCCCTCATTTCTTGGTCATTTTCCTCATCTGCAGGCCCTAATTTGACAGTGAAAATGTGTGTATTACAGTAATCAGTAGTGTGCCGCACATTTCAGATCTCAGACTATCAAAGTTATATGGTGTTGTGGAGTAGGTCAAGCACAGTCTGTGGCAGATGTTAAAAAAAACTGTCTGCTAAAAATAAGCGTCTGTTCTGTTTCCAAACCCAGCCTTTAAATGCTTTTTAAAAAGCTGCTGTTATCTCTAAAATCACAAATACAACATCTTTCTGCATTCTGCACTTCTTGACACTTCACAGGTTCCAAGTTTTGTTTTCTTGCCTGTGTTCATGAAAATGACATTAAATCTGCAGTCATCTAGAAGTACGTCTATGCAACAGCCTTCAGTAAACAGCTTGGAACACGTGTGTTCTGGGTTTTGGTCACTGTAGGTGCATGATGTTTACTTTCTTGTTGAATTAATATTCAGAAGGTGCTTACGTACATATACTAGTGGTGTGTTAGTATGTGTGGCACTGGTGCAAGTGGATCAGACACAGCAGCCGTACTAGAATTTTTAAACACCCCAGAATAGTCCACCTACCTAAAGTATCCAGCAAACAGGGTCCTGTGGGTTGTGTCCTGAGTCCAGTGAAGAAGGACTAGAAGACAACCAACACAAACTGTGCAGTAACAGATAAGCTACTGTCTCTGACTTTAAATCTACAAGAAAACAAGTGTTTAAAAACTCGAGTAGCACTGCTGTGTCTGATCCACTTATATCACAATGCAACACACACTAACACACCAAGTCAGTGTCATTGCATCACTAACAATGATCCACCCTCCTACTACAAAAAAAACACCTGCTTTGTGGTGGCCTACTGAGCTGACATGGTGAGTGATTTTGGCCAGTGGCACTGATAAAACAGACAATGAGTGAAGAGACAAGGAGATTGTTTTAAAATTCTGGCTGATCTTTATATACAGTTCTTTGATAGCTATAGTGGGATTGATTTCAAGGTCCCATGCAGACATCAAATCAGACCAATAATCAAGTGGCTTAAATATAAAATGGCATAGTATTTAAATATATCCACACACACACACACACACACATCATTATCCTTTCATATTATCTTTTAATCTCCTCTAGGCTATTTATATACAATGGAAATGCACTTATAGATGTTTTATTCTATTGTTTAGGGAATAATATACTTGTTCAGTACAGATGCGACTAGTCCAGGTTGAACAAAGGGAATCAGACACAAGACGAATACTGTTCAAATAACAAGTGCTGGATAGAGATTGAGGAAAATTGTGAAATCTGTGAAATGGTGGGAGGTTACAGCAGGGGATGCTGATGCATCACTCAATTCGTGTGGATTCAGAGAAGGGTGAAGCACAAGGAAATTCAGATTTTTTTTTAAATACATTTTTATACATGTGATCTGTGGATGCGGAACCTGCAGCAGATTTGAAGGCTAATGAAGGCTGATATTGTAATAAACCATGAAACTAAGCCACCATATTTAACTAGTCTGGGGCAGCACAAACACATACACCCAGAGTGGCAAGCAGCCATCCCAGCACTCAGGGAACAGTGTAGGTGCCTTGGATTTAGAAGGAAGAGATGGCTCTGTATACAGTTCACACCTTTACACAAAAGTTTCTCATATTTTTAATGATGACTGTGGTGCATATAATGATATATTTGTTCTTATTCTTAAATGTAACACCAAATTGCTTCAGGGACCCAATAAAGCAGATTTAATCTAAAGAGATATGACCTAATATAAAAGCTGTCACATTGTAACAGCTGCTGGCTTAAGTAGTAAATTAACCTCTTGCCCTGCAGCTTTTCCCTGTGGTCAGGTGTTTGTTGTTACTGTGATACGGCTTCATCGATCCATCCGCTTCTGGAGCTGTGGCTATATTTAAACAGCAATTAAGGGAGTGGGCAGGGTTCAGCATGCTCTAGAATGAAAGGCTAATGCTATGCAGGGTCCATTTAAGGCGCCCAGCGACCAATCTAACGATGGTGGATTGAGGACTCTCATCCATTCCCCGGATGGCACAATCAGTTTGTTCACTGACAAGACAATTAACCTGAGAGGAATGTCCGTCTGCTGCTGTTCGCTCAGTGTTAAATACAAAGATCTATCAGCCTCAGGATTCATCTTCATTTTCATTTACAGCCCACAGCTGTGTGTACACGAGGCAGGTAGCAGTAATGAGAGGAGTACAGTAGGGCCTGCCTTTAGTCTGGGAAGATGTTTGACTAGAGGTTGGAACATTGCTGCGAGGGTTTGAATGCACTCAGCCAGGTAAACATCAGTGAGGTCAAGTACTGATGTAGGATAATTAGTTGCAGACCACATAAGCCACTGCCAGTGTTGTCTCAGCCATAGACACTCCACATATTACGTAGATGGAGCGTCTGGTATATGTAGTCCATTAACCTGGCCACGTTGTCAGCTGTATTCTGATTGGCTAAATGCATTTCCATATATTATTTGTGCTGGTCTAACCTCAGGGTGACTGTGGTTGAGACTATGTCCTACTTTGGCATGTGAGTTGAGTTTTATTTCCCTGTAACAGGAGGTGGTTCTTGGCTGAATTACTTGACAACATGCATCTCCCAGTCTCCCTAATCAGCCTCAGAACTACTGAATGCTGTGCTATAACTCCGGAGAGCACAGTTCCACTGCTTCATATCCTAGTGCTGATGACCTTATACCCCTCCAGCTAACACTTGGCACTAAACATGCTATATTGAAAAACTGACTTTTTATCTAGTCTCAGCCACAGACACTCTGCCCACAAGTAGACCAAGAGTCTGATAGTTTCAGTGCATTAATCTAGCCTCGCTGTCAGGATTCTGCCAGTTGCATTCTGATTAGCATTCTGTACATCCCTGTATATGCACTTCAGTGTATCCTTTTGTGCTTGCTCTGGTTGGTGTACATGTCATGCCAAAACAGCAGACATGTGATTGGTCCTTTTGCATGTCAGTCTCCTTAAAGACTCTAGCAATGCAAAACTATGAGCTATCAAAGTCAGAAAACAGAATAAATTGAGCTGTCCTGACTTTGCTCTGCTATTAAATAATATTAATTACATCCGAGTTGAATGGTGTGGTTTTTTTCTTTGCCACATTATTTGTCTGTGTTTATGTTTATGTCGCCATCCTCATGTGATCGTTTAACACTCCTTCTTGTGTGACATATTTAGTATTCAGGGGTATCTCATTCCATGTATGTTATGTTAAGTCCAGCTGCTTGTCCTTGATGGTATGTTTGTTTCTGCTTAGTCTGGTTTGTTTCTTATTTACTCTGGATGTATTTTGATGAGCATTGACAGGTTTTTTTAGTAATATTCATTGTTATATCTACTACATGTGTTTCTTTATGTTATTTGTAATTGCTTTTTTTTTTTTTTTTTTTTTTTTTTTTTTTTTTTTTTTAATATAGCCACACATGTATTTACCTCTGCTTTCTTATTTCTTGTGCTGGCATCACATTCCATAGCACACATTTGAGGATTAATTCACACAAAACAGACAAGGAGACATGAGAACTGTGTGAAAATGAGATGAGACCAATAAGATCATAGCAAAAATGGCTAAAATGCAGGCTTCTGTTGTGAGCGGTGAGCTGTGAGCAGCATATTATCATTTTAAAGGAACAGACGCCAAAAAAGGCAACTCTGAAGAGGGTTGTTTAGAAATTTCATGCTCACCTATTAAAGCTGTGTGCAAAAGATTTAAAGATTCAAGATTTTTCTTTGCTTAACAGAGGAGGAAGCAACTGGATATGGCTATGACCAGCTGAGAGGCATGTCAATCAAATCAAATCAAATTTATTTATATAGCGCTTTTCACAACTGATGTTGTCACAAAGCAGCTTCACAGAATTCCAGTAAGACAAGATTTGACATGAAATGTAAAGACAAATGTAAAACCCTCAAGTGAGCAAGCCAGGGGCGACAGTGGCAAGGAAAAACTCCCCCAGCTGAGGAAGAAACCTTGGGAGGAACCAAGGCTCACAAGGGGTGACCCATCCTCCTCTGGTCAATCTACTGGTGATGATAGTTAGTAGTCCATGAGAACTTCAGTGTAGGGACAGCTTCAAGGCACTTGGTGGTTGCTGGAGCGTGGGCAGCTGGTCTGAAGCGTGGAGGAGGATCTCGACAGTCATCCATCAGTGTCCAGACAGACAGGTGGGCAGTCGTTTACTCGGAAAGATGTAAAGGGATGGAATTAGTTTTTCAATCATTTTTTTGACTAGAGAATAACTGATTAAATAAATCAGATGTGTTTTTGCAGCCACACCGGCCTGTATTCAGGAAACAAGGGACATCCTTGATGTTGATATTTGACTAATATAAATGCAATGCATTAGCAATACTATTATGGAAATTTCTTAAAAGGGTAAAAAAAAAAATAAAAATAAAGGTTGTCAGGGGAAACTTTAAGGTCCAGTTATGAATGATTGACAGGCTTAAATACCAAAAAGGCAATGAATATATAAATGAATAAATGAGTGAAAAGAATGTGTGTGTTAAATTTCTGTTATTATATATCCGACCTCTAAGAACTGCTCCTATATCATACAATATTTGGTAAACCGAGTCCCTCCCGCTGTACCTTGGCCTTAGTCCAGATATATATAGACATACACCCTGCAGATCAGGAAGCAGTCCATCTTCAGCCCATTCAGGAATTAAATATTTATCATTATCTGATTGCCTTCAACCCCCGAACCAGATGGGGTGAGGAGAAAAGGGCAGCTTCACTGACGCCTCTCAGTGGAGCGAGCATCCAGAAGCAACCGCACTGAGAATGAGAAACAGCGGCAAAATATTCACTACCTTTTCCACAGGAGCGAAGAGGGGGCAGCTGGAGTGTGACACAGCAGCTTCACACACATAAAACCATACATAAACACACACACAGTCCTGTATCTGTGAATTGTGGGCACTTGGCATAGACTTCCTTTCACTTTGTGGATACTTACCATTAACTTTAATATGCATACTCTAACCCTAACCCAACCTTAAACATGTTGTCATTTTAAAACAGTGATTTACATTGTGGGGACCAGCTACTGTTCCCCTTATAGAAGATAGTTTTCCACAATGTGAGTGTGTATACAGGTTTTGGTCCCCACAATGTGATTATATTCCTGGTACACACAAAATTTTGCATCTGTGAATTGTGAGGATTTTGCAAAGACGTCCATTTACTTTTTGGGGACTTACCATTAACTGCTTCATAAGTACCCTAACCCAATCTTAATTATGTCCTTTTCACAATGATTTACATTGAGTACATAAGCTGGTGGTCCCCACACAGAAGACAAGTCTCCACAGTGTGCATGTGTAAATAGGTTTTTGTCCCCACATTGTTATATATTCCAGGTACATACACACACACACACACACACACACACACACAAATCATTAAGACCAAGTAGGATTCTAGCTGACTAACAGGCTACGAGATGCTGACACTGCACACTTATCAGTAAGCAGAACGAAGAAGGCTGATTCAGGCCAGCGAGAGCCTAACATGGCTAAAGCTGAGGTAGAGAAAGCCCACAAATAAACACTTACGCTACAGGGTTATGCCCAACAATTTAGATCAGACTTGAAGCAATTTCTGGATCCTGTTCCCCCACTGAAAGCATAAAATTGCTGCCATACAACGGTGGCGATTTCTGTGCTCTTGTTTTGCTTTTTCAATTTGCGAGACTGAGTGAAGGGTGTGACATTAAATATTCATTAGACCGCTTGGTATAACACAGCATGGAGCAAGTCTTCAGGCTGTGCGCTCGCCTGCTGAACGAAGGACATAATTAGCAAGGTAGGATCACTAACTGCTACAAAAGGTGACACATACAACAACTCGGATTTGAAAACCAGCCCAGCGGTAGAGGGCAAAGCAGGACAAATAAGCCAGCAGCAGCTCAATATTTTAGTCTAATCAGATCCTTCATGGAAAGTAGTCATCTAACTTTCAGGAACTATTGGCTGTCCGAATCTGACATCGATTCCAGTCCTTCAGGGATTCAGAAACTTATGAAGGCTGCGATAAAGAAAGCAGTTGCACAGAAATTCTACTTAAAAAGAAATTTGAAATTCTGTCAGTACAGTTCAATCTGCTGAGATGGAGCCAAAGTCAAACCAACTCTAAGAGACCCATTAATTATTGTTTGATTTATTCATATGTAAGAGCTTCTTCCTGATCATGGTCAGGGTGGATCTGGAGGTTACACTGAATTACACATCCAGGACAGGGTGCTAGTCACACGGCCTTACACACTCATCCAGTCACTCTAACACTCAGATCTATGGACAATTTCATATAATCAAGCACACACATTTGTGGACAGAATTGCACAGCCACTGCAAGTATGTGAATGGTGGAAGAAACCAGAGAAAAAACACCAAGCTCATCACATGCAGTGACCTGAGGCGAAGAACAAAGCCAGGACCCTATCTGCAGGTAGAATCTGACCCAAAATCTAAACAAAATGGCAGCCCACTACCCCAAGTGAAGCTACGTTATTAAATGCACAAGAGAAAATATAAAGATTAATAAATATATTTATAAAGCTTACATTCAAAAGGAGTGCTCTAAATCTCAAAGTCTTAAAACATTTCAAAGAGAACAAGCCAAACAGTCAGAAAGTAAACAACAAAACTTGAGCTGCAAGCTGTTAGTGGAACCGCAGCAGCCGATTTTCGTTCTTACCACAAGCCACTTCGATTAGTGTGACCTGAAGGTGTGGTCTGGAGTGTTGAGTGGAGTGAGTGGGACAGGACAAGGGCTGGATCACTGAATGGAGGATTGTGGACACAGACATAAGCAGAACTCAAAGAAATTCAAAGTGGAGTGCAACACTATAAATATAGACAGGTCCGTTACTGTTGAGATGTGATGAAGTGTGTGGTCATAGCCCACTACCAAATGCTTGACATTGGACGTGATATCAATAGGCTCATGATGCATTCTCCATAGCATCCCATTCCATGCATTTCTATTGAAATCATAGCGTGCACAGATAAATGTCTGCGTTTGCAATGCATGCACCTCCCAGAACGACACGTTTTTTGGACACGTGATGAACTCAAAGCTTTCATACCCTGCCATTTGTTTCACTTTTTATTCTAATAGATGTTCCCACAAAAAAAGAACGCTCAAAAATTTTGTGCAGCAGTGAGTTTCTTTCCTCTCCCTTAAGGAAAGCAACTCAGACAGTCAGAGCTGCCAGGCTAAGGGAGCTTAAAATCTTTTTTCCACTCTGCTGTTTTATTTAGGTCATGTCAGAGGAAGAATTACTTTTACAATCAACAGAACACAGGGCCATCACCGGCAGAAAGCTCGGATCACTCCAGGGGGTTGCTGTCTCCAAGAGAAAGGGGTGTACGCTGGACCAAATAATGCACAAGATCCCAGCAGATGATGGACAGAAATCTCTCCCTACGAAGGTGGAGGTGTACCATGGCTAGCCAACTGCCTGCTGGCTACATGTCAGAAAAAGCGCTAACTGACACGACTGCTCACTTCTCTCCTTGTCCTCACCTTGACAAAAATACCTGACAATGTCTGCCAAGGCTTGAAGCAGAGGGAGGGTGCAACAACTCTTTCTCCTTCTCTCTCGCACTCTCTTTCTTGTTTCTTCGCTCTCACTCTCGGCTCTTCTGTCTGTCGGAGGGTCTCCAGGGCCCTGGTGTCGTAGCAGAGTCAGATGAAGCTTTGGCTTGGCGAAGCTGGCCCAGCGCACCTCAGAGACAGTCATTAGCGGCTGGATCGAGGCCACACTGCGCAGAGGTGCTGACTTACACCGCTCAAAGCCGCTTCACATTCACAACAAAAAGAGAGGAAGAAATGGGAAAAGAAATTGCTCTGCATTTACACCCACAACAGCCAGTGCCGTGTCACCCGCTGCTCTCGTCTCCCTGCACTTCACAGCCTTCTTTGGCTGAGAAACTTTTCTTACTAGGTCAAGCCTGTAAAGACAGCACATGAAAATTTCCACCGAGAGCAAGTTCTACCAAAGGACCCCCTTTTTTTCTTTTTTTTTTTCTTTTTTTTTTAATAAGCACACCTTTCGAGTCAGGAAAAATGAGAACACACATGAATACAGAAGATCCATAATTAGGTGGAATTATTAATCACCTCCACTATTCATAGGAGGAGGAGGAGGGAAAAGAGACTAAATGTTCTGTACCTTAATTCCAGAAAATGCTAATTGCTAAAAAAGAATATTAATGTGTATTCTTTCCTGTACTACAGTGTCCCAGACAGAGGTGAGAAGCAGAAGTGTATTAACTTTGATACTCTACTGGTGCATAATTTCTAATTATATGCATCATACTTTTATATCCTAGACTTCAAAAGAAAAGTCTTTAAACTTCTTCGCTCCATCCAAATATAGCTGCATTGCAAATCAAAGTGTCATTCTACTCTTCTCCCTTTAAAACATAATGTCTCAGCACTCGCACAGCATTCATATTTCCAATTTGTGTAGATCTATATTGAGATGTTTGTAGCTAAATATTGATAGAATGTATGAAAACGAAAACATGAATATGAACTAAGATTTAGCAACTTAATAGCAAGCAAGTCTAAAGCAATGCATTTTGAATATGAGCGTCTGCTTGAACATAAAAAATACTTGTGCATCCAACAACAAAGGCAGAACAGTGTATTTATTTGCATGAAGGAAGCTCCAGTTTCACAAACTGATGTAATTTACACCAACTTGGAAATGATGTGACTCTGATAACAGATTTAAAAATGACAAAGTCTACGAATAGATCAGAATGGATCAGATTTGAAAGGGTTAACACAGAAACATGGTGTTGTTAATGGGCCTTGTTTTGAAGCATAATATATATCATTGATTAACACTGCCCTCTTGTGGAGAATATTCAGCCTGCTTAATATGGCTGAATTAACCGTCAAATCAAATCAAAATGTGTTTACATAGTCTCATTTACATTTACGTCTTATTTACGTTGTCTCAAAGCAGCTTTACAGAATTAGTAACAGATCAGATCATTTGAATCAAAGCCCAATGCAAGCAATCTGAGGCTGGAAGAAAACCTTGGGAGGAGGCAAGACTCACAAAATGGATCCACCCCCCTCTGATCAAACTAATGAGAGAAATTTAAAGTATCACCAGTTACATGTCATTATGCTACAGTGTAATAATAATAATAGTAGTGACATCAATCTGGGGCCACAATAACAGTGCATCAGACTGGAAGCATCGGTCAGTGTGTTACAGTCAAGATCCGCCAGCTCTCCACTAAGTAAAACTGCCCTATCAGGGAATAATAGCTTTGAAAAGGTTTAAGTGTTTTGTTCCTGAGTAAGAAATGTGTGCATCTCTGCCTCTCATGGTAGACAAAGGCACAGCGCATTTGTTCTTGTGTTCCACCTGTCTGTTTCTATCAGCCCACATCATTGATTCCAACTACACAAATAAATTATAAAGTGTTTTATTCTCTGGGTCATTTGAGGCATAGACCACAATGCTTCAGCTTAGCAACATGAGGCTCCTTTCAGGTGTTCTCGGGTCGGTGTATGGTTCTTATGGTTCTGTAGCTCTGCAGACTTTGTGTGGCCTGAGAGAAAGATCAGAAAGCAGTGGTGGGTATTAGGAACTGGGTCTCTCCCCACCATAAGCACAGTCTAAGCCCATCTCCTTCAGGACAGCAGCAGCCTGATAAATAAGCAATGACAAGTGTGATATTCATCTTGAAGGATGAACCTTTCACTCCCAACACATAAACCCTGCACACACACACACACACACACACACTGCTCTATGACAAAGTCTGAGGCCAATAATCTGCAGCACTACATTGCCACTGTCAGAGCTCATGCACTCCACAATTCGCTGGAACTCTGCTGCAATCTACTGTGGATATTGCCCAGCATCTGGAGATTTCAGTTCTCCAACCAGCTCACCAACCGAAGATGAGTTTAAGTCCAGTCTTTGGGGGGAAGCAGCCAGTGAAGATAGCTTGCATCATTTCATATTTCTCCAACATTTGTTGCTTGTCAGTCTTTGTTGGCTTGAGTGTTGCTCACCATGCATGTCTGTGATGGGGATTCTGTCTCTACTGTCTCGAAGCCTTGCAAAGCCTTTGCTTTTTCAGGCTCTCTCTCTCTTTTTTACCATTTACAATGTGGCATTTCATACCTTTTCATTGCATCACTTCATTAATTTCACTTATGGTATCCACTAATGCACAATCCTGTGGCCCAGACAGATACTGCTGAGAGACATTATGGAACATTATGATGTAAATTCTGCAACACTGCTGTTTATTCTCATCTGAACATCCTGAAAACAGGAAATACACTGCAATATTTTTTAAACAATCAAAAGAAAAGTTTTAATGTTTTATCGTCTACACTTTTTTATGCTACAATACATTCAATACATTAATTTATTCAATGTCTATAACCACTTATCCAGTTCAGGGTCACGGTGGGTCCGGAGCCCACCAAGAATCACCAGGCACAAGGCAGGAACACACCTTGGAGGGGGAGCCCGTCCTGCACAGGACGACACACATTTACACATTCGCTCACACACTCACACCTACGGACACTTTGGAGTCTCCAATCCACCTACCAACGTGTGTTTTTGGACCATGGGAGGAAAGTGGAGCACCTGGAGGAAACCCACACGGACACAGGGAGAACACACCACACTCCTCACAGACAGTCACTCGGCGTGGGACTTGAACCCACAACCTCCAAGTCCTTGGAGCTGTGTGAGTGTGACACTACCGGCTGCACCACCGTGCCGCCCCACAATAATAATAATAATAATAATAATATATAGTGCGCTTTACAATAATAAGTGGGACGGGGGATTAATAGTTTAATGTCGAAGTGGACATAACACTTTATACATTCATTCCTTCATTCATAAACGAATCTTCTGTAATCATTTTATCCTGACCCTCACACATTCAAACCTGTGGTCAATTTTGTGTAGCCAACAACCAACAAAATGCCACAAGATTAAACCCAGAACCTGGAATGGAAGTGACACTACCTGTTGCACCACTAATATTGCTGCCCTAATATTTTTTCTAGATACCTATAGACCTTGGTTACAATTTAAATGTGAGCTGAACTCAAAAATATAATATGAATGTATTATATATATATATATATATATATATATATATATATATATATATATATATATATATATATATATATATGTGTTTTAATAGCTGCCTTATTGTTTGTTTCCATTTCTGAAACAGGTTCATGCCCTAATTGTGCATTGTATTTGTGCCAACACACTACAGGTACCTGCCATACATCATCCAGGGAACTCCATAGACATAACAGACATGCAAAAATTCCAAGGCTTAAAGGATTCATTATTTCTCTTACTTGCATAACCCTGCAACCTGTTCCTTTTAAATATTCCTTCCCCAGCGTGAGACTCTCTTCGGCACGGTGTGATGAACAGCTTGTGAATGATATGAACTCCTAAAGCTGAAACTGCCAAGTCTTTTCAATGCAGTTTTAACCTCCTTACTGGGCACGTCATGGTGTAACCCAGCTATCACCCGCACAAATCCTGAGCAACATATGAAACATTAATAAATCCATGGAGAAAGTGGTTAAAATATTTTACTGGGGATTAAATTGATCATACCCAAAAAAGCTTTACAAGGATATTCCTCCATGCAGCTCATCCACCTGCTGCATATCTGAACCTGCTATTAAATTCACCGAAGAGCTGCCCTCATGTGATATCTCCTGCATTTTAATGCTAGGTGAAATTCTGCCAGTCAAAGCCAGGTCAGTTAGTGATAAAGTGCTGGCAGCCGAAGGTAGAAAAAGAGATTTTACACTCTATGAGCAAAGAGCATTGCTTTTGTGTGACATCTCATTGATTACCCACCTTGGCGTAAAGTGCTCATTGTTGTTGTAGTGCTGGTTTTTATTTTGCTTCGGTACATTTGGTTTATTTTAATTGCCAGGATTTTTTTTCCTTATTAAATTGTACAAATTGAATACATTCAGAAGAAGATTAGTTTTACAATGAATGCTAATTATTTTTAGTCACCAGTGTACAGAAATGTGTAAATATAATTTTGGATGTGTAATTGAACAGAAGTAGTGTGGGTTCAGTATGATATGACGGCAGTGTTTCTTTGCAGAGTTGAGCAATTAATAATGAACTGCAAAATTAATATAGGTATTTAGCCAATATATTAAAATTATTCAATAATAAGTCTAATGAATTAATCAGTTAAGTCTAATCTTAATCAAATCATAAATACATCAATATGTAATTTCTGTTTAGAACTACATGGTTTTTTAACTGATTTCAAACAGTGTAGTGTGGCATGTAAGTGAAGTTAGTTGGCCACTTGCTTGTGCTAAGAACAAATAGGAGGATTTAAATCAGTGAATTCAGTGCACTGAGGGTAAAAAGTCTATAAAGTCAATAGATGTCTCCAGCTTTATAAATTTGACTCAGAATTACAGTTGTGATGTGTTAGTCAAAGGAGATTGCATGAATGAACAATAGATAGACAATCACACTAAACATAATACATGACTTCATATTTTTAAACAAAACCGAAAACACAAGTAAATTGAGATTGTATTAGATATACATAACTATGCTTAAATGTTCAGTTTTATGTGGTGGATATTTTGGGGGGGGGGGGAATAAAGCCTTCATCTTCATGGAATTTCGAATGAATTTCAAATACTGCTGTTCAGTATGTGGATGGTACAGAAGACAGTGTGCAATGAAGTGTAGTGTCTGATAAATTAGAGCTGCAGGACTAAAGCTGTATGCACTGTGGTGTAGTGCAGCATTTGAGATTAGAAATGAAGGACTAAATGCAGTGTGTAGTATAATGTAGTATCTAATAGATTAGTGTAATATCATGAATAGGGACTGTAGGAGTACAGGCAGTATGTAGTGTAGTGTTTGATAGATTAGAGTTGCACGACCACAGTCAGTGTGTAGTGTAGTGTTTGATAGATTAGGGGCTGCGGAACTACAGTCAGTGTGTAGTGTAGTGTTTGATAGATTAGGGGCTGCAGGACTACGGTCAGTGTGTAGTGTAGTGTTTGATAGATTAGAGCTGCAGGACCATAGTCAGTATGTAGTGTAGTGTTTGATAGATTAGGGGCTGCAGGACTACAGTCAGTGTGTAGTGTAGTGTTTGATAGATTAGGGGCTACAGAACTACAGGCAGCATTTACTGAAGTGTTTGATCGATTAGGGGCTGCGGGACTACAGTCAGTGTGTAGTGTAGTGTTTGATAGATTAGGGGCTGCGGGACTACAGTCAGTGTGTAGTGTAGTGTTTCATAGATTGAGGGCTGCGGGACTACAGGCAGTGTGTAGTGTAGTGTTTGATAGATAAGGGGCTACAGGAATACAGTCAGGGTGTAGTGTAGTGTTTGATAGATTATGGGCTGCAGGACTACAGTCAGTGTGTAGTGTAGTGTTTCATAGATTGAGGGCTGCGGGACTACAGTCAGTGTGTAGTGTAGTGTTTCATAGATTGAGGGCTGCGGGACTACAGGCAGTGTGTAGTGTAGTGTTTGATAGATTAGGGGCTACGGGACTACAGTCAGGGTGTAGTGTAGTGTTTGATAGATTAGGGGCTGCAGGACTACAGTCAGTGTGTAGTGTAGTGTTTGATAGATTAGGGGCTGTGGGACTACAGGCAGTGTGTAGTGTAGTGTTTGATAGATTAGGGGCTACGGGACTACAGGCAGTGTGTAGTGTAGTGTAGTGTTTGATAGATTAGGGGCTGCGGGACTACAGGCAGTGTGTAGTGTAGTGTTTGATCGATTAGGGGCTGCAGGACTACAGTCAGTGTGTAGTGTAGTGTTTGATAGATTAGGGGCTGCGGGACTACAGGCAGTGTGTAGTGTAGTGTTTGATAGATTAGGGGCTGCGGAACTACAGGCAGTGTGTAGTGTAGTGTTTGATAGATTAGGGGCTGCGGGACTACAGTCAGTGTGTAGTGTAGTGTTTCATAGATTGAGGGCTGCGGGACTACAGGCAGTGTGTAGTGTAGTGATTGATAGATTAGGGGCTACAGGACTACAGTCAGGGTGTAGTGTAGTGATTGATAGATTAGTGGCTGCAGGACTACAGTCAGGGTGTAGTGTAGTGTTTGATAGATCAGGGGCTGCAGGACTACAGTCAGGGTGTAGTGTAGTGTTTGATAGATCAGGGGCTGCAGGACTACAGGCAGTGTGTAGTGTAGTGATTGATAGATTAGGGGCTACAGGACTACAGTCAGGGTGTAGTGTAGTGATTGATAGATTAGTGGCTGCAGGACTACAGTCAGGGTGTAGTGTAGTGTTTGATAGATTAGTGGCTGCAGGACCACAGTCAGTGTGTAGTGTAGTGTTTGATAGATTAGGGGCTGCAGGACCACAGTCAGTGTGTAGTGTAGTGTTTGATAGATTAGTGGCTGCAGGACTACAGTCAGGGTGTAGTGTAGTGTTTGATAGATTAGGGGCTGCAGGACTACAGTCAGGGTGTAGTGTAGTGTTTGATAGATTAGTGGCTGCAGGACCACAGTCAGTGTGTAGTGTAGTGTTTGATAGATTAGGGGCTACGTGACTACAGTCAGTGTGTAGTGTAGTGTTTGATAGATTAGGGGCTGCAGGACTACAGGCAGTGTTTAGTGTAGTGTTTGATAGATTAGGGGCTGCAGGACTACAGGCAGTGTGTAGTGTAGTGTTTGATAGATTAGGGGCTGCAGGACTACAGGCATTGTGTACGGTAGTGTTTCATAGATTAGGAGCTGCAGGACTACAGTCAGGGTGTAGTGTAGTGTTTGATAGATTAGGGGCTGCAGGACTACAGGCATTGTGTACGGTAGTGTTTCATAGATTAGGAGCTGCAGGACTACAGGCAGTGTTTAGTGTAGTGTTTGATAGATTAGGGGCTGCAGGACTACAGGCAGTGTTTAGTGTAGTGTTTGATAGATTAGGGGCTGCAGGACTACAGGCAGTGTGTAGTGTAGTGTTTGATAGATTAGGGGCTGCAGGACTACAGGCAGTGTGTAGTGTAGTGTTTGATAGATTAGGGGCTGCAGGACTACAGTCAGGGTGTAGTGTAGTGTTTGATAGATTAGGGGCTGCAGGACTACAGTCAGTGTGTAGTGTAGTGTTTGATAGATTAGGGGCTGTGGGACTACAGGCAGTGTGTAGTGTAGTGTTTGATAGATTAGAGGCTGCGGGACTACAGTCAGTGTGTAGTGTAGTGTTTGATAGATTAGGGGCTACAGGACTACAGTCAGTGTGTAGTGTAGTGTTTGATAGATTAGGGGCTGCGGGACTACAGGCAGCATTTAGTTTTAGTGTTTGATTGATTAGGGGCTGCGGGACTACAGGCAGTGTGTAGTGTAGTGTTTGATAGATTAGGGGCTACGGGACTACAGGCAGTGTGTAGTGTAGTGTAGTGTTTGATAGATTAGGGGCTGCGGGACTACAGGCAGTGTGTAGTGTAGTGTTTGATCGATTAGGGGCTGCAGGACTACAGTCAGTGTGTAGTGTAGTGTTTGATAGATTAGGGGCTGCGGGACTACAGGCAGTGTGTAGTGTAGTGTTTGATAGATTAGGGGCTGCGGGACTACAGGCAGTGTGTAGTGTAGTGTTTGATAGATTAGGGGCTGCGGAACTACAGGCAGTGTGTAGTGTAGTGTTTGATAGATTAGGGGCTGCAGGACTACAGGCATTGTGTACGGTAGTGTTTCATAGATTAGGAGCTGCAGGACTACAGTCAGGGTGTAGTGTAGTGTTTGATAGATTAGGGGCTGCAGGACTACAGGCATTGTGTACGGTAGTGTTTCAGAGATTAGGAGCTGCAGGACTACAGGCAGTGTTTAGTGTAGTGTTTGATAGATTAGTGGCTGCAGGACTACAGGCAGTGTTTAGTGTAGTGTTTGATAGATTAGGGGCTGCAGGACTACAGGCAGTGTTTAGTGTAGTGTTTGATAGATTAGGGGCTGCAGGACTACAGGCAGTGTTTAGTGTAGTGTTTGATAGATTAGGGGCTGCAGGACTACAGGCAGTGTTTAGTGTAGTGTTTGATAGATTAGGGGCTGCAGGACTACAGGCAGTGTTTAGTGTAGTGTTTGATAGATTAGGGGCTGCAGGACTACAGGCAGTGTTTAGTGTAGTGTTTGATAGATTAGGGGCTGCAGGACTACAGGCAGTGTTTAGTGTAGTGTTTGATAGATTAGGGGCTGCAGGACTACAGGCAGTGTTTAGTGTAGTGTTTGATAGATTAGGGGCTGCAGGACTACAGGCAGTGTTTAGTGTAGTGTTTGATAGATTAGGGGCTGCAGGACTACAGGCAGTGTTTAGTGTAGTGTTTGATAGATTAGGGGCTGCAGGACTACAGGCAGTGTGTAGTGTAGTGTTTGATAGATTAGGGGCTGCAGGACTACAGGCAGTGTGTAGTGTAGTGTTTGATAGATTAGGGGCTGCAGGACTACAGTCAGGGTGTAGTGTAGTGTTTGATAGATTAGGGGCTGCAGGACTACAGGCAGTGTGTAGTGTAGTGTTTGATAGATTAGGGGCTGCAGGACTACAGGCAGTGTGTAGTGTAGTGTTTGATAGATTAGAGGCTGCGGGACTACAGTCAGTGTGTAGTGTAGTGTTTGATAGATTAGGGGCTACAGGACTACAGTCAGTGTGTAGTGTAGTGTTTGATAGATTAGGGGCTGCGGGACTACAGGCAGCATTTAGTTTTAGTGTTTGATTGTTTAGGGGCTGCGGGACTACAGGCAGTGTGTAGTGTAGTGTTTGATAGATTAGGGGCTACGGGACTACAGGCAGTGTGTAGTGTAGTGTAGTGTTTGATAGATTAGGGGCTGCGGGACTACAGGCAGTGTGTAGTGTAGTGTTTGATCGATTAGGGGCTGCAGGACTACAGTCAGTGTGTAGTGTAGTGTTTGATAGATTAGGGGCTGCGGGACTACAGGCAGTGTGTAGTGTAGTGTTTGATAGATTAGGGGCTGCGGAACTACAGGCAGTGTGTAGTGTAGTGTTTGATAGATTAGGGGCTGCGGGACTACAGTCAGTGTGTAGTGTAGTGTTTCATAGATTGAGGGCTGCGGGACTACAGGCAGTGTGTAGTGTAGTGATTGATAGATTAGGGGCTACAGGACTACAGTCAGGGTGTAGTGTAGTGATTGATAGATTAGTGGCTGCAGGACTACAGTCAGGGTGTAGTGTAGTGTTTGATAGATTAGGGGCTGCAGGACTACAGTCAGGGTGTAGTGTAGTGTTTGATAGATCAGGGGCTGCAGGACTACAGGCAGTGTGTAGTGTAGTGATTGATAGATTAGGGGCTACAGGACTACAGTCAGGGTGTAGTGTAGTGATTGATAGATTAGTGGCTGCAGGACTACAGTCAGGGTGTAGTGTAGTGTTTGATAGATTAGTGGCTGCAGGACCACAGTCAGTGTGTAGTGTAGTGTTTGATAGATTAGGGGCTGCAGGACCACAGTCAGTGTGTAGTGTAGTGTTTGATAGATTAGTGGCTGCAGGACTACAGTCAGGGTGTAGTGTAGTGTTTGATAGATTAGGGGCTGCAGGACTACAGTCAGGGTGTAGTGTAGTGTTTGATAGATTAGTGGCTGCAGGACCACAGTCAGTGTGTAGTGTAGTGTTTGATAGATTAGGGGCTACGTGACTACAGTCAGTGTGTAGTGTAGTGTTTGATAGATTAGGGGCTGCAGGACTACAGGCAGTGTTTAGTGTAGTGTTTGATAGATTAGGGGCTGCAGGACTACAGGCAGTGTGTAGTGTAGTGTTTGATAGATTAGGGGCTGCAGGACTACAGGCATTGTGTACGGTAGTGTTTCATAGATTAGGAGCTGCAGGACTACAGTCAGGGTGTAGTGTAGTGTTTGATAGATTAGGGGCTGCAGGACTACAGGCATTGTGTACGGTAGTGTTTCATAGATTAGGAGCTGCAGGACTACAGGCAGTGTTTAGTGTAGTGTTTGATAGATTAGTGGCTGCAGGACTACAGGCAGTGTTTAGTGTAGTGTTTGATAGATTAGTGGCTGCAGGACTACAGGCAGTGTTTAGTGTAGTGTTTGATAGATTAGGGGCTGCAGGACTACAGGCAGTGTTTAGTGTAGTGTTTGATAGATTAGGGGCTGCAGGACTACAGGCAGTGTTTAGTGTAGTGTTTGATAGATTAGGGGCTGCAGGACTACAGGCAGTGTTTAGTGTAGTGTTTGATAGATTAGGGGCTGCAGGACTACAGGCAGTGTGTAGTGTAGTGTTTGATAGATTAGGGGCTGCAGGACTACAGGCAGTGTGTAGTGTAGTGTTTGATAGATTAGGGGCTGCAGGACTACAGGCATTGTGTACGGCAGTGTTTCATAGATTAGGAGCTGCAGGACTACAGGCAGTGTGTAGTGTAGTGTTTGATAGATTAGGGGCTGCAGGACTACAGGCAGTGTGTAGTGTAGTGTTTGATAGATTAGGGGCTGCAGGACTACAGGCAGTGTGTAGTGTAGTGTTTGATAGATTAGGGGCTGCAGGACTACAGGCAGTGTGTAGTGTAGTGTTTGATAGATTAGGGGCTGCAGGACTACAGGCATTGTGTACGGTAGTGTTTCATAGATTAGGAGCTGCAGGACTACAGGCAGTGTGTAGTGTAGTGTTTGATAGATTAGGGGCTGCAGGACTACAGGCATTGTGTACGGTAGTGTTTCATAGATTAGGAGCTGCAGGACTACAGTCAGGGTGTAGTGTAGTGTTTGATAGATTAGGGGCTGCAGGACTACAGGCATTGTGTACGGTAGTGTTTGATAGATTAGGGGCTGCAGGACTACAGGCATTGTGTACGGTAGTGTTTCATAGATTAGGAGCTGCAGGACTACAGGCAGTGTGTACTGTAGTGTTTGATAGATTAGTGGCTGCAGGACTACAGGCAGTGTTTAGTGTAGTGTTTGATAGATTAGGGGCTGCAGGACTACAGGCAGTGTTTAGTGTAGTGTTTGATAGATTAGGGGCTGCAGGACTACAGGCAGTGTGTAGTGTAGTGTTTGATTGATTAGGGGCTGCGGGACTACAGTCAGTGTGTAGTGTAGTGTTTGATAGATTAGGGGCTGCGGGACTACAGGCAGTGTGTAGTGTAGTGTTTGATAGATTAGGGGCTGCGGAACTACAGGCAGTGTGTAGTGTAGTGTTTGATAGATTAGGGGCTGCGGGACTACAGTCAGGGTGTAGTGTAGTGTTTGATAGATTAGTGGCTGCAGGACCACAGTCAGTGTGTAGTGTAGTGTTTCATAGATTGAGGGCTGCGGGACTACAGGCAGTGTGTAGTGTAGTGATTGATAGATTAGGGGCTACAGGACTACAGTCAGGGTGTAGTGTAGTGATTGATAGATTAGTGGCTGCAGGACTACAGTCAGGGTGTAGTGTAGTGTTTGATAGATCAGGGGCTGCAGGACCACAGTCAGTGTGTAGTGTAGTGTTTGATAGATTAGGGGCTGCAGGACCACAGTCAGTGTTTAGTGTAGTGTTTGATAGATTAGTGGCTGCAGGACTACAGTCAGGGTGTAGTGTAGTGTTTGATAGATTAGGGGCTGCAGGACTACAGTCAGGGTGTAGTGTAGTGTTTGATAGATCAGGGGCTGCAGGACTACAGGCAGTGTGTAGTGTAGTGTTTGATAGATTAGGGGCTGCAGGACTACAGTCAGGGTGTAGTGTAGTGTTTGATAGATCAGGGGCTGCAGGACTACAGGCAGTGTTTAGTGTAGTGTTTGATAGATTAGTGGCTGCAGGACCACAGTCAGTGTGTAGTGTAGTGTTTGATAGATTAGTGGCTGCAGGACCACAGTCAGTGTGTAGTGTAGTGTTTGATAGATTAGGGGCTGCAGGACCACAGTCAGTGTGTAGTGTAGTGTTTGATAGATTAGTGGCTGCAGGACCACAGTCAGTGTGTAGTGTAGTGTTTGATAGATTAGGGGCTACGTGACTACAGTCAGTGTGTAGTGTAGTGTTTGATAGATTAGGGGCTGCAGGACTACAGGCAGTGTTTAGTGTAGTGTTTGATAGATTAGGGGCTGCAGGACTACAGGCAGTGTTTAGTGTAGTGTTTGATAGATTAGGGGCTGCAGGACTACAGGCAGTGTTTAGTGTAGTGTTTGATAGATTAGGGGCTGCAGGACTACAGGCAGTGTTTAGTGTAGTGTTTGATAGATTAGGGGCTGCAGGACTACAGGCAGTGTGTAGTGTAGTGTTTGATAGATTTGGGGCTGCAGGACTACAGGCAGTGTGTAGTGTAGTGTTTGATAGATTTGGGGCTGCAGGACTACAGTCAGTGTGTAGTGTAGTGTTTGATAGATTAGTGGCTGCAGGACTACAGGCAGTGTGTAGTGTAGTGTTTGATAGATTAGTGGCTGCAGGACTACAGGCAGTGTGTACTGTAGTGTTTGATAGATTAGGGGCTGCAGGACTACAGGGATGAGGCTGCTGCTAGAGAGCGAGTGTGGGATTCCTGTGGAGGCTTGGTTTAGGCCGGATGAGAGAGAGAGCTGATTAGCCCTATGCTTTTGTGTGAAGGATCAGCTTCAGCACCCAAATCCCTTTCTCCCTTTCTGCCCAGGCCAGGAGCACAGAGGAACACAGCTCAACCAGTAACTAACAGTCTCACACACACAGGCATAGACTTCAAAAATACTACCTAGTTCTCACAGAGCTTGATTCTCACACACACATAATAAATATATTGTACACATAATATACATAATCATATGTATTATTAATGCACAATATTACTACATTCAAAACCCATAATTAGACAATTTAATGGTTATATTTTGCTTTATCAACACAGCTGCCAATTACAACATTTCTCATAATTAATAAAACTTCTGTTGACTGGTGTTAGATCTTACTGATTCCATTAGCTTTCAGTTATTGACTGAATAATAATAATAATATGTCATGTAAAAGAGTTTTTCAATGAGCCAAAGTATCTGAACAGGTATAAAAGGAACACCTAAAATCCCAGGTAAAATATTAAGTATAATACTTACATGCACACTTTAAAAATGTTAGTTCACTCCAATTACTACTTTTTAAAAAAGTAATTATTCACACAGAGAGAAAGGGAGAGACACACACAACGGTCACATTTCTCAGAAGAAACACATTTGGGTTTGTCTCTGCAAATCTTATAAAAGAAGCTGTGTTGCACAGAGAGCCTGATGGATGTGTTTGCACTCTGTGGCAGTAGGTAGAAGAGGCAGCGTGATTAACCCTACAGTAGTGTTTCTTGGCTAGAAAGGCAGCTGTGGTAGGTGAGCTCATTAAGAGCATTTCCTGCTGGAGGAGCTTTATTCTTGTCCCTTTTTCATGCTGATTTAGTCTCCAATGCTTAAATTATCTCAGAGTAATAACCCTTTCTTCTGTTACTCATTCCCTCTGACAGTGCACACACACATTTGCGCACACCTAAGCTCAGAGCATATTACATGTGAATGGGAACATACTAATTGCCCTCATATCAGTGACCCACGAAATCAATCAGAGAAGGAGATAGCAGTGCCTTTATTGCACCTTCAACGTTCAGAGTAGTGCACTCTACCCAGCTGAAGTCATACAAAAGCTATTAAGCACACATTGTTCAATGAGACCCAGCATGTTTCATTAAAAAACCATTTTGCCAGTCTTCCCTTGATGGCTTTGATAGTGATAAGAAGCGAGAAGCTCCAGGTTTGTGTCAGGGAAGAATATGCTGGTGCCATAAGGCTCGACTTCGCAGCCTCATTGCTCTGCCATTTTAAACACCAAAAGCTTGAAGCCGAGCCAAGCTGTAAACCAGGACATCTGTGACAAACAGGTGGGTGTTAATGATGGGCTTTAAGTCCTAATGTGTGTCCAAACTCTTTGTTATGGACATGCAGTGTCCCCTAGTACACATTTGATGCGTCTCAAAGAGCTCCTCGGTTTTGTAGTTAGTAGTGCCCCGGGAGTCAGTCATTCTGTGGGATGTCTTATTGTCAGTAGTGTTCCGTGAACTTAAACCACAGTGCCCTGTATGTTCCCACAGTACACAGTTAAACCAAGTGAGGACAAACCGTGCTCCCTGATTGAACACAGTGTCATGTCTTCCATTTGACTCAGGCACTCAAAATATTGCTTGTGATTGATAGAGAATAATAACAACAACAACATGTATAATATAAACCTAATTATTCAGTCTAGTCATTTCATGCAGTGATCTGGAAACATTTTTCTAAATGTTTTCATTAACTTTTACTCTTTATTTGATTCTATTTCTATATTTTATTGCCAATCAATCTTTTCATGAATTTTCATTTGAATTATGCTTTATATTTTACTTAATGTTTAATTTTATATATACATTTTTATTTTTTTGTTATCTTTTATTTATTTTATTTATTATTGTGTTTTATTTGGAAATGTCTTTGGCATCAAGTCTATTATTTATTTATTTATTTATTTATTTATTGTGTGTGTGTTGTCAATCACTTGCGAAACATTTTGAATTTTCAGTTTGATCTGTCTGAAAGTGATATAAATAAAGTTTGCCTGAAGCTACACAAGGACAGTAAAATTTCTGGAAAGCATATAGAGAAAATAATCATTAGTATAAACAATATGAGATGATAGATAAACAATAAAATACAGGATACAGATAATGTAAAAATAATAGTAGAATTATAATAACTATAATAATTTTGGCATTGGAGAAAGCATTCCAAAAGAGAACTGCATTTTGAAAAAAAGAATGGTAAATGCAAGCAAAGATATGTAGTGGAACAGAGTCCCAGAGTTTGGGGCCTTCAGCACTGAAAGCTTTTTCAAAAAAACTAAAAGCTATACAGTGAGGGAAACAGACTTTTACACACTCTCTTTAACTCTGATACACACCTGCTCTGTGTTTTAAAAGAACAAAAAGGTAAGAAAATGCCAGGCCATGTACAGATTCGAAAACCAGAGGCATTTTGCACTGTATACAGAATTGAACAGGGGCCACTGAAGACATTCAATTTATGTTATTTATGTCCTCTTGCATGTCCTGCATTATTGAGTCAATAGGGATGTCGCCAATGCCCATAACAATATTCCTTATGTACTGACTTACTACAGATGGAACCGTTGTGTGAATCGAGAATCAACATCTTTCAGGAACCAATTTTACAGGAGGTGCCTACCACTTATGGCCCTCAGGCTGTTGTCCAGCACCAGAGAGTGAAGTCAGACCCTGGGATGAAGTGACTGTTCGGTTGCTTTGCTACACCTGGATGATTAGGCATCCAGTTCAGCTTTTCAGAGTCAATTGTAGACTCTGGGATTTTAAAAAGGTAAAACAACAACAACAAACACATACTGGACTGAAGCCCTCCAGGACAAACCTGCCCTGTGCAATCAAGCACTAAAGCCTTGAGGAGGGCCATTGATCGGATCTGAATGCTTGGATTAACGGGAACAAACACTGTAGTGGTTGTCTGGGAGCTGTGAATTAGGAGATTTATCCTGATCGGCTCTGGGCTTTGTAGCCCTCCTCCTTTTCCTCTCTTCGTCGGCTCCTTGCTCCCTGTTGATGTTCTTATGAGGGTTATTTATGCACAGAGCCAGGGAGCAGTGCTACTTCTCACTTACTAAGGTAGACTCCAGGGTAGTAGCACACACTGGCCCATCCACATTTTTCTGGCCCAGGGGACAGAAGACCTGGTTAGGCAGGGAGAGCTGCCAGGGAATAAAAGGGATGGTAGTAGGGCTCGCGTATGCCTACAGCTCTAACTGAAAGGTAACAGCTTGTGAAATTGCAATGCAAACAAAGTTTTGTCTTACTAAGGCACACCAGCAAGCAAAATGAGTGACCAGAGCCTAATGATGTGACACTATTCACTCTCATCTACTCAACATACTCTCATCTACTCAGCGCTCTTAATTTAAAAACAGAGAACACACAGAAGAAATTTAAAAATAAAAACAACTAGGAACATCTTTTGAATAAGGAGTTAACATAACAATGGTTATTTAAAACACTTAATGTGCAATGAGCTTATTAAACTGTAATGATGATAATAATAATAATAATATAAATATATATATATATACATACAGGGGTGGGACTACAATCATTTATTAGTATTCGGTAGTCCTTGGCAGTGACGCGCCCATCTAGCACAAGTATTGGGCCAAGGGAATGCCATGAAATATCAGCCCAAACCATCACTGATCCACCCCCATGCTTCACTCTGGGCATGCAACAGTCTGGGTGGTACACTTCTTTGGGGCTTCTCCACACCGTAACTCTCCCGGATGTGGGGAAAACAGTAAAGGTGGACTCATCAGAGAACAATACATGTTTCACATTGTCCACAGCCCAAGACTTGCGCTCCTTGCACCATTGAAACCGACGATTGGCATTGGCATGAGTGACCAAAGGTTTGGCTATAGCAGCCCGGCTGTGTATATTGACTCTGTGGAGCTCCCGACGGACAGTTCTGGTGGAAACAGGAGAGTTGAGGTGCACATTTAATTCTGCTGTGATTTGGGCAGCTGTGGTTTTATGTTTTTTGGATACATTCCGGGTCAGCACCCGAACATCCCTTTCAGACAGCTTCCTCTTGCGTCCACAGTTAATCCTGTTGGATGTGTTTTTTCCTTCTTGGTGGTATGCTGACATTACCCTGGATACCGTGGCTCTTGATACATCACAGAGACTTGCTGTCTTGGTCACAGATGCGCCAGCAAGACGTGCACCAACATTTTGCCCTCTTTTGAACTCTGGTATGTCCCCCATAATGTTGTCTGCATTGCAATATTTTGAGCAAAACTGTGCTCTTACCCTCTGCTAATTGAACCTTCACATTCTACTCTAACTGATGCAATGTGCAATTAATGAAGATTGGCCACCAGGCTGGTCCAATTTAGCCATGAAACCTCCCACACTAAAATGACAGGTGTTTCAGTTTCATTGTCCAACCCCTGTACATACACACACACACACACACACGATGAACAGCCACCATTTAAATAAATATTTTATATAAATATTTTACATTTATTCTCTAACACTTTTGGAGAGTAGTGTATATATTATGACCCAACAATTAAAATTCTCATGCATTAATTCTCCAGCAGCCCGTTTTTTTTTTTTTTTGGAAAAAAGGACTGCTATTTTGTGGGTACTCAGTGGGAACAGTTCAGTCACAGGAGTTTAGTTTTAAAGAGTGAGTTAACAATAAAATATTCCATAAACCCCTCCCCCTCCAGAACAAGCAGTAACTGAAAATAGCTCCATTACAGACCTGCCTTAGCATCGGCTGTAGATACACAGCATCTGTTGATGTTTAGGAGCCAAATACTTTGCCAAGTAAGTGATCATTTGTTTAGGATTTGTCCCCTGATATGAAGGGATTACATTTAAAAAGGCACCATGATTCCTGTTCGATTCACTTTTGTCAAATATCCTTCCTCAAAACAGATTCACTCTTTTTGAAAAAGAGATTTCTCAGAGTTTGACAAGCTTAGATGATGTTGCCTCATTGCTTGGGTTTAAGCCTTTAAGCTCAGTGTAAAACTGCAAAAGAGTGGTACGTCTTCAGAATGAAATTTTTGGCATGTTTGTCCCAAGTCTGAGAAATCAAAATTGGAATTCTGTTCCTGGTGCCCATGATTTCAAATAATTTGTACATTTCTGAACATCATTATGAATAAAGGGTCTGGACCTACTTATCTAACAATAAGATCAACAACCCACTGTTAGAAAAGGTAGATTAAACATTCATAAAGGAGGGTTATAATAAACAGATTGCAGAGATGAATCCAAGAGGCACACAACTTAATTCGGATGAATAGATGCATCCCAGATTTGTTTTATAGAATCAATTTTGCATCAATTATTGCATGAAAGCTGCCACTCTATGAAATCAGTATTGACAACACAATCGTATCCAAGTATCTTTTCATCTGAGCAGAAAAACTGGCTGCATACCACGACTCTCCTCATTCCATGAAATTTAATTTAGATCATTTCACTCAAACTTAAACTTCCTGATCTAATGCCAGCTTATTTCATCTGAAACAGAGTTGATTTTGATTTGATCTCGAAGAAGTACAAGATGTAACTTGTTTTAGTTAGTAAAGATTCAGAGTGCAAATGATCCGTGTATTTTCATTCACCAGGTATCTTCTTTCCTTGTTGTGTTTGCTCAATTCCAGACCTATGTGTGTAGACAGTGTTTCAGTCAATGGGTGCCAGCTTTTGTTTTGACACCTCCAGTATAATGGGTCGATCTATGGACTAATCCTATCAAAGCGAAGAGGAAATGGTGGTCTGCTGCTGGCACATGTGGAAGGTTTTAGAGAGTGGATCTGAGAAGGCTTATGCCATGGATCTAATGCAATAATTCTGTCCAGCCCTGCCAAAGCTCCGCTGATCTGAGCACCAGGATATTGCAGGCCTAACGCTGAGAATGCAGCTGAGACATGGAAGACGACACAACAAGAAAGCGTTGAAAGGAATGCCTGTCACACCGAATGTAAAGGGCTTCATTTCTGTGCATTTGCCTTATTTCTTCTAAGGCTTGTAAGTACTGTAACGTTAGCTGTGTTTTCATCATATAGTTTGTCAGTTTTATATTAGATACAACAAAGCAAATATAGCTTCACATGGGACACCAGATGTATTTGTATCACCCCCCACCCCCCTAACACACACACACAAACCACCACCCCTAACAACAAAGTAATAACCATTTAATCTACACTGTGCATGGAGCATTACACTGCTCAATTTTTCAGTATAAACTGATTGTCTGTTTCTAATATTTGCTGATAGCTTACATTTCATTTTCCTATTATCAACAGTGTATCGCCTTTTTATGTTAATCGGAGGAAAGGCCTATATGTTTGTTTATGCAGATATTGTTAAATATTCATATTATTAGATTTGCATCTGATTTCCCTTTAATATTTGATAGACTCAAAGCCAGTGAGAACTTGGTTAACTCATACATTCCTTGAATTGAGTTACTATTATTCTGTTTACAATCACAGTGCACAATATTAAATGCATACTTTGCAACTTCAATTATTGACTACTGTATGAGATACACCTACTTCACACATTCACTCTGTGGGGCTTATATAGAACTAGCCTGTTATCATTGTGTTGTCATTCAGAAAGTTTGAGCAGCCATTTCTTCCATTCATTAATCAGTTTCTGACCACAAGACTGCTGTTTATTACTAGACTGGTGAAACATTCTCACTGATGTGATCGAGTTAACTGACACCGGTGTGAACTATTTTGGGCAGAGGAGACAGATAGCTTAAGGAAACAGTCAAAGCTAAAACACTGCTCCCTCTCACAGCATTGCTAAAGCAGTATATTCTCCTTGAGAAGTTCCCAGTCCAGAGCAGATTTGGCCCTCTGTCCAATCATTGTACAGTCCACTGTGTGGCCAGGTCCACAAACAGTGTCTCGCAGCCATGATATGACCAAGTGAACAGAGTTAATGTAATATTTTACCAGCCCCAAAAAGCACTATTGCCCTTCTAAAAATCTCCATGACCAGAGACGTAGTAAAGAGAGAGGAAATACTGGCCTTGTGTTTGAAAATTGGAGGCAGTTTACAAGCAGCAACACTACAGAACAGAGCCAGAGCTGGCTAATTTCCTCCTGAACAGGTAAGAAATAATTTCAGAAGTACAGATGCCCATGAATAGATTAAAATAAGTAAATGCCATATGTTGTGTGTTTTATATAAAGGAAGTAAGGCATAGCAATGTTTGAAAGGTGTTAGGACTGTGTTTTATATGAAGAAGGTGAATAACAACATGATTGAAAGGTGTAAATCACATTGTTTGTTTTTGCATGTGTGTTTATCCATGTTGTGTGCGTTTTAAACAAATTAAGTAGTAAGAATTGTGATTAAAAAGCCTCACATATCAAGCTTGGTAGTACACAGCACTAGCTTTAGATTTGCTTAGCTTTTTAAAGTGGAAATGAGTATTCAATAACAAGCTAGAGAACAAAGCAAATAAGGCCCATTAAAGAGACCCATTTAAGGTGGAGCTAAATGCTTGAATACAAAAATTGTAAATAAGTGGTTGAATAATACAATTGGTTTCTGTGATTTAAATGGATAAAGTGGAATAAAGGTTGCTTCAAAAAGTGAATAATGCCATTAGGATTCATAAACGGACACATGTAAGGTGGAACAAAATGCTTGAGTATGAAAATTGTGGATAGGATCTGCCTCCTAAACATTTATGGTGGAAGGGAAAATTGCTAAGTAACACCATCCATGCCTAGTCGAAATATTTCAGGTGGATTTGAACAGTAAAGGCTTGTAAATAAAGGGAAATGGTGGCTAAATGTTCACTTTTTTGCTTAGATAGATATTTAAGTGAAATGATGAACACTTTTCTGTGTAAATATGTTGATTATGGCACATTCTTCTTAGCTATGGCCCAAGTTCTTAAACTCGTCTCTTGCTTGTTCATTCAGTTTTCCTCAAACTGGCAACCTGTTCGAGCTTCACGTCTAGGGAGGGGAGGAGCCAGACCAGGGAGGAAGCTGTATTATGTATTTTGAAACTGTATTCTAATTCAGTTTTTAAACGCTTGGTGTCAATATCACAGATAGCTCCTTTAAGACACCCATAACATGGTGTCATGAACTATTGTTCAGTCATAACATCGCTATATTTCTTTAATTAAAGAATAATCTTAATATTCTCAATTATTTTTAATGCTCTGGTGTTAACCAGAGAAGAATCGTTTCCACTTTTGAGTTGTGGTTCCTCTCAGTATTAGTTCTGAGGGAGATTTTTACTTGCCACTGCCATATCAGTGATGCTCACTTGGGGTGGGCACCTATTTATTTAAAGCTTGTTTGCAACAGAACCAGTTATAAAAAGCCCTCTGTAAATTAAATTATGATTAATAGAATTGAACTGAATTGAATAAAGAAACCACGCATCCTGTGATTGTTTGGCTTCTGGCATTGAAAGGGCAAGCTTAAGATTCAATAATTAATTGAAAATAACTGATTACTGAAATAATTGTGCTGTTGCCTCAATTAGTTAAAGATATCAAATAATTAAAAACAACCAACTGATTTCTTTAATTGCCATCAGATAATGAACTGTGAGACACAAAAGAAACTTTTGCAGAAGCTGAAACAATTTTTTTTTCCAGTGGATGTATAGGGTATAAGGTTCTTTAAAAAAAAAAAAAAAAAAAAAAAAAACATATTACTAAAACTAAAATCACAAGCAGATGGTCCAAAAATCCATTTCCATACGTTGAATATTCATCTCCACAAAAAGGTCGTACAAAGGGGCAACAGGACACTCTCAACCCATATTAAATATACATTCAAGCTGAGAACAAGCTCCTCTTCACCACATCCTCCCCGGTGGGAGAAGACGTATCACATTCTGTCGGATATTAATTAGCGTAATCCACATCCATATCTCTCCTTGCACATTCCCAGTCTCACAAACCGAGAAGCCTCAATAGCAAGAGATAATAGTTCTCATTATTGATTGGAAATATTTGACACTGCAAGCGGACTGATTGAAATTATTTGCCTGGGCGTAGCTGAGCTCTTGCTGGAGATAATCTGCAGTGCATCTGAAGCCAGTGAATGAAAACGAATATGTAAAATGCTTGGGAAATGAAAACCATAATGTCATGATGGCTGCTGCAGCGCAGCTTGAAGCCGAAATCAAACACCCATGACATTGGAAAAACACAGAGGCAATTCTCAAAACAAATGGACATCTGTTATTGCAGGGAATGGAGCCGCAACTCAGTAAACATCTCTTAGATGCACTCTAGAAATGAGACCACTCTGTGGTCTAGGCCTAGTGTCCCAAATAGCTGTGTCTCTAATAACTATGTAGGTACACATTTATAATACATTAAGCCATTATGTAATTACTGGTTTATTATACATAAATTCTATTGCAATGGTCTATACAATATTTAGGAATGGATATTGAGTTGATATGCACAATATATGCGCTTGATTACCACTCCTACAGTTATATATCATGGTTGTTACACATGCTTTAATATGTAACTACAATGTTATTAGTGACCCAATAAAGTGGGACTGAGTAGCGTACACCTGGCTGTGAACTGTGGAACCCAAGAAAGTAACTGTAGAGGAATAAGGCTAGCTTTAGATGCAGATGCTTGTGGGTGTTTAAAGTAATTAAGTTGGTTAGTTCCTCTGACTAAACCTAGAAAACAGCCAATTAATCAACTTTGTCCCAGAGAAACTACACTTAGAGTGTGCCAGTATGTGCAGGGGGTTGTCCTCTAGCTCCCCCTGCTCACACAACTGGCTACACTCAATGTGCCACAGTCCCATGTTTATTCATCAAGCTGGATCAAAACAATAAAGACAAGAGGAGAATCACTGCATGACTGCCCATGACTCTCCAGGCCAGCACTGGCACTGCAGCAGGAGTGTTGCTTTATTGGCTATATATTCATCTGTGCTTGTGTAATTGGTTTCTATGGCTGGAGTTTTAAGAGCTTGTCCCCTCTCCCTGGGCTGTTTTTCTGTTTTCCTTCATACAGTAGGTCTCTTGCCATCTCCAGGCATTTGGAAGCAATGGATTAACTCTGTTTCTAGAGCACTTACCCCACCTCTGTAATAATGAATACATCACCATTTCAGGAAACACATAATACCACACAAAGGCAGACATTAATACAAATACTGTATTGTAATTATAGGTTTAAAAAAATTGCTTACGCATTGTGAAATGAGATTCTCTGAAGCAGCTGCACATGGACTTTGAGGTGAACAAAACCAAAAACTACTTAGAGGTGTATAAAGCACCCTGCTAGTGGGTGGTTGAGCAGTGGATTTTGTATTCTCTGGAGGGACGGAGCTTTATATCATATCTTTGGTGTATGTCAGAGAGGTTTGTGTGATCCAGAACTAATCATGCAGCATCGGTATCTGATCTCACTCATGCTCTCATAGCTGAATTCAGGCCAATCCTCAGCACTGTGTTGAGCTGGGGCAGCTTTGGCTTAAAGGTTTTAGATGGTGTGGGCTTAGGACCCAAAGGTGCCAGTTTGATCCCAAGGATTAAAACTGGGTTGTGGGTAGTGAAGGAACCTAATAGCTGAAATGTCCTTGAGCAACTGGTCCTTGGGTGCCCAAGTGGTTGCCTTCCGCTCCAGGTGTATGTTCATTCACTGACCCTAAATAGTAGTGTGCTTGCTTTGTGTGTGTGTGTGTGTGTGTGTGTGTGTGAGTGAGTGAGTGAGAGAGAGAAAGAGAGAGCCAAATGGGTAGTCCAGATTTTGTTGTCTGTGAAATAATTATTAAGCATGTTTCATATTTCCATTACTTCAGAAAAAACAATGATGGATGAGTAGGGTTCTATTTTCCCCCATATATATATATATATGACCATGATTGTTAAGGCATTGTCAAGCATATATGCAGCTGTGGAACTGTTGTTTAATTGGCAATCATGCTTGTGAGGCCACCCGGTGGCCAGGGTGCTACACTGCACTTAAAGCCCACAGAGTTAATACAGCTGTCTTGTGCTGACCAAGACCATTCGGTCAATTGCTGGATCCCCATTCTTCTACTTGAGCATTTTTACATGTGCTGAGCTTCAGCTGTTTTTTTTTTTGTTGTTGTTTGTTTGTTTTTTGTGTGTGTGTTTGCAAACATGGGAGCGGACAGGCTGGATAAGCTGAGAAGTTGCAGGGAGCACTTTAGGTGCGCTGCCACTCACGCTACCAAACACACTCCCGAAGAACGCAGCACGAGAAGCCCCAGGGATCATTTCCACGCAGCGGCTAAAGCACACTCCTGAGGTTTAACGCTCTGTTTACTCAAATCCATCAGCCCAGCAGTCACCAGCAGCAGCACTTCACAGGAGCCATCCCACATTTGCTTCAGCTGTTTTGTTTGCAGCTAATGGGTCTAATTAAAGGACTGCGCATCGCTACGGCTGCCATTGGGGTACATTCACCACTTCTCCTTATCTAAGTGAAGCTTTTTCCATTTTTTCATTCCCTCTTTAGGATCATTCATACTCACTCTTTCAAGTTCACAGCCAGAAACCCACTTGCTCGCTTTCTCCATGTCTGACTTGAAAATCTACTCCCACTTTGAGGACTGAGATGTGGATGTTGGAGTGTGATGATACGTTTTATACCTTTTTTAAGTGTGAGGGAGGTGCTTCATTAAAACAGACAGAATTGAAGACAGAATGATGTCAGAAAGGTCAAGAAAGAGGAGGCATCACACTGCTGCGGTTCTGTTGGATTCTGTATATGGGTATGCAGGTACAGTAGGTGTAGAGGAATGGAATGTTCTGTGGCAGACAGGGGTTTAAGGGGAATATATTAAATGCCTTTTCCTGAAATGAGTGTACACATGCACTGAAAATTTTATTTTCTCCCCCTTAATATATTATATAATGCCACACTCAAGATGCATAGATCAGGATAAATACTATAAGGCCATAAGGCCATGTCTTAAAAGTTATATACATTAAATTCATTCATAGTCTGAAACCGCTTATCCAATTCAGGGTCGCAGTGGAACAGGAGCCTACCCTGAATCACTAGGCGCAAGGTAGGAACACACCCTGGAGGGGGCTATATACATCAGCAGCGATTGCTCTAAGACTGCAAGGGAAGCTCAACTTCCCCTAAAATGTACAAAATAAGTGATCAAATATATACTGTTGTGTGTACATGTCATTGAATAAATATGCACTACAACGCGCTCAACTTTTGTTCAGAATCAGCTTCTTATCACTGGTAAAGACGCGACTTTCCTCTCAATCATTCCCGCAGTTTCACAGTGCTTTAAACAGCACCCACAGAGTTCAATAGCGAAGCAGCAAAACGAGACGAGTCATTGGATAAATGCTGGGCTTTGTCCCGCTCATCGGACGCTCAGCGTCTCTGGGGATCTAAGGGGCAGTGGGCAGGCCTCGGCTGGCTTGGACGCTCAGCTTCTGCATGATGATTGGATGATCTGTCTGAGGCTGAATCCCTTTTTGGATTGACAGCAAAATGAGCGAATCAGCGATCCTTTGGTGTAAAGATCCGTGAGAGCACAGGCGGACACACTTCACATGGGCCAAGGTCGTTTAAGCAGCCTAGCTCTGCTGGCCATTGAGAGGACACTAGTCAAGTCCCTGGAAAAGACGCCTTGTTGGTACGACAGGGTCACAGATCATTTTCTTGAAAAGGAACGGAGGGTAGAATTTACGTATAAATAAACCGACACATTTTATGATGTAGGCCGAAATTGAGCTTGCCCTCCTTGAAAGACCAGCATCCGCCACTGATATACATTAAAGGCAACAGCATTTGTAGATGTCTATGATACTTTCACACTAAAACCATTTATTTTATTTTTTTTTTCCACTGAATGCCCAGAGCAGTAGCAGATAAACTACAGAGATCCAACAGTATATCACTCTGAATTGGCAAACATTAGCTGTTAGCACTGCAATGTACTATGTAATGCACAATATATTTTTTATTAACAATTCCTTTTGAGAAAAATATCATAAATGACAGCTACACTGATATAGCACTTTTCTAGACAAATAAGTCTTTATATTTTTTGGGGAAATATTGGTGTAGCCTCAACCACCCACAAAATGCAGCATACACTCAGATGATGCCACATGAGCCAGAACACTCACCACATATCAGCTGTAATTAAAGAGGCGATGAGAGATAATGAATAAACCAATTTATTTGAAGATGATAGGTATGATTAGGAGAAATAGTGGTAGGTTTACCCAGACACCAGAGTAACACCTCTAAACTTTTCAAGGTAATGCCCCTGGATATTTGACCAATAAAACATTTGATGAAGTAAACAACACCATGCTGACACTAGGAATTATAAACCAAAGTGATGTGTCATAAAATGTACCCAGCTCTCCTTGTTCTTGCCAGACCACCTAGCAGGCCAGACTATCAGAGACATTTGCCATTTGAGACTGAGGAACAGTGGAAGCTAAAAGAGGCACCAGGGCAGAGGGTTTTACTCACAGCAGGGTGGCTCATGGAGTAAGTATAGCAGGTTTTAATCACACCAGGGAAGCTCACAGAGCACCGGTACTGCATTCAGACATCAAATCCTTGGAAGTACTCACAGTCCCACAGCACAGCCAGAAAATGGCAGGTAGGGAATCATTGTGTGAAGAGGTGAGAAAGACCTCAGGACCAGTATACTGCATTTTAACCACATTTATCACTCTGGTGGAAATTAAACATTGACTAGAATCATAACCATCAATTTGTTACATGCAGAGTTAATAATACAGCGTTGGCTGTTAAATGACTTTACACTTTTTTTTTTTTAAATGACATACACTTTCTGTGTATGTGTGTGTTTTAATTAGTTTTTTTTAAATATATGACCAACTGAAAGCATGTTTTAAGTAACTAATTTTAATTCTTCTTGTATTTTTCCATATGTAATTCTATGTCAGTTTGATGTACTCCATCAAATCAGCACCAAAGCACCATATAATGAATTACATATGAATTTAAATCTATTGTCAACATTTTCAGCTCTGAAAAGCCTTGTGTCCTTCAGTAAGCCGAGTCAAATAGCATGTCGCATGAAAGAAAATGTCACATTTATTTTTTATGCCACAGGATATAACCATTGTCACCTGTGTGACACCTATGTAACAAAATATTTGCAACTGATGGTGGACTTTCCAAGGGTTGTCTGCTCGTGTTTACGGAAGTGTCTATTTGTGTGTATGTACATTTGGATTATTTTAAGAACTCTAATTCCTGTTAGAATTAGAATCAGAATTACTTTATTGGCCACTGTGCTTGCACACAGAGGCATTTGTTCTCCACATTTAACCCAATCTGTGCAGTGAAACACACATTTACACACACTAGTGAACACTAGGGGGCAGTGAGCACACATGCCCGGAGCAGTGGGCGGCCCTAGTCACGGCACCTGGGGAGCAGTTGGGGGTTGACTTGCTCAAGGGCACTTCAGTCATGATCTGCTGGCTCGTGATCAAACTGGAAACCTTCTCGTTCAATGCCCAGTTCCCTACCCACCAGGCCATAGAGATATAAGCTGCTAATGGTTTGTTTTAATACAGAGTAAAACAGAAGCAAAGCTCTGTCAAAGGTAAGGCAATTTAAAGACAATTTAGCGTCTCTCTCTCTCTCTCTCTCTCTCTCTCTCTCTCTCTCTCTCTCTCTCTCTCTCTCTCTCTCTCTCTCTCTCTCTCTCTCTCTCTCTCTCTCTCTCTCTCTCTCTCTCTCTCTCTCTCTCTCTCTCTCTCTCTCTCTCTCTCTCTCTCTCTCTCTCTCTCTCTCTCTCTCTCCCTCCCTCCCTCCCTCCCTCCCTCCCTCCCTCCCTCCCTCCCTCCCTCCAGATTTCCTTAAATTATTAAAGAAATATTTGATTAAACATTCACAAGCTGTTGGGCATATATTGTTGTAAACCCTGACCTCACATGAATCCATGTGAATAGGTAATCCCTGACCATATGCAAAGTCAAATTGAGTTAGCTTGATACCCAGGTGAGACATCGGCTCAGCTAAGCATGAAGAGCTGCAGCCCACAGTTTTTCATTAGTCAATACACTTGCAAAACAAGGCGGGAAACTGTAGGCGAGGGAGGACTGAAAAGATATTGATGTGAATATGCTCAGTGGTTTCCAAACAAAAATGGCAGACTCATGGATTCTCTCAAGAAACCCCCTACTATCAGTGTAATCCTCTTTCCCTGTTGAGCTAGCGGTGTGGGGGTCTTTAATTACACAGCGTACAATAGTAGCACTGAGCTAGGCTAGCATGGCAGCATATCGATCTCTACATTGACTAGAGGATGACATTCCAATCAGTGCCCAAGGAGCTTGTAATCTTAAATGTCTCGCTGGCCCCCCTGTGCTTTCCTTTGATCCCGGAACAAAGATTCAGCTTGTGAGAGGACAGAGCTAAAAATACAGGCATATAGCAGCACACAGTAGCCTGCGGCAACAAGTGCACTTTGAAGGCGATTGCTAAATTTGAACCTCTGCTGGCTCTGAAGGAGAACAGAGAAAGCGAGGAAAATGAATGAGGCAGTCAGAAGTGTAATAAGGAGCGACAGAGTGAGAGAGGGAATGAGAGCATGTGTATTCTCATGAATAAGTCCTACTTACGCTGTGTGTGACCATCTATGTTTCTCATGTTTTTCCATCATTGAAGCACCAGTGAAAGACAGGAATTCAGCCACAGAGTCTGGTAAAACACACTGAAAAATAATGAAGGCTGAAAACTGAATATATTGTCTAAAATGTATTCAGCAGGTTCCATTATAACATACAGTAGAAAAGTATACATTTCTGACTAGAACATATTTGATAAGTTGCACAGGGCAGGAGGATAAGTAACTGCTTGTCCAGTTTAGGATCTCTGTGGATCCGGAGCCTAGCTGGAATCTTTGGGCAGAGGCAGGAACACACTCTGGGGGAGGCGCTAGTCCTTCACAGGCCAACACACACTCACACATTCACTCACACCTGTGGACAGTTTTGAGTCGCTAGTCCACCTGCCAACAGTTTTTGGAGGAAACCCACATGGACACGGGAGAACACACCAAACGCAGTCCGTCACCTGGAGTGAGACTCGAACCCACAACCTCCAGGTTCCTAGAGCTGTGCGACTGTGACACTACCTGCTGCACCACCGTGCCACCTTAATGTATATTTGTAACTAAAATGTAAAACATTCAGCCACTCTTTTTGTCATCTTATAGTAATGGTTCTGTAGTGTTAAAATCAACAGTTGCCAATTTATTAAAAATATATTTCTATGTTCACAATCGCTAATATCAAAATCTTTAATTGGCGTAAATCAAAACTCACAAATATTAATCCCATAAAACAGAACAAATCGAGGCACATGCTTTTGCAGTACTTTTTTTCTGATGGAACTGATGGAATAAATGCAGTGATGAATAAATTATTTTCGCTTGCAATTTTCAAACTGATTTTTATTATTATTTTTTTTATATATTTTTTGTTTGATAAAGTAATTTTTCATGTAATTAGTAATATATTATATTTAAAATTTCCCATGTGCATACATTTGCTTATCATAAAATGACAAGGGGGGGCACGGTGGGGCAGCAGGTAGTGTCGCAGTCACACAGCTCCAGGGACCTGGAGGTTGTGGATTCAATTCCCGCTCCGGGTGACTGTCCATGTGGGTTTCCTCCGGGTGCTCCGGTTTCCTCCCACAGTCCAAAAAACACACGTTGGTAGGTGGATTGGCGACTCAAAAGTGTCCGTAGGTGTGAGGGTGTGAGTGAGTGTGTGTGTTGCCCTGTGAAAGACTGGCGCCCCCTCCAGGGTGTATTCCCACCTTGCGCCCAATTATTCCAGGTAGGCTCTGGACCCACCGTGACCCTGAACTGGATAAGAGCTTACAGATAATGAATGAATGAATGAAAGAATGAATGAATAAAATGACAAGTGTGTGAGAATATTTGAAATTTGAATTACAATTAAAATCTTTTCTAATTTGTTAGCTGTGGCATAGGCTCATGAGCATGTTGTGCATGCACAATTGCTCATTTGTGTTGTTGGGACTTTTTAAAGTAGCTTAATTCAGTTATTATTCAATGCATTTATTATAAAGGGCATATACAAATTTTGTACATTTATGAGCAGTGACTGAAAACTCTGAAGATGTGATGTCCAGGATGTGAGGAGTCATATTCCATCTTGTTAGTGCAGTATATTATTATATCTGTTTTATTTTAAGTGATTTTCTTTTTTTTAAATCGTAAGTATCTGTGCAAAAGACTCTCTAAGGTGCTCAATAAATAAAGTTGTCTGGCCTTGTCTACAGTGCAAAGTCAAAACCAATCACTGAATACTGTTGGGTAGAAGTTGGCTAAATATTAATAAGTGAGTGGGGAACTTGCAAGCCAGTTCCATGAGGCACTCCTCTTCTAAATATAAATATTTTGAAATTGTATTCTGAATAATCTTTACTGTGGATACTGAATATTTATATTTAATTTCCATATTCTGAATATGTATTACTTGTATTCTGTTAATTCCCAACTCTGGCCAGCGCTGACTTCTCTCTAAATCACACTTCAGATACAGAGCTCTACACAAATCCACTGTCGCCTCTTGCTTTCAAATGCAGGCTTAACCCACAGGTGAAAAACTGAGCTTTCAAAATGCTGCTACTCTAATCCTCCTCCAAATCAGTCCCAGAGGAACGTACAGAGACATCTGCGCCACCTGCCCTGATCTGGGATCAGATAGATTGTCAT
The DNA here is from genome assembly GCF_029633855.1 of Hoplias malabaricus. Lineage (NCBI taxonomy): Eukaryota > Metazoa > Chordata > Actinopteri > Characiformes > Erythrinidae > Hoplias > Hoplias malabaricus. Next base: position 37,331,951 of record NC_089805.1, on the reverse strand, counting down.
CAGAGGCATTCTAGTGCCCTTATAATCCATTACATCTTGTTAAGCCAACAGAAGTCATCAAACTGCATTGGAAATGGTCTCAGAACACGGCTGGGTTAGAACCTGCCACAGAGCATTTGTCAATCATCCGGTTAAAAATGCTGTCCTTTATTTTGTATTTACTCAGGACCAGCACTAAATCCCATCAGCCAGAAATAAATGTGCAGAACTTTAATAGCAAGCATTTATCCAGTTTTTTCATCAGCTGCCAGGAATGCAAAATCAATTAATAGCCAACATTGCTGTATCAAAATAAAATTTATCGCTGGGCTCAGCTAGAAGCCCCATCGATTCTGTTTTGGACGGCCATACATCCTGAGATTTCAAATCTATTTTCATGTTGATTCCCAACATTGATTCCCTCTTCTGCCTCTTTCAGCCATATTGTGAGCGAGTCTGAAAACTGTATCTGCACAGATTTTGCACACATTGATTTCCTTATTAAATTGAAAATGAAATCTTCTGGCTCCTTAGCCAAGTGCCTGTAAAGCTGTAGGGAAGGCATTTTTCAATAGTGATATTACAGGGAGGTCAGCTCTCAGAGTGGGCTTTTAAAAATAGCCCTGTATAGCTGGTATATATAACTGACAGGTGTATTGACCGTGTAATCTACCATTTACTGCCAAATGAACCCAAACGTCTCAGCCAGTCTAACACTGATTAATACAGCTAAAAGAAGGGATTATTCTAACTGTAGCTTGGCCTCATTTCCAACTACCATGAGTTACACAAGCATGCCGGGATGTGGAATCTTTTCAGTATGGAGGAGTACTCAATGGGAGGTTTAGACAGAGAGGAGCCAGGGGAAAGATTCCAACAGAACGGAAAAACAGTAGATTTGTGTCAGCTGGTGTGGTGAAAGTTTTAAAGACACCTCTTCCAAACTTTAGCTTCAGAGAGAAGTTCCCTTCAGAGCTTCAGAGCAAGAGAATTACTCAGAGTTTGAAGGCGAGAGAGCGAGCCAGCAACAGAGAGAGAGAGAGAAATTCTTCCATGTAGGCCTTTGAGGGTGTTTGAGATTAATTCTTTTCTTTAGGAGTCTCAGAAGCGCAGTCCAAAATAATAACTCAAACAATTTACAAAAGAAAACATTTTTTTTATATAATCCATTTTTTTCTAATTACATTTATTTGTATTGATTTTACACTGTATAAATAAACTCATTTATATCCTAATTCCTCCCTGAATTTTAATCAAAGATGCTTAGCAGGTTTAAGTAGCGGATCATTCTCAGTGCTGCAGCAGCACTGACGTATTGATACTGAATTAGTGTGCATTGCACTGGTATGAGTGGATCAGACACAGCCGTGCTCTTAGAGTTTATAAACACCTCAGTGCAGCTCTGAGAATGAGCCACCAGCCTAATCACACCTGCTCTGTGGTCCTGATTATTGAAGATCAGGCCGAAAAGGGGCAAACAACGTATTCAGAACAACATATGGACTCCAGTTTGTGACTGTAGAACTGTTGGGGCTGTGAGAAAGGACGGGGAATGGACAGTGCAGAACAAAGGAGGTGGTCTCTGCCTGTTCTGAACTATTATTTTTACATATTTGACTAAAAAGGGCATTACCAGAATTTGTACAATGTTTACTAATTAAATCGTTTGCCCTGCGTTGATCCACAGGTTACTTTTTGACATATGAAAATCCTAACCATAACCGTAACTCTAGCTCTAAACTTTAGCCTAAAGAGGTCAGAAGCAGCAGGATTTTTTTTTTCCACATGCAAAGCTAAAATAACCTCTCATAAAAATGAAAGAAAGTTTGCTCTAAATAGTTGTATGATGGGTAGATTTACTGAAACCTTGTGTGTGAGCCCCACCTGTGGACAGGAGCAGTCACAAATTGTCATCATACAAGTGTTACAAGTATCTGTGTTGATCCGTTTTTACATGTAGGGCATATATATAAGATATAAAATACCAGTATGTGAGTGGGAGGAGGAGCAGGACTGAGGATTTGTTCCCCCCTGTGCTGCACTGACTTTCTCAGTTCATGTCTCTTCCACCAGATATAGCCTCCTCTTCCTCCTGAACCATGCATCTCTCTCTCTCTCTCTCTCTCTCGCTCTCTCTCTCATATATGTCCTCTGTTTTGACATGTTTCTCTCCAGTGTCCCACACTCACTGAACTACTTCTTTGCTCTTCACTCTTTCTGCATACATTTTTTTTGACATATATAACTTTCAGAAGGAAAGAAATCTTAATTTTATTGCAAGTTGATTTCATGCAACAGGATTTTAACTGAAGCAGTCTTTTGCAATTTCAGAATTTCTGTCATATTTTGACCCAGTGTTAGCAACTGGTGGTATGCCCATGCACAACGTCTGTGTCCATACATATCCATGGGGATACCACCAATTATTAACGTTGTGTCAGTATATGACCAATTGAAACCATGAAGACTTCTTCAGATAAAAAACCTGTTACAAGTATACACACACACACACACACACACACACACACACATTCATTAAAAGGATTTCATGAAGATTTTTGCTTTTATATATTTAAGCTTGAAGAACATTTTCCTTTTACACAGCCATCAGATAAATTACTTTATTTCGTTATTGTGTAATTAGTGTCCACTGAAGAGTGTTTACAGGGGAACTAGACTCAGTACCCAGTCACTTGGCTGCAGCATGCTGCAGAACTGGATCGTATTCTCACCAGTGTGGGGCTTGTGAGAGTAAAGTTGAGCTTGAATGGTTTTATCAGATGTATAAAACACAACCAGAACAAATAAAAACTGCTGTGATAGTTTGTAAAGCTTTGTGTCTATGACTCTGTCTCTAATGTCTCTCTATTTCTCTGTAGATTCAGGAGTTATTTGGTTGGTTGTTTCATATAAAAGAAGCCAATGAAACACCAAGTGAATATTGATGAAGTGTTTCAAAAAACACTGAATATATCTGACTGATCATTTTTAAATATTTTAAATTATTCCAGCAGAGAAAGTGTCAAATATAAATCCTACACTGATACTACTCCACAGTGAGTTTTAGAAACAGTGCACAGTCAGTTTATTTTATTTAATTGCCATTGAAACAAATGGCCTCACACGTCCAAAATGGTAACTTTGCAGAAGGAAAAATAAACTCTTAACTTGAAAGCTCTGGGCCATTTCTACTGTTGCATGTTATATATATTGTTTAAAAATATAAAAAAGGGGACATATTATGCAAAATTTTTGCATGCTTTTGTGTTTCCAGTTGGGTCTCTACTGCTCCTACAACACTCCAAGTGTGGGGGAAAAAAAAAAAAAAAAAAAAAACCATCCATCCCTTTTCTGAGAGTCAGTTGAAAGATTTTTGGTGTCAGGAATAATATGCGTCTACGAGCTGTTTGGATGGCTTCATGAACTTGAACATGTTTTGTATTGACCATGGACCTATTCAAACTTGTTTAAAGAGGTATAATATGTCCCCTTTAATGTTAATGAGAAACAAGGTTTATGAGGTTTATGGTTTGCATATTAACATTTTTAGCACATTATAAAAGGGACAGCCATGGCCTGGTGGTTATGGAACGAGGCTTGTAACAGGAAGGTTGTTGGTATGATCCATGACTTAAGCTAGGCACCTAACCCCCAACTGCTCCCTGGGGTCCGTGGCTAGGGCCACCCACTGCTCTGGGTATTGCACCTTTGTGTTCACTAGTGCGTGAATGTGTGTTTTACTGCACGTATCGAGTCAAAAGCTGAGAACAAATTGTGCAAGCACAATGGCCAATGAAGTGATTCTAACTCTAAGAAAGACAAATTTCAAAGTCTAGTCTTCATAATCAAAATGTAGCAGGCTTCTCTCTGGAACTCGCATGGGCATTGGATGTGTCTTCTATCAGCCCCTATTGTCCATTCCCCCCACCATCTTCTGGAGGTGTGAGACAGTAGACTACAGCATTTTTAAAACCTATAATTGGACGATTATTTGAGATGTTAATTCAAATTCAGGCTGACCAATCAGAGCTTTGTTTTCATGGCTACCGTCCAAACAAAATGGCGACCAAGCAAATCACGGCAGAAAAAGCAAAACCGGAGAATGTTTTATTTTCTGAGCGTAATGTAATGTTATTATGCCTGGTATTTCTGTACAATATTTTTTCTGAGAGTGTAGGTGTGCTCCTATTAGTTGCAGGCCTTTGACTTTGTGTTCTTCCAGAGTCTTCAGTGTATTATAAAAATGAAACGCATAAGCTTTGGCATGAAAGTTCCACTGCATTAAAAATAATATCCACTATCTCACTTGCTTCTAAGAACTGTAATGTGGCCCTCAGCGTTTCTGTTGTAATTTCCCCACAGTTCCTTTCTTCGGGCACTCATGGTCAGCTCCTACATTTCCACTGACCACATCCTCAGCCCCAAATTGGAGGGAAAGTCTGCAAGCCTGGACTGAGGTTCAGACATCAGTGACTCTTAATGCTCCATCACATCCACCTCATCCCCATTTGTCCCCCTTTCTTTCTTTTTTCTAATGGTCTTCCTTGCCCCAGAAGAATGAAAATGTCAAGCCTCTGGTGGCCGTAGCTATTAACTGTCTCTTTCACACCACTTCCCTGTGGAGCGCTCGGAGGCCTACCCGGTTCTAAGGCCTCTGCCACAGGAAAGGAAAAAAACAACAAGAGACCTCCTTAATGTCTCAGCTGACTTATATAGACAACAAGAAAATCAGAAGGAAAGACTAAAGGGGCTTTAGCTGAGGTCTCCTGCTGCTCAGATATTTCTCCTGAGAACAAGAGTGCAGGCGCCTCACCGTGTCTCTTCTCGTTTTAGTGGAGATATCAGTAAAGTCTCATTCAGCTCAGATTTTCTCAGATAATTAGATTTCAGTTTATCTGCAAATTAACTGAAGATTAAGAACCTTCTCATTTTTGAAGCTGCACTATTCCTATTATTGTTATGTTCTTTATTTAATGTTAATACTTTCAAGGAATTTTTTGGAAAATCACCATTAAATTGGACGTACATCGGTGAAATGCTTTGAATGCTTCTTAAGTGCCCCACAAAACTGTTTGTTTTATAGTGCATTTTGTGGTTTGCTACAAGCTCAAGACCCCAAAATTAATGAACACATGCACTGAAAATGTGATATATATTCTTTATTTAAATAACATGTCACCCTTAAGTCTCCTGACCCTTCATTGAGCAGCCTATGGGCATATCATTTTCCTCTGGGTGGCTCAGTGCACTTCCTCGGTTGTGTGAGAGCTCTTCCTCAACAGCAGCCTTCTGCCTCCCTCACTTTTCTCCTTCCTTTCAATCTGTTCGGAAAAACAGTTTTCTCTCGCATTCTCTTTATCCCCTTTGTACCAGTTGCCTGTCATCTGCTCATCTCCATTTCTCACCTGAGAGCGGCCTCTGGGGATTACAGAATAATGAGGCAGATCAGGAAACAGGGAAAAAAAAAAAAAACTTTTTCTGACAGGATTTTGATGCTGATGAGACTTTGCTCCTTTCTCCTCTTGCTCACCTTGTTTATTTGAGTTCCAAGCAGCAGAAGCAACAAACATGCTACATCCTCCATGGGTGGGGAGCACAAGTCGTAAGTGTCTGGAGAATGACACGATGTTATGTTGTTTTGGCTCCTGACTCACTGGATAATAAATGAAGCAGTGACTATGAGGTTAAAAAGCAAATCCTATGGTTTAAGTTAATGAGTTTGGCAACTTACTTTAGGGGGATATTGTAATGCCAGCTTATCCAGCTGTAATAAACCAGCAGTATGGAAATTAACTGATTTTTAAGCATTAGTTAAAGTAAATGTTGGTTAAAAACCCTCACGGATAATAAGCTACCTTTTCTTCCAAATGTCAAAATGCACTGCTGAATTAAGACAGGTTGAAAGGTAAATATTAATAATTAATTCATTATTATGGTGTATATCTTATATATCGCATGCATACCTAACTATAAAGAAGTTTTTGTATCTTGATTTTAATGGCATATCACCCACTACTGACCACTGTATACATGCATGTTATATAATGTTATTCATTACTTTAAATGTAAATGTACTTGAATTACACTACTGTGTTTCCTTTTCCCATGAATCAGCAAATCTCATTGCAGGGTGTAGTGTTTAAAACCCCTACAAAACAGGACAGGACTTCAGGAGCTGGATACATCATCAGAACACAGCGTTTCAGCCGTGCTCTGCAGCAATACTAGAGCTTCTGGACTTTAATGTAGTTACATTAATTAAGGAAAATGCAACATGCTTTCAAAAGCCCACAATCATATATTATCACCCACTCCTAACTCTCCAGGGTATGAAACCGAATTCAGCTGCTTATTCAGCACCATTATGTTCAAAACTCCCTGTCCCATTTTGCAGTAGCCATAGGTGCTAGAATGTAATTCACCATTTAAGGTGGAACTGGAAATTCTGAGACATTGGCAAAATATTTGTGATGTTTTATACTAGTTATGATTTCATTCATTTATTGACTGTATTCTTATCCAGTTCAGGGTCACGGTGGGTTCAGAGTCTGCCTAGAATTACTGGGCGCTATATGGAAAACACACTGGGTGCACCAGTCCTTCGCAGGGCGACACATACTCACATGGACGTTATTTAGTCAGTAATCCACCTATCAACATGGGTTTTTGGACTGTGGGAGGAAACCGGAGCACCCAGGGAGAACACGCCAAACTCCTCACAGACCAGGATTCTGGAGCTGTGAGACTGTGACACTACCTGCTGAGCCACCGTGCCGGCAACTTGTTTTGAATTAAAACTAAAATTTATGAGTTAATTTGGTAACTTTCATTGCCATTTTGCCTGTTATTTAATAGGCATTCATATCCCTTCATTTGAAGTGTGCCCCTGAAAAATCATTTTCAAGTGATATATAGCCCTCCCCCCTCAGCCCTACCCTTCTTTCCCAACAAGAATTGAGACATGCCTACCCCTAGGCAAAATGGAGGGATAGGGCTAAGAAGTAAAGCAAAAGGGTGAATAGGGATTCACCCCAAGGCTACAGTTAAACCAAACCCTCATCTTAACACTAGGCATGACCCTAAATGCAACTTTATACTGAAGTAATAGTAGTCATTGTAGCAGCGTGTGCATTTACTTAATAATGTGCATTTACTGAATAATAATGTTGGTCCAAGTTAGCAAAGGTGTGTATTATATCCTTTGTGTGTGTGTGATCCAACGCTGTCTTGTTTCAGAAGCAGTTGGCCTCTAACTTGATTGTACAAGCTAGAATACTAAATGCTATAAAATTCAGAATATTTACATACAGAATAATTATTTTTGATTGTGAATAGAGTACTAATGCCATTTTAAAATCTATTGTGAAAGATAAGAGAACATTAAGCTCTATTCTTTAATGGATATGTTTGCCGTGTATGTTTTTGTTGTTGTTTTATTTATTCATTTGTTCACTGATTGATTCAAATGAATAAAATGACATGGAAGCACCTGCACACTTCAAAGCCCATAATTAATTTCCCGTTAAACTTGCCAGTCCTGGGATTTGATAACATTAAACAGATACTTAAAGCCATTCCACAAACTGCCTGAGGACAATGGTAGATAACATCAAGGGATTATTTTTGCATATATCTGGATTTTCTGTTTCTCAAAGCAAACTCAAAATCCTGTAGTTTTTATAGTAACACAACCCATAGCTCCAAACTAATTAACTACAAACAGAATTAAACACACTGAGTCTTGTTTGATCATGTCGCATGCCTTAGATTTATATGATCTTATACTGAACACAACATACACTTTGTTAAAGGACCTATTTGAGCAACTTGTTGCCCTGTTCTCTCTGCACAGCTCCATTCAACACTCATGCACAATCACTGGGCATATGTGAACAGGTCAATGAGCCTTAGCTTTTCTTAATACTAATAAATCACTTGCAGAGCTTGAAACCAGCACATTTTAGAGGAGAATCAAACTAATAAGATGGTTTCAGTTTCGCAATATATTTACAGAGGCAGACCTATAGAATATTTTTATCCTTTGCAGGCAAAAACAAACAAAAAAAAGACTATTTCTCTCATTCAGTTCATTCATCTTTAACAACAAGGTTTCCTTTTTGATGTCTGATCATCACTGAAATCTCTCAATGAAAGCTAACAAAGCATTAAGTTTTACAGGTTTCTGAAGTGGAACATATTCACTTGGGTTATTTGATTCTGAACAGGGAAAATATTCACTAAACCTAATAGAGGACAATGGGAACATATAGGTCTTTATCAGTGAGCATAATTTGAAAGTACATAATATCACTGTGCAGTAATTTAATTGCGACCAGAATCACTTGCACAACTTTTAAACTTCACTTCAACCCAATTCTATGCAAGACTGTGGACTTTCAGCCAAAGCACACTAGTAGATACTAATCATACTGTGGAGTTAATGTAGTGTAAGAAGAGGTATAGGCTTCTCCTGCAGGAGAGACCTCTTGAATTTCCTAAATCCAGTGGATGCAAATCATAAAGCTCTGCAGTATGCAATTTATTGTTTTTCTTCAAGGTTTGTGGGAGTGTGAAAGATATCTGTTCTTTTATTTTCAGGCTGGAAAAATTCCCAAATATTGTCAAGTTTTCTTACGACTGGCTTGGCAGGAAGACTGAATTTATTTTCTCTTCTATACTGAGTCTGGTTCTCATTTACATAGTCTAAAATGTCAGCCATTAGTGACTCGTGCCTGCTGTTAGATGGAAATTAGCATTGTTTTTTATTTATTTATAAAATTGATTGACAGTATGAAGGAATAACCTAATTCACCCCCACCACACACACACACACACACACACCCTCCCGTTCAAAGGGAACTTCTAAACTGAAGTGAAGTATGTATTTCAGACACTGTAATACACATATATTAGCTGTCTACTTCAAACCAAGTTTATTTTTATTAAGTGACTTAAGTTTATATTCTGTAGAGATACTTATTTACAAATTACTCATATTCTTAACTATCATTAATACAACTTACAATTTATTTACAACAGCACCTAACAGCTAATAAATCATGTCCACCAAGTGCATTTTTCCATAAAAACAGGTCCAGAGAAAAGCAGAAAAATTAGTTCACTAAGTGCAAAATGAGTGCCATCAACTCAGTCGAAGAAAACATTTCAAAAATCACAATTGTTTCCAAAATCCAAAACCTTCAAACACAACAGCACAATAAAGAATAAATGAACCCAGAAAAGCATCTCAGCAGTGTGCGGGGCAGGCAGCCTCGTCAAAGTAAACAGTAAGTAAACAGCATCGTGAGAAAATAAGACAACATTAAGATTCAAATGGAAAACATCAAGCCGTCTGCAGAAAAACTCAATCCAGGGCAGCTCTGGAATTCAGACAAGACAATGTTCAAAAAACACACAGCTAGTGTGGTCAAGAAGCAAAATACAAAAGACAAAATGACCTCTCACCAAGCTTCTGGAGTAGTCCAACATCAAGAGTAGTCAGTGACACAGAGCAATAGGATCTGGCAACAAGCAAAATAATCTGGCCTTTCCTCAAACTTGTTTCTTCATCAAAATGGCAGCCAGTGATCCTTCCTGTCCTAGACAGGGGTTTATACTTAAAATAAGAGTCCCCCTAGTGGTCAAACAAGGACATAATTAGAAAACAGGAAATGAATTGAAAGCAGGGGCAAATATATAACAAGTACACTCACCCTTTCCTAAGGAAAATAGTATTTTGGTTCACCCACAGTTCAAATATTCTGTGAATATCAAATCTAACATGATCTAACAAGTAAATGGGGCAGGTGTCAGGGTTACACAGCTCCAGGGTCCTGGGGTTGTGAGTTCAAACCTCAGCTCAGGTCACTGTCTCTGAGGAGTTTGTTGTGTTCTGCTGGTGTTTGTGTGGGTGTCCTCTGTGCGCTGCTTTCCTCCCACAGTTCAAAAACACATGTTGGTAGAAGGACTGGTTATTCATTATTGTGAGTGTGTGAGTCAGTGTTTAGTGCCCTGTTGGACTGGCACATTGTACAGGGTCCGTTCCTACCATGCGCCCCGTGATTCCAAATAGGCTCCAGACCCACCATGACCCTGAACAGGATGAAGCAGCTACAGAAAATGAATGAATGAATGTATGAATGGATTAAATTATATTGTCAAATATCTCAGTAAAGTAAACACAGAGAGGATAAAGACATCTGGCTAATGTGTGAAACAGAGGCGCCGTCTCTATCCCATAATAATACACACTCACAGATGAGCTGTTTACTTTAATAGAGGGACACCCGCTCCAAATTTATCACAGCTGCCAAAAACAGGCTCTGAAACAGAGCTATTAAAACACAACAGTTTTTTTTTCCTCACTCTCTCTTGTAACTCTGCTCATTCTCTGGAAACTGTGGTAGGAACATTTCAGGACGAGAAATCAAGCGAAGCAAAACTGAAGGAAATCAACATGTGATGCTGTTTCAGAGCTAAATTAGCAGCTTTAAAACAACATGTACCCTCCACACGTCGTAGTTTCTTCACTCTTCATTGCCTCATGATTTTTATGTGAGAATTTTTCACTCTCTTTTGGAAATCTATTTGTTTATTTATTATTATTTATTATTTTTTTAGATAAATGCCATCTGCAGATGCTTGTATGTGTATGTCTATGCTGTATATATACAACAGCACTCTGTGTGATCTACTAATACCAGCACAACACACACCAACACACCACCCCCACATCAGTGTTTTATATATATATATATATATATATATATATATATATATATATATATATATATATATATATATATATATATATAGCTATTTCACAGTAATGAAATTAAATGAATAATTGTGTACAACAGTATTTAGTTATTGCACAGTATTATTGCACAAGTATTCATTGAAGATCAGTGGGAAAGGAGTGAAATAAATTATACAGAGCAACAAACGGACTATAGTCTGTAATTATACATTGAAGTGCTCCGGTTTGGTCAGCGGAACTCAGGGAATGGACATTGAGTGTAGAAACAAGGAGGTGATCATAATGTTATGATTGATCAGTGTATGTATTATACCATGTATTCATCCATCATTATTTACATTGTAGGTCCTGTATTTACGATCGCTCTCCTCTACTGAGCATTACAGTAATCATACACTCCGCCAACATTCTTTTAAAATTCAAGGGTGTTAATTGGATGCTCCATCCCCATTTTCTCCTCTAGGAAGACTTTACTTGGATCAGTTCTGTGAGGACTGATACCATTCAGCAACAAGAACATTTGTGAGGTGTTCGTGATGATTAGCTCAGGATCACAAGCCACTCGATCTGTAAGGTATCGGATGGTTTAGTGCTCAACAGTTCAATTCTGATGGCTTTATACACTTTATAACCTTTATACGCATTGGCAAGGCGACTTAGGCCCATGTCAGCAACTCCAGAGCTTCTCATTTTGATTCTTGCTTTTCTACGGAGACTTGTGCACAACTGAAACTCTGTGTCTGCAGTGGGTGCACATGAAAGTAGCCGATTACACTGAAGCTTTGCTTAAACACCTTTGAACATAGTGTACAGTGCATATTAATTTTAATTAATTAATAATTAATTTATCTTTTTTAAAACACTATTAGATCAGTTATCATTGTTTATATGCATGTTTCATTCAATATTGTCTTCCAAATGTATTCAATAAACAGTATGTTTGATGAGACAGTGTGTGTGTGTGTGTATGTGAGGAAGAGAGAGAGAGAGAGAGAGAGAGAGAGAGAGAGAAAGAGAGAGAGAGAGAGAGAGAGAGAGAGAGAGAGAGAGAGAGAGAGAGAGAGATGTGAAGAGGCTGGGGTATAGTTGATTTAAACCACACTGTGTTACAGCTTGCTTCACCCCATGCACTGGCATGTTTGCAGATGTGCAGATGTTTTAATTAATCCACTTATCATTTAGCTTCCAGTTGTTATTTACTAGGGGACCACGAATCAAGAAATCATGCTTGACAAAGTCCAGATGTACACAGAATAAAATAGAACAGTTATTTTAAGCTACATACAGTTTAAGTGATGTACCAGAACCAAGCTAAATTGTCTATGTTCAGTTTCCATATAGTGTTTCTGTCCGAACTGGGAATCCAAGTCAAGCCTGACAGGTAGAGCATGTTTGTAGAGTTACACCACTGTCAAAAAATATATTCTTTACTTCCTGTCATCCTTATGATAGTTGGTTCTCAAAAGGGCTAAAAACAAACAAACAAAGACACATACACACCCATTTACACAATTACTATTGTCATTAGCTGGGGAGCGTCAGTGATTATCTGACCTTCAACAACAAAAAAAAAAAAATAGATACAATTCCCATGTGGCCCCTCACCCAGTTGACCATCTGTAATTATCTCTGAGCCTGAAGGAAAAAGTGGCTATGTGGGAAGTGACCAGTCTAGCCCTCCATCCATTTCACTGACCCTCTCTTTGAATTTGTCTCTTTCTCTGTCTCTCTCGTTTGTCTCTCCTCCCTCTCCTGTCTTTCACTATCTGCCCCTCTCTATCTATCTTTCTATCCATCTCTTTCTTGTTTTTATCTCTCTCTCTCTATCTCTATCTCTCTCTCTCTCTCTCTCTTGCCCTCCCTCTCCCTCTGTCTTTCACTCTCTGCCCCTCTCTATCTTTCTATCCCTCTCTTTCTTGTTTCTCTCTCTCGCTCTCTCTTTCCCCTTTCCTCTCCCTCGCCGTCTGTCTTTCATTCTCTGCCCCTCTCTATCTATCCCTCTTTCTTGTATTTCTCTCTCTCTCTCTCTCTCTCTCTCTCTCTCTCTCTCTCTCTCTCTCTCTCTCTCTCTCTTTCTCTCTCTCTCCCTCTGTCTTTCACTCTTTGCCCCTCTATCTTTCTATCCCTCTCTTTCTTGTTTCTCTCTCTCGCTTACTCTCTCTCTTTCCCCTTTCCTCTCCCTAGCCGTCTGTCTTTCATTCTCCGCCCCTCTCTATCTATCCCTCTTTCTTGTATTTCTCTCTCTCTCTCTCTCTCTCTCTCTCTCTCTCTCTCTCTCTCTCTCTCTCTCTCTCTCTCTCTCTCTCTCTCTCTCTTTCACCCTCCCTCTTTCACCCTCCCTCTCCCTCGCCGTCTGTCTTTCACTCTCTGCCCCTCTCTATCTTTCTATCCCTCTATTTCTTGTTTCTCTCTCTCTCTCTCCTTCTCTCTCTCTCTCTCTCTCCTTCTCTCTCTCTCTCTCTCTCCTTCTCTCTCTCTCTCTCTCTCTCTCTCTCTCTCTCTCTCTCTCTCTCTCTCTCTCTCTCTCTCTCTCTCTCTCTCCGTTAGTGGAGTAGAAGGGAAGGGAGCAGGTGGGAGTCAGTCCTGTCTAATCTGGACCCACATCACACTGGGGAAATTGCACTGAGGCTGGAATGCAGACGACAGACTGTAATCCATTGAAATGAACTGGAGCCTCTTATTGCCTCCAGGAACATGAGGCGTTCCATCACTGATTATTGTTATTTCAGACATCATGACGACAATGGAATCACAAAGGCAGAGCAAGAAAAGCAGAGGGACAGAGTGGCACAGCGAGAGACTGGTTAAGAATACTTTCATTTATGAAAAATGGCACGGAAAATGGCGGCGTATGAATCTGGAATGAGCGCAGGGCACTTATTCACTGATGCCCATGGGTTTTACGCATGGCACATTAACAGGAAAGAGCTACCGTTGTTTCAGTGATACAGATCTGGAAAATGAATGTATTATTTATGAAAAATCATTCATATAATTGATTCATATAATTTCTTGTGAAATGAAAGCCATTACATGTTCAACAGGGTGTATGTGTTAGATATGCTTATTGATCTGAGCATGGATAACTGTGCAGAATAACTGTGGTGAAGATGCATATTTCAGTCCCACTATCAGTTTGGCCTCAATGTGATTTCATACATGTTTGATTACAATACAACGTGTACCAAATAGAGTTCACCCTTCATGGCTGTACACATCGTTTTCTAATGTTTACCTAACCATATACAAAATCATAACCCTAGCCTAACAAGAACCATAACTAAAACCCAACCCTGATTAGAAGATTAGAAGTAGCTGCTGCGTCTGATCCACTCATACCAGCACAACACACACTAACACATCGCCAAAACATCAGTGTAACTTAGTGCTGGGCAATATGAGCGCAAATCCATATCACAATTTATTGTACATTTTATCGTGATTACGATTAATGAACAATTATTTTGTTTTTGTAGTTTTGACCCTCTAAGTTCAGTGACTCCAATATGCTCCAGTATTAAAACCGGGATATTATTCTCTAATGTTGCTGAAAGCTTGTTCCTCTCTTGTTTTCTGTTTATAATTGGTGTTCTTTAGTTGCAGTGTTTACATTTGACTTATTTTTGTTCAGTGTCATCTTAATTATTGTCAAAACACAGCACGTCCAAACCAAAGCTGCTGTGTTTTTCTTTGGTAATAGCTGCTCGAGTTGCTCGGTTAGCCTCAGCATTTAGGTTCTCCTCTATGTTACTTCCATGTGGCAGACTCACTTGACTGCAGCATGGTAGTGTGGTTTTAAAGGGACAGTACATGAACACACATTGGGGACATGACCGAATTTAAAAAAACTGTTAGAAATTGATATAATTGATTAGGGCTGCAACAACTAATTGTTTAAATCGATTAAAATCGATTGTTAAAATAGTTGGCAACTAATTTAATAATCGATTAGTTGGGTCTAAGTTATTATACACATAGGTACAGTTGCTACACGTGACGAACTCTGGAAGAAGGGTTTGAAAAATGGCGGAGGCGGTCACAGCAGAGGATAATGTTAGCACAAGCAGAGAGAAAAATGTACGACCCAAGTCATCAAAAGTATGGGAACACTTTACATTAACGCCTTCAAGGAACAGCGTTAGGTGCAAAATGTGCACAGCTGATCTCGCATGGCACAGCAGCACAACATCACTGCATGAGCATCTGAAAATGAAGCCTGTTGGAGCTATGTGTGAAAGAGATTAAGTATAGTAAGTTAATTCTACTTTTTCTCTCACTCAATATTACTAGAGCCTGCTAAAGTAGTTAAACAACATTTGTTTTTCTTAGTACATTTATATTACACTCGCGTTTAGCGAACAAGCATAAGCTTCCCCCTGAGTTTTCTCTTCCACCTTAAATGTGTCAGCTCAACCAGCAGTTCCAAAACAAGCCGTAGTTTTAGTCAAGCTAACGTTAGCAATGTTAGTTTTCTCTCACTCAATGTCACTAGAGCCTGCTAGAGTAGTTAAACAAGATGTCTCATTTTTAGTAAATTTATATCACTCTTGTATTTAGCGAGTTTTCCGTTCCACCTTAAATGTGGCGGCAGTTACATTCAGAGTTAAAAAAAATATCCAAACATTTTTTAAATAATATATTTAAAGCCTTTTTCAAGGTCTTTTCTGACTGGCATTGCGTGTTAGTGTTTGAGTATCACAGCCAAGTGTATATTACATTATAAGTGTATATTACATTACATACACTGTGTTAAATATTGATAAATATAAAATGAATGTAACAGTTGGGTTAATTCTTCATGTAAACACTAATTTTTAATAATGGTAGGTTGTGTGTTCCTCATACAATTACAACATTAGTTCTCTAAAATCTTAAATATCTTAACGATATCTGATCATGTGTTAGTTGAATTTCCCTTTTATTCTCAGCACATGGCAGCATCGCCCAATATCCATTTATGTCATTTCAATTTGCCTGCATTGTTGTCTGCATTTTAGATCAGTAGTTATTAACTTAAAAAAAGATGTTGGTTCATATCTACACTTTCTTTCTCACCTCAAAAAACAGCCCAGCATTGCTGACTATGTTTTGAAGAAGATCTGCACACCACAGCAAGCAGCTGTTCTCACTGATGGTATCCTGAATATGCTAGTAACAGACAGGAAACCAAATTTGGCTTGTCTTCCTTTTTATCAAATTAATAATTGATTAATCGAAAAAATAATCAACAGATTAATCGATTATCAAAATAATCATTAGTTGCAGCCCTATAATCGATATAGACAAGATTGTGTTGATTATAAGTTCTGAATCAAAAAATGAAAATTTTGATTCTGATTTATTGCCCAGCCTTGGTGTCACTGCAGCGCCGAGAATGATCCACCACCCAAATTATACCTGCTCAGTAGTGTTCATGTGAAGGTCCTGACCTTTGAAGAACAGGGTATAAATGTGCAAACAAAGTATGCATAGCAACAGAAGGACTCCTGTATGGTCAGTGAAGCTTAGAAAATACACAATGAGTGTAGAAACAAGTAGGTGGCCATAATGTAATGGCTGATTGGTCTACATTCTGAAGCTGACAGCGAATGGTCCCCTGTTCACTTTATATTTTATCTTAAATGAACCATATCAATCAGTGGTTTGTCACACTTTAGGGCAGGAACAAATTTACTCTCCTGGAAAAGCTTTAGACTAGATAAAGATATTGAACAGAGCTTCATCACTCCTGAGAATGCAGTTCCACTGCTCCACAGCTCAATGCTGCTGAGCTTATCACCCCTCTAGTGGATGTGTAACACTGAGCATGGTGAAGTTAACTTCTAGTGCAAATTCTCTACATTCCATTGCATTTCAAGAATATTTTTCAGAGTTTATTTGAAGCTGAAGCATTGTAAATGTTGAACTGAGGTTCAACAGGGATATATTTATGTTACATACACATTTATGTCATATATTTAGGTATCGTGTTAGAACGGTAGCCTTATTGCAAAGTTGCCAGACAATATACATGATATATGAGGCCATATCAGTAACATTTAATATTAAACATAACATACAGTCTAGCAGCTAAGTAAGTGTACTTCTCCATAGTGCTTGGACCTGTGAGGATTAAAACAGGAGAATAGAGCAGAATATTCAGTCTAACTGAGGCGTGATACCTGGCATGAATACAGAGAAGAGAAACATTATACAACTGATTAAAGTCTAAATATAGAGCAGCAGCGAGGTAAGGCTGACCCGGCCATTTATGGTGCTGTGCAGGAACAAGTGAGGGAAGAAAAGAAAGCTGTGATTTATCTCGCACGTCCACAGTCACTGATTGGACAAAAGAAGGCAGCTGAACAGACTGACTCTATTACAAGAGGTTAAGGTCACTCTGAATGATGCTAGAAGCTTGGTCTAAAGAGGAAAAGTTTATTTAAAAGAAGAAATATCTCCATGAATCCAATCCTGACAAATTCACATTTAAACTCTAATTAAAATACAACACAATCTTCCATCTGGTTCTAGCAAGAAAAAAAAGGTGAGAGCCAAGTCTGTTTGGTGCAAAAGCTAATTAAAGTACTCACTTGGAAAGGTCAGTATGTGTTGATAGTGGCTGTAAAAAATCTGTAGAAAGATGGTCAAGATATCGTGCGCCATAGGTTTGTTCATCAGTTTGTCTACACAGAATCCCACAGCATGTGTAGATTCACTAGAAAATTATAATATATTATGAAGGAAGTGTCCAGAAGACTCATAACATGTTCTAGATATCATTGCACATTCAAATAGTATTGTTTTACACTCTGTCCTCATAAATGGTTTTCTTCTTTTTCTTAATACAAATTAGATTTACAACAAGGCAAAATTTGATGATGTTCATTCTGAAAACTCAAAGCCTTCTAGACATACAGAGTAGCCCTAATGATTTCTGGGAAAACCAAACAAAAAGTTTTCATTCAAATGAAGTGAACAAATTTTCCTTCAAAATAAAAATAAATTGTTATTATTAATATTAATAATAATAATAATGATAATAAATCAATTCATTTATTGCCTGTAACTGCTTATCCAGTTCAGGGTTGCAGTGGGTCCGGAGCCTAGCCAGAATCACTGGGTGTGAACGCACCCTGGAGAGGGGACCTCTCCTTCACAGGTTGACACACACTCACACATTCACCCACACACTTACGCTATGGACACTTTTGAGTCGCCAATCCACCTGCCAACATGTGTTATTTGGACCATGGGAGGAAACCGGAGCAGCCGGAGGAAACCCACGCGGACACAGGGAGAACACACTAAACTCCTCACAGACAGTCACCCGGAGCGGGACTCAAACCCACCACCTCCAGGTCCCTGGAGCTGTGTGACAGCGACACTACCTGCTGCACCACAATAATAATAATAATAATAATAATAATAATAATAATAAAGTGCACTCCTACATTCATAGTATTTGTATGGTTTGTTTCATCTTATTATTTAGCTATTTAACATTCATTAAACAAGCTCCCATTCACTGGTAGCTCTTTCAATCTATACATGAAAACTGCTGTGTATAAAAATAAAATCTACATAAATTAGTGCCGCTTCCTTTTTGAGATTTGAGTCATTTTCTAGATTATATGAAAATATCTGTAAGTGAAGTGTTAGACATAAAATGTAATAAATGTAATCAACATATTGAATTCACTTTCTCCAGTGCCTCTCCAATAATCATTACATCAATGGTTTGAAATACAGATTAAACTAATCAAATTAGAGCTTGTTATTTTATTGTTTACTATAATCATCAAAATGTCACGTGAGCTCCAACTTCAACTGGAATATCTCATAACCTCCAGGCTTGAGGAATTGGAGGAAATGAACAAGAGCTAATACCATCGTTTGTTTACGCTAATGAGCTTGCAAGGTTTATTCAAACAAAACAACAAAAAGAGCGCTTTATTAATTCTGCTTCAACTTTCACCCAGCTTTACAATTACAGCAGCCATTCATTATCATTAGCCTGAATTAATAGCCTGTGCAAACAGTTTTCCTTGGAAATCAATTTTTGTTAGAACCAAGCAGGTAAAATGCACAATCAGGACCGTGTAAACAAAGTGCACAGTGATAAATGCTTAGCATTATAATATCAGCTACACTAATGTGATCATTCTCTACAAGCACCTAACATCAAGAACATGGCTACACACCACAGACACCACGCACTCAGACACACACACACACACACACATGATGGGTAGACATGACTCAGGGTTAATGAGAATTGAGGCTGCAAGAGAAAATAATGCCACATTATAATTGAATTATAGCATTTTATCTTTACCTTTTACTTAAAGCATTTTTTATTTTCATCCTAAAAACTGCACTTCTTTTGTAGCAGCCTGATGTTGCTTAGATTATGTCCTGCCATTGCTGAGCTGTTTGACTGACATGCCAGGTACTGAGGCCCATTTCAATTTGCAACCTCAGACATTCTGACTGTAGTAGATGGACTATATACCCCCTCTGTGAAAGCAATCTATCCATTGGGCCAACAGTCTAGTACATTTGTAGCATGGTGGGATGTGCCAGGATGTACGTGCACCCAGTTATCATTTCTACTAGAAAGGGAAGCAGACAGCCAGTGCCACTGCTGAACCACATTGAGGCACTGAACTAGGATTTTGCAACAGGTGAATAGCAGCTTTGAAAAATCCTCACTCCACACTTCAATCGCTGTCTTGAAGAGGGCAAGAAACCCTCTCAGTGTAAAGAGTCGAATACCTCAGGAGCAGGGACAATTTGGGTAGTGGATCATTCTCTGTGCTGCAGTGACACTGATATAATCACGTGTATGTTGCACTGGATCAGACACAGCAGGGATGCTTGAATGTTTAAAAACCATAGGGTCACTGCTGGACTAAAAATATTCCCCCAACCAAATAAATCCAGCTAAAAGTGTCCTTTGGGCAGCATCCCTGAATGACTGTTTACTTTAAAACCACATCATTTCAGCAGAACTGAAAATCTACAAAACCATTACAGATGCAAATATTGAGTGATTATTACTTGACAACTAGAAAACTTTACATTTAATTGATAAATAGATGCATGTTACTATATTATTACTTACTTATCACCAATCTATTGCAGCCTGATATCATGGCTGAAACTTACCTATGCTACTAAAAGACCACACCAGCTAAAACGTACATTTAACTACGTTTAACTTGATATGCGCCCCCTAGCCTCTAAGGCCGCTTGGAAAACAGCATGCTGAACCAAAACATTCAAGTAGAAGATTAAGTAGAAGAAACTAAACTACATTTCCCACAATGCCGGTTTGTAGTTTAGTTTCGCGCACGAGTAAGAGCAGCTGCAACCTGCCAAGTGAATATATATATATATATATATATATATATATATATATATATATATATATATATATATATATATATATATGTCTGTAGGATATTTTATTTTGCTTGACACCAAGACCTCCCTCTAGATTTATATATATATATATATATATATATATATATATATATGTGTGTGTGTGTGTGTGTGTGTGTGTGTGTGTGTGTGTGTGTCTGTGTGTGTGTGTGTGTGTGCTTTTTGTATACTGCATTTATTTGTGTTTATATACACGTGGCATATCAGTTGATTGCAAAAATTTTCTAAACACATTTTTCCACTAAAAAAAGTTAAATAATCTTCTACTTGAATGCTTTGGTTCAGCATGCCGTTTTCCAAGCGGCCTTAGAGGCTAGGGGGCGCATGTCAAGTTAAACGAAGTTAAATGTACGTTTTAGCTGGTGTGGTCTTTTAGTAGCATAGATACGTTTCAGCCATGATATCAGGTTGATCTATTACCAACACTACTGGCTTAATAAGCCAAAATGTTGGAGTATAACAGTGTAAAAATATACTAAAAAGAAGAAAATCAAAACTGTATTCTGACACTGGCTGAAGAATACATTATTTAATAACAGTGTAATTATGATTAGGTTATTAAGCTCCAGAGGGCAACTTTCCATTTAGGTGATTGATCCGTGAATCCATTAAATGAGGGCTTTGTGACAATTAATGTCATTGTCATTAAAGTTAATGTTCTTTGTCAAATAATTCAAATGAAGTGGCTTCAAAGAGGCTAGTTACTTTTGTGGAAAATGGCTGAAAAGAGTAACTGGTAACATCAGTAACAAGACTCTGTTGTCTAGAGCTAAAGATAAATAATATGTTTTTCTTTAATTATTCAATGTTTTATACTTTATTCGAGTGAGTTATAGTGTTTTTTTTACTAAACCTAGAGATAACCTAGAGACTGTTCAGGTAATTAACTTTTAATACAACCAGTGAAAATAGCACATGTATAAGATATGAGTATATATCACATGTCATTAAAATACTGTTGCTGTCAAAAATAAATTATTAAAACATGTATCTCCCAAAACCATAACTTTACAGAAGAAGGAAAAAACCCTCCTAATTTTCAATGGAAGTCAATGTCAAAAGATTTTACTCCTGGTAATTTTGGAGCATTTCTATTGGTCCATATATCATGAACTTTTTACACAAAGAAAAAAGAAAAGCTGTGCTCAAATTTTGTAGTAAAGTAAAAATCCACAAAAATGGAGATACATGTTTTTGATTGGACAGGTTTAATAAATCTTGGGTTTCCCTATAAACTACATGTTTGTGTTACATATAATATTAATTTGCTTGATAATAGTGTTTCTAAGATAAAGTGTTAACACTGTGGTATTTGATTTGTAGGAATCTGCTACAGTTCTGATAACACTAGACCTGTCTGTAAGACACAGCAACAGCATATTCTGGTTTTTGTTTGGTACCATAGCTAGTGGTTCAATCTGTTCAAATCTGCCACAATCCAGGGCTTGACTAAGATGCATGCAAGGGCTGTTTTATTTTCTTGGCCAGATATTGATGTGATCATAGTCCCCAGTGGAACTAATTGTTGAGACTGTTGTGTTCAGGAATGACCTTCTACAGTTTTCTCAGAAATTGCTGAAAGATAAAAACAAGACACGGCTAGTGTAGAGTCACAGTAAACGAGTAAGTGTGCTCTAAATTAATTTTTCAAGGCTCACACCTTTAGAAGATTCTAACTTGTGGCCAGAATAATGAGAGTTTTGCACTAAATAGTGGGAAATATTAAATAAGGCATTTTTAGATCTGACTTTTCTCATTACTGGCTTCACACAAATGCAGTTGAAACAGATCGAAGGAGTCTTTGTGTAGTGAGGCAACAGAAGACCACTTTAAGAAACCGAAAGAAAGTGGACCTTGACAAAACTTCCAAATGTCAGCCAGATTTGCAGAAAGAAAAGTAAACTCTAAGCTCTTTGCAGAGACATAATCAATTATAGAGCGGAGGGGAAGTGTATCTATATCAGAAAGAGGAACAAATCTATGTCCTCTCTCCTGGTCAGCAATATCCATTTTTACAAAGATGTGTCACCACTGCCTCCAGTGCTCCTCTTGCCTCTGATTGGAGGAGAACATTTTAGAATCTGTGACTTAAAAAAGAAGGAAAAAGTAGCCCATTATCCAAGATGAAGAAAACTGAATGCAGAGGCAGGAAAGAGGATTCTAAACACAAAAAGCCAACAGAGGAAAACCTATTAACATTTAATCTTACCGGTCAAAGCCTAAAAGAAGATGAAACTTCAGTTTAAATAAAAGGCTCCATCAACCAATCCCGCAGAAGTTAAGAAAGAACTTTTTAAATCTCCTTAAACCAAAATATTCATTTAACCACAGTAGAATCTCAGGCTGTTAGTCGTGACAACAGAAAGGGCCCAGTTTAGACCAAGATGTTTTTAGCTTTTAGGAGAGCAGCGTGTTTGTGTGTTGGCGTAGTTTGCCAACAGGTAGGTACAGGTCATTGTCTGTGAGAAACTGTGCTGTGGTGAGTTCTCCCTGTGTCTGCAAAGACTTTTTCAGTGTCCTCTTGTTTTATGCCACAGTCTGAAAACACACTGATAAGTGGATGTGTTGTATGGAGTTATCCACAGATGTGACTGGGTGAGTGTGTGAAACTTTCCACTGGTGTAAGTTACTGGGTGAATGTGTGCAATTATCCAGAGGAGTCAGTGTGTGAGTGACTGCGTGAGTGTCTGAATTACAGGCTGAGTGTGTGAAACTGTCCACAGGTGTGTGTGTCTGAATTACTGGGTGAGTGTTTGAAACTGTCCATAGGTGTGAGTGAGTGTGTTACTGGGTGAGTGTGTGAAACTGTCCACAGGTGTGTGTGTCTGAATTACTGAGTGAGGGTGTGAAACTGTCCACATGTGTGAGTGTGTGAGTTACTGGGTGAGTGTGTGAAACTGTCCCCAGGTGTGAGTGTGTGAGTTACTGGGTGAGTGTGTGAAACTGTCCCCAGGTGTGAGTGTGTGAGTGACTGGGTGAGTGTTTGAAACTGTCCACAGGTGTGAGTGAGTGTGTTACTGGGTGAGTGTGTGAAACTGTCCACAGGTGTGAGTGAGTGTGTTACTGGGTGAGTGAGTGTTTGAAACTGTCCACAGGTGTGAGTTACTGGGTGAGTGTGTGAAACTGTCAACAGGTGTGAGTGAGTGTGTTACTGGGTGAGGGTGTGAAATTGTCCACAGGTGTGAGTGGGTGTGTTACTGGGTGAGTGTGTGAAACTGTCCACAGGTGTGAGTGAGTGTGTTACTGGGTGAGTGTGAAATTGTCCACAGGTGTGAGTGTGTGAGTGACTGGGTGAGTGTGTGAAACTGTCCACAGGTGTAAGTGTGTGAGTTACTGGGTGAGTGTGTGAAACTGTCCACAGGTGTGAGTGTGTGAGTTACTGGGTGAGTGTGTGAAGCTGTCAACAGGTGTGAGTGTATGAGTTACTGGGTGAGTGTGTGAAACTGTCCACAGGTGTGAGTGAGTGTGTTACTGGGTGAGGGTGTGAAATTGTCCACAGGTGTGAGTGGGTGTGTTACTGGGTGAGTGTGTGAAACTGTCCACAGGTGTGAGTGAGTGTGTTACTGGGTGAGGGTGTGAAATTGTCCACAGGTGTGAGTGTGTGAGTTGCAGGGTAAGTGTGTGAAACTGTCCACAGGTGTGAGTGTGTGAGTTACTGGGTGAGTGTATGAAACTGTCCACAGGTGTGAGTGAGTGTGTTACTGGGTGAGTGTTTGAAGCTGTCCACAGATGTGTGTGTGTGAGTTACTGGGTGAGTGTGTGAAACTGTCCACAGGTGTGAGTGTGTGAGTTACTGGGTGAGTGTGTGAAACTGTCCACAGTTGTGTGTGTGTGTGAGTTACTGGGTGAGTGTGTGAAACTGTCAACAGGTGTGAGTGTGTGAGTGACTGGGTGAGTGTGTGAAACTGTCCACAGGTGTGAGTGTGTGAGTTACTGGGTGAGTGTGTGAAACTGTCCACAGGTGTGAGTGTGTGAGTTACTGGGTGAGTGTGTGAAACTGTCCACAGGTGTGAGTGTGTGAGTTACTGGGTGAGTGTGTGAAACTGTCAACAGGTGTGAGTGTGTGAGTGACTGGGTGAGTGTGTGAAACTGTCCACAGGTGTGAGTGTGTGAGTTACTGGGTGAGTTTGTGAAACTGTCCACAGGTGTGAGTGTGAGTGACTGGGTGAGTGTTTGAAACTGTCCACAGGTGTGAGTGTGTGAGTTACTGGGTGAGTGTGTGAGTGACTGGGTGAGTGTGTGAAACTGTCCACAGGTGTGAGTGTGTGAGTTACTGGGTGAGTGTGTGAAGCTGTCAACAAGTGTGAGTGTATGAGTTACTGGGTGAGTGTGTGAAACTGTCCACAGGTGTAAGTGTGTGAGTTACTGGGTGAGTGTGTTAAACTGTCAACAGGTGTGAGTTACTGGGTGAGAGTGTGAAACTGTCCACAGGTGTGAGTGTGTGAGTTACTGGGTGAGTGTGTGAAACTGTCCACAGTTGTGTGTGTGTGTGAGTTACTGGGTGAGTGTGTGAAACTGTCAACAGGTGTGAGTGAGTGTGTTACTGGGTGAGTGTGTGAAACTGTCCACAGGTGTGATTGTGTGAGTGACTGGGTGAGTGTGTGAAACTGTCAACAGTTGTGAGTTACTGGGTGAGAGTGTGAAACTGTCCACAGGTGTAAGTGTGTGAGTTACTGGGTGAGGGTGTTAAACTGTTCAAAGGTGTGAGTGGGTGTGTTACTGGGTGAGTGTGTGAAACTGTCAACAGGTGTGAGTGTGTGAGTGACTGGGTGAGTGTATGAAACTCTCCACAGGTGTGAGTTACTGGGTGAGTGTGTGAAACTGTCTACAGGTGTGAGTTACGGGGTGAGTGTGTGAAACTGTTCAAAGGTGTGAGTGTGTGAGTTACTGGGTAAGTGTGTGGAACTGTCCACAGGTGTGAGTGAGTGTGTTACTGGGTGAGTGTGTGAAACTGTTCACAGGTGTAAGTGTGTGAGTTACTGGGTGAGTGTGTGAAACTCTCAACAGGTGTGAGTGTGTGAGTGACTGGGTGAGTGTGTGAAACTGTCCACAGTTGTGTGTGTGTGTGAGTTACTGGGTGAGTGTGTGAAACTGTCAACAGGTGTGAGTGAGTGTGTTACTGGGTGAGTGTGTGAAACTGTCCACAGGTGTGATTGTGTGAGTGACTGGGTGAGTGTGTGAAACTGTCAACAGTTGTGAGTTACTGGGTGAGAGTGTGAAACTGTCCACAGGTGTAAGTGTGTGAGTTACTGGGTGAGTGTGTTAAACTGTCAACAGGTGTGAGTTACTGGGTGAGAGTGTGAAACTGTCCACAGGTGTGAGTGTGTGAGTTACTGGGTGAGTGTGTGAAACTGTCCACAGTTGTGTGTGTGTGTGAGTTACTGGGTGAGTGTGTGAAACTGTCAACAGGTGTGAGTGAGTGTGTTACTGGGTGAGTGTGTGAAACTGTCCACAGGTGTGATTGTGTGAGTGACTGGGTGAGTGTGTGAAACTGTCAACAGGTGTGAGTGTGTGAGTGACTGGGTGAGTGTATGAAACTCTCCACAGGTGTGAGTTACTGGGTGAGTGTGTGAAACTGTCCACAGGTGTGAGTGAGTGTGTTACTGGGTGAGTGTGTGAAACTGTCCACAGGTGTAAGTGTGTGAGTTACTGGGTGAGTGTGTGAAACTCTCAACAGGTGTGAGTTACTGGGTGAGTGTGTGAAACTGTCCACAGGTGTGAGTTACGGGGTGAGTGTGTGAAGCTGTCAACAGGTGTGAGTGTGTGAGTGACTGGGTGAGTGTATGAAACACTCCACAGGTGTGAGTTACTGGGTGAGTGTGTGAAACTGTCCACAGGTGTGAGTTACGGGGTGAGTGTGTGAACCTGGCAACAGGTGTGAGTGTGTGAGTGACTGGGTGAGTGTGTGAAACTGTCCACAGTTGTGAGTGTGTGAGTTACTGGGTGAGTGTGTGAAACTGTTCAAAGGTGTGAGTGTGTGAGTTACTGGGTGAGTGTGTGAAGCTGTCAACAGGTGTGAGTGTATGAGTTACTGGGTGAGTGTGTGAAACTGTCCACAGGTGTGTGTGAGTTACTGGGTGAGTGTGTGAAACTGTCAACAGGTGTGAGTTACTGGGTGAGAGTGTGAAACTGTCCACAGGTGTGAGTGTGTGAGTTACTGGGTGAGTGTGTGAAACTGTCCACAGGTGTGTGTGTGTGAGTTACTGGGTGAGTGTGTGAAACTGTCAACAGGTGTGAGTGAGTGTGTTACTGGGTGAGTGTGTGAAACTGTCCACAGGTGTGAGTGTGTGAGTTACTGGGTGAGTGTGTGAAACTGTCCACAGGTGTGTGTGTGTGAGTTACTGGGTGAGTGTGTGAAACTGTCAACAGGTGTGAGTGAGTGTGTTACTGGGTGAGTGTGTTACTGGGTGAGGGTGTTAAACTGTTCAAAGGTGTGAGTGGGTGTGTTACTGGGTGAGTGTGTGAAACTGTCAACAGGTGTGAGTGTGTGAGTGACTGGGTGAGTGTATGAAACTCTCCACAGGTGTGAGTTACTGGGTGAGTGTGTGAAACTGTCTACAGGTGTGAGTTACGGGGTGAGTGTGTGAAACTGTTCAAAGGTGTGAGTGTGTGAGTTACTGGGTAAGTGTGTGGAACTGTCCACAGGTGTGAGTGAGTGTGTTACTGGGTGAGTGTGTGAAACTGTTCACAGGTGTAAGTGTGTGAGTTACTGGGTGAGTGTGTGAAACTCTCAACAGGTGTGAGTGTGTGAGTGACTGGGTGAGTGTGTGAAACTGTCCACAGGTGTGAGTGTGTGAGTTACTGGGTGAGGGTGTGAAACTGTCCACAGGTGTGAGTGGGTGTGTTACTGGGTGAGTGTGTGAAACTGTCTACAGGTGTGAGTGAATGTGTTACTGGGTGAGTGTGTGAAACTGTCCTCAGGTGTGAGTGTGTGAGTTACTGGGTGAGTGTGTGAAGCTGTCCACAGGTGTGAGTGTGTGAGTTACAGGGTGAGTGTGTGAAACTGTCCACAGGTGTGAGTGTGTGAGTTACTGGGTGAGTGTGTGAAGCTGTCAACAGGTGTGAGTGTATGAGTTACTGGGTGAGTGTGTGAAACTGTCCACAGTTGTGAGTGAGTGTGTTACTGGGTGAGTCTTTGAAACTGTCCACAGGTGTGAGTGTGTGAGTTACTGGGTGAGTGTATGAAACTGTCCACAGGTGTGAGTGAGTGTGTTACTGGGTGAGTGTTTGAAACTGTCCACAGGTGTGAGTGTGTGAGTTACTGGGTGAGTGTGTGAACCTGGCAACAGGTGTGAGTGTGTGAGTGACTGGGTGAGTGTGTGAACCTGGCAACAGGTGTGAGTGTGTGAGTTACTGGGTGAGTGTGTGAACCTGGCAACAGGTGTCAGTGTGTGAAGCTGTCAACAGGTGTGAGTGTGTGAGTGACTGGGTGAGTGTGTGAAACTGTCCACAGGTGTGAGTGTGTGAGTGACTGGGTGAGTGTGTGAAACTGTCCACAGGTGTGAGTGTGTGAGTGACTGGGTGAGTGTGTGAAACTGTCCACAGGTGTGAGTGTGTGAGTTACTGGGTGAGTGTGTGAAACTGTCCACAGGTGTGAGTGTGTGAGTTACTGGGTGAGAGTGTGAAACTGTCCACAGGTGTGTGTGTGTGAGTTACTGGGTGAGTGTGTGAAACTGTCAACAGGTGTGAGTGAGTGTGTTACTGGGTGAGTGTGTGAAACTGTCAACAGGTGTGAATGTATGAGTGACTGGGTGAGTGTGTGAAACTGTCCACAGGTGTGAGTGTGTGAGTGACTGGGTGAGTGTGTGAAACTGTCAACAGGTGTGAGTGTGTGAGTGACTGGGTGAGTGTATGAAACTCTCCACAGGTGTGAGTTACTGGGTGAGTGTGTGAAACTGTCCACAGGTGTGAGTGTGTGAGTTACTGGGTGAGTGTGTGAAACTGTCAACAGGTGTGAGTGTGTGAGTGACTGGTTGAGTGTATGAAACTCTCCACAGATGTGAGTTACTGGGTGAGTGTGTGAAACTCTCCACAGATGTAAGTGTGTGAGTTACTGGGTGAGTGTGTGAAACTGTCCACAGGTGTGAGTGTGTGAGTTACTGGGTGAGTGTGTGAAACTGTCCACAGGTGTGAGTTACTGGGTGAGTGTGTGAAACTGTCCACAGGTGTGAGTTACTGGGTGAGTGTGTGAAACTGTCCACAGGTGTGAGTGTGTGAGTTACTGGGTGAGTGTGTGAAGCTGTCAACAGGTGTGAGTGAGTATGTTACTGGGTGAGTGTGTTACTGGGTGAGTGTGTGAAACTGTCCACAGGTGTGAGTGTGTGCGTTACTGGGTGAGTGTGTGAAACTGTCCACAGGTGTGAGTGTGTGAGTTACTGGGTGAGTGTGTGAAACTGTCCACAGGTGTGAGTTACTGGGTGAGTGTGTGAAACTGTCCACAGGTGTGAGTGTGTGAGTTACTGGGTGAGTGTGTGAAGCTGTCAACAGGTGTGAGTGAGTATGTTACTGGGTGAGTGTGTGAAACTGTCCACAGGTGTGAGTGTGTGAGTTACTGGGTGAGTGTGTGAAGCTGTCCACAGGTGTGAGTGTGTGAGTTACTGGGTGAGTGTGTGAAGCTGTCAACAGGTGTGAGTGAGTATGTTACTGGGTGAGTGTGTTACTGGGTGAGTGTGTGAAACTGTCCACAGGTGTGAGTGTGTGAGTTACTGGGTGAGTGTGTGAAGCTGTCAACAGGTGTGAGTGAGTATGTTACTGGGTGAGTGTGTTACTGGGTGAGTGTGTGAAACTGTCCACAGGTGTGAGTGTGTGAGTTACTGGGTGAGTGTGTGAAATTATCTGCAGGCATGTGTGTATGAGCGACTGGGTGAATTTGTGAGTGAGTGTGTGAGTGTAAAAGGCCCTGTGATGGCCTGGCTCCATACTCAACAATTGTTTGTGTCGAGGGATCCTCGGTAGACACCAGACCCACCATGACCCTGGAAAGGAAAAAGCAGAATAACGAATGAATGACCAAACAAAATAATAAATGCACGATTATGTCAGGCCTCCTGGGGTTACATTAGATAATCCTCCCAGCATCTTTATGAGTAATGCATCGTTCTGTTGATGACTGTGGTGCCTTATCACTGGTGTAAGTTCTGTTCTTCCTACATTGTCCACATAACAGTAACCAACCAGTTACTGTTCTGAAACTTGTTTTCTACACCTAACACGTGTGTGTGGAAGGGTGCACAGTTCAGCATGTGTGTCACTGAGATGAGAGCATGCAGACCAGACGCAGGAACTGTGTGACAGAATGGGGTCGAGTGTGTGTGCCTGGATACTGGATGACATGCCCCCTCGCACCCCCTTCTTCTCAACCTTACAACAACAGGGCTTCAGAACCATACACAGTCCCTCACGCACATACAGGCGTACAAAAAATCACTCACAAACTCTCAATCAAATGCATGCAGCCTAATTTCAGTACATGAAGCCCAAGGGTGAACAAGCATGCAGCCATCCAGTCCTGTCCCTGCCACTCTCCGTTTCAAGGCTCCCTTTACATACATAATGTGTGCTAATGTGTGTTCTGCATAAACCATCAAACCATCTTCAAAGTTTGTATTCCGCCGCAGTGCGAGAGTGAGTCTGTGAATGAAACGGATCATTTAGGGAAGCTGAGCTCTCCGCCGTAATGTTGTTGTGATTAGGTTAACAAATCTCTCAATCTGTTGTTTATGCATCTGCTTAACTCCTTTGCTTTCTGGTTGCTCATGCTCTTTCCTGTTCATGCCAGAATTTGTCATGAATGTGTTACCCCACCCCCCTCATCTATTCCTCTATCCTTCTCTTTTTACTTCTTATACTTTCATTCCTTTCAGTTTCACACACTTTACTAATTTTATTTTCTCCCCTGCTTTTTCTTCTATTATTTCTTCCTTTTTATGTCCTTTTCATGTTTTCATTTCTTTTTTTACTTTCAATATTTCCTTTACTTTCTCTTTCTTTTTCTTTCCAGTTGTTTCTCTGGATATACTTTAATTCCTTCTTCCTTTTTTTCTCCTTTTTCCCCAAACTCTTTCCTTTTCATCTTTCTCTCTTCTTCTTCCCCCCTGTCATATTATCTTTTAACTTCTCTGACTCACTTCTCCTCAGACATTCATTGCTCTCTCTCTCTCTCTCTCTCTCTCTCTCTCTCTCTCTCTCTCTCTCTCTCTCTCTCTCTCTCTCTCTCTCTATCTCTCTCTCTCTCTTAGTCTCTCTTTGCTGAAAAAGCCCATGGCAGGCCTGTGGAGACATTTATGACCCTGAACAGAGGAGGAGGGGCAGAAGTGTCCACTTTTACCATTAAGGAAAAGCACAGGGACACACGCTTAATACTTACAGCCACTCTGACCTCACACACAACAACAACCAGTGCATAATTTGTTCAGTTATCTCAAATATCTGAAAAGCATGGTGGGACTAGCCTAAAGGCTCCATTTAACTAACACTGCTATGATGTGGCACGGCCGTGTGTGTGTGTATGTGTGTGTATTTGTGTGTGGGTGTGTTTTTGTAATTACAAAGGTGTGGGTTAGACAAGAGTTATGTTATTACATTGTTACAATACAGATATTACACTCTTTTTTTTTTACCGCCAATGAAATATTATTGTATTTTTATGATTTCCGGATTTGGCTTTGCTGGTCACACAGAGAAACGTGATCAGAGGAAATATTAAAAAATAAAGAAATAATTAAAAGCCTCTACTGCTGTTCATCAGTCTCATCATCCACTTTTACAATGAACCGACATTTCTTCCCCCTCATGCCTTCAGCTTGGCCTTTATTTCCCCTTCTTTTTGCTGAAGGCCATGTTCATATTCAGAGATGCAACTCTGATTAGATCTCTGCTTTAGCTGGGCTATGGAGGCAGAAGAGATGCTACAAATATATAATTTATTAAAAAGAAATGAAATAAAATTCACCACAGCTTGATTCTCCATGACTGGAGGCCTGCACCAGAAAAAAGCCCAAAAAAAAAGTAAATGTGCTCTGAACATTACCAAGCACACATTACTGAAGGAAGAAAAGAAAACAAGTGAGAAAAAAAAGAGTGGAAAGTGAGGAACTTTTTTCTTTCTTCAGAGGGTCAGGCAAGTTCATGTTTATTCAGTGAAGCTTGGTGAGTGTGCACCAACCCCTCAGATAATAGAAGTTTGAACATGTACCGGGCCGCTGGGCCATGGCTGGGCCCATGCTTGGAAACTGTGCACTGGAGCAGAGCGACTGTTTGCTTTACTGAGGGAACAAACAGGGAACAGTTAAGGGAAATGAGTGCAGCTCGCAGCCATTTAATGGAATACACAGTCTGAGAAAGATCCAAAGCCGCACTCTTACACTTGTTGAAATCTAGAGGTTTTCATCAGAAAGTGAAATCTAATCATTTATTTTCCCTTTTGTCGCTGTTGGAAAAAATCCTTGTCTCTAAAATATTAACTTTACATTAGCAGAAAAAACATTCCTGAGATTTAATGGATGTAATGCAACTGCTGTTTATTAATTTATCACGTCATTCTGGCATCAGTTCCAGGCCTGGGCATGCTGGCATCCCCCTGACTGGGGGGACCATTGAGCAAGGGAGCCCATTTTCCTCGCTGATGGCTGGGTTCTTCTTGTCGCTCCTGCTGGCTGTTTGTGATGGCGACTAAGGGAGAAAGTCCTCATGGCCGTTGCTCACCTGCTAGTGATTGGGAAACATCGCCGTTAGGTGCTGCTGATATCAGTGACCCTCGTTGCTGCTACTCGGCGGTTGTTTGTCTGCTGGCCCTGCCCCTGACTGCTGCTCATCCTCATTGCTGCTGAATATGGCTAGTGGTCTGCTGACTCTGCTGCTGATGTTGACCAGTGAGGCCTGTTTCTAGCTGCCAGCCAGTCAAAACTGCTAGTATATACACTGACTGCCAATTTGAAAGCCCATGTACCCTGCTGTTCTGTGCTGCTCACTAACAAGCTATGAACCTACCCCAAAACATTATTTTGTGTTCCCTATGTTGCTGTATTGTTGTTTGTCTTTTAATGTTCTTTGTTCTGTGTATTGCTTTGTAATCAGTTTTGAGTTCTTGAAAAGCAGCATATAAATAACATAATAATAATAATAATAATAATAATAATAATACTATTATTATTATGTAACCTCTGTTACAAAAAGCAACAAAAATGGAGACATAAGTTTTGTCCCAAGAGTTGCTGTTAACTCGCTGTTAAATAAATTTATTTAGATACCAAAACAAAGGTTTGTCTTCGCGAGTGAACAGAATTAATTAAATGATTCATTAGTTTAAAATGAACAATATCCAAAGAAAAATATTTATCAACATTTCTGATACTTTTTTGTTTAGTTATATCATGTCCTTTGTGGGGCGGCACGGTGGTGCAGCAAGTAGTGTCACAGTCACACAGCTGTGAGGAGTTTGGTGTGTTCTCCCTGTGTCCGCGTGGGTTTCCTCCGGGTGCTCCGGTTTCCTCCCACAGTCCAAAAACACACGTTGGTAGGTGGATTGGCAACTCAAAAGTGTCCGTAGGTGTGAGTGTGTGAGTGAATGTGTGTGTGTGTGTGTGTTGCCCTGTGAAGGACTGGCGCCTCCTCCAGGGTGTATTCCTGCCTTGCGCCCAATGATTCCAGGTAGGCTCTGGACCCACCGCGACCCTAAACTGGATAAGCGCTTACAGATAATGAATGAATGAATGAATGAATGAATGAATGTCTTTTGTGTGAAAATTTCATGATGAATGAACACATAAAATGCTTAAAAATTACTTTCAATAAAATCTTTAAACTCTGACTTTCATTGAAATTTAATAGTGTTTTCCTTCACCTATAAAGTTACTATTTTGGAGAAACACATTTTTCTATTTACAGACAAAATGCTGTTTAATTGTTAAAGTTGTGCATGATGATTATAATTCCAAAAATGTCAGCAGTGTGAATCATCTACTATTCTTACTTATTGTTTTCCAGCACCTCAAGAAAGAGTGACCACATTTCACAGTCAGAGAGCAATGTTAACTGCTATATCAGCCATGTGGAACATGCCAGGTCTCTGCGGTGACTATGTAGAAGGTCATATACTAAACACACCTTTAATGATTAGTAGTTAAATTATTATACATTATGTGTGTGCTAATAATTAGGCAACTATAAGAACTTATCTATGGGACTAAAAGTACTGTAAACCTCATATGGAATGTTTAAGATGACATCCTTCATTCACTCTCTGAGAGGAACTGATCCGCAAGACTGGAGCTGGCCGTTTTTTTGTGTGGTTGACCCTGTCTGTTTTCCTCTATCCTCTCCTCCTCTTTCTCTCTGTCTCTGCCCTGCAGAGCTATTCCCTTCATCAGCAAGAGCAGGAGAGATTATGCAAATCTGATGCAACTACCTGCGGCTGTGGAGAGTGTGTATTGCAGACGGAGTGTTACACTGCTTCCAGGATCCGTCCAGCGTCTTCTGTTTCCACCGTATCCTTCTTGTTTCCACCGTATTTGTTCTGTGACACAGCTGCTGCAAACGCATATCTGCCCAGTGTTGACTCACCTGGAAATAAGGGAAGCCTTGTGAGAACCCTTGTGTAACAGGAGATTTCACCATCTCTACAGGGCTACTTTTTAGGACCACCAATTATTGTCTTAAGAGCATTTAGTTTTAGAAATGCAGTTTAAGAAATTCAGCCAGGGCCATAAGCTAGTTCTAATGTTGTGCTTCGAAATTTCACACAGGTTTCCTCCACTGTTTTTATGTGATTTACAGGTACCTAGTTTCTCATTTGGATATGTCATCTCGGAACATTCATTTACTAATTTAAATACTTACATAATCATTAATTTATTATTAAATTATATATTTACTCAATGTATTTACTAGTACACTCATTTACTTATTTGTTCAATTGCTTATTACCTCCACTTGTTTAATCCTTTACTTACTTGCTCCAGTGCTAATTTAATTATTTTATCATATACATATTTTTAAGAAACAAATTAGAGAAATTGAGTCTCCAAATTAACCCATCAGTAGTAGTGAACACACACATGCACTAGTGAGCAATTTATACACACACAGAGACACTAGGGGCAGTGAACACACCCATCAGGAGCCTCAGAGAGCCACCCATGACCACCAGGATACTGTTGTGTGTTTGCTCAGTGGCACCTCAGTCATGGACGTTGAGTGAAGTGATAGTGTGGTCCCTTCACCCCTTCCATACACGTTTATTGTTTGTTTGTTTGTTTGTTTTACCTGTCTTAGGGATCGAAACAGCAGCTGTGCTGACCCAAATCCATTTCTCATGTCCTTCAGGACCCAGAAAATGTGTTCATTTATTTACTAGTTTATTTACTCACTTCCCCGCTTACTCACTCACTGCTTACACCAGTTTAAACTAACTAGTTCATTCACATTTACTTGTAACCCACTTCATTAGCTGTGTTCCAATCTAATAAGAACGTTTCTAGTGAATATGTATATGGCGTGCTTTTCCATACTTTTGGTTGTTGCTGTTGAAGCTGTTGTTTTCATCATCTTGCAAACTCAATTGTATTAGAGGTGATGTAGATATTTACAGACATGAGGTGGTAATCCTTGCATGTTTTTGAACAGCTCTCCAGTGGAGATGCATTATCACAAGAAAGATAACTCTGTAGTGTTTATGAGGGCAGAAAGGTAAGAACCCTGGCTGGATGCACATGTCTGTTCACTCAGCGGGAGAGCGTTAACTTTCAGCTCCACAGCGAGAGCCAAGAGAAGAGAACAGACGTCTTTGTGGTTGGAGATGACTGAAAGAATCAGTGTAACTTAAGACTGCGTCATATTATGGAAATTCAGTCCTCTTTTGTCCTAGCTTTGTGGTTTCTTCCACTTTAGTTTTCCCTTATTTCAGGTTATTGTCATAGTTCAGATGACTCCAGACCTGTAGCAGAACAGATACCGACTCTTACAATGGATTCTGAGGCCCTGGTGTACCTTTTTGTTTATAGCATAAAAGGTAACACTTTATTTTAACAGTGCTTACAGTATTTTAGAGTGTTTTAGTATAGTACATTCAGTTAATATTGTCCTTTAGTAAGGTTTCTCAGTATGTGAAGGATCATGTAGCTTAAGTAGCACTCAAGTGGTAATGCAAGTGGCCAAAAGTTGTGTAATGTGACAAAACCAAAAAGTTAGGATGTGGTGATTAAGTTCATCACAAGTTGATGTCCTGGCAGCCCCCGAGAATAAAGTCTGGGAAATGTCAGAGTGAGCTCATGTCTGAGTAGAGTTTGTAATTCATTCATTCATTGTCTGTAACCACGGTTCATCCGGAGCCTACCTGGAGTCACTGGGCGCAATGTAGTAACACACCCTGGAGGGGGCGCCAGTCCTTCATAGGGCTAAATACACACATTCACTCACACCTATGAACAATTTGAGTAGTTTTTTCTGAGGGTTTCTTACTGGCCATGTATCATTTTAATAAGATATATGTACTTCACATTAGTCTCGTCCTAAAATGAACCCTAAACCCTGCTAAACATGCTGATGTTAGGGAACTGTGGCCTGTCCTTATTGTGCTTTGCACTTACAAATGATATTGTACTGTGAGTGATAATATATTTTTATGGTCTGTCCAGTGAGTTAGAAACTTTTTTTTTTTAAATTTAGCAAAGTTCCAGGCCATCAACATTTGTAAAAGTTGGTGAAGAGAAGGCATTGCAGGGCACAGAGAGGGCACATTAGACAGGATATGACACACAACATCTCAGTATCTAGGTGTGCGGGGGAGCTGCTTACACACCGTGGCTCATTTTCTCTGTCATACATCCACAGACAAATATCTCTCTCTCTCTCTCTCTCTCTCTCTCTCTCTCTCTCTCTCTCTCTCTCTCTCTCTCTGTCTCTCTCTCTCTCATACACACACACACATACAAACACACATACACACACATCTGTGTTTGATATGAACAAAAATATGACATTATATACAATTTTCATAGCAACAGAGCTTCATTCTGAACTTTTGATGCAGTTTCCTCAGAATGTATTTGAACAGAAGGCAGCGGCTTTGATCCTGCCTCTTTCCATACATCTCTGCAGAGATTTGTGAGAGCACAGATCTGAGAAGATTACCACGTAGGGCTCGCCATGAGCAAAGCCTATAATTTAAATGACTGCAGGAGAACGAATGCAAAGAAGCAGGGAACAGAAAACAAGACTTCCTCCCCTTTACTGAGCTTTAGCAAGAATCAGAAATCTTAAACATTACATTTCCAACACTAGCTTATCACTTGCTATAATACTTATAGCTTCCAGTTGTATACCTCCTAAGGCAAAGCGGATGTTATAGCCACTTTCGTTTCATCTTATTTATATACTACAAACCGGATTCCAAAAAAGTTGGGACACTAAACAAATTGTGAATAAAAAACTGAATGCAGTGATGTGGAGATGGCAAATGTCAATATTTTATTCGTAATAGAACATAGATGACAGATCAAAAGTTTCATCTGAGTAAATGTAACATTTTAAAGGAAAAATGTTGATTCAAAATTTCAACAAATGTCAACAAATCCCAAAAAAGTTGGGACAAGTAGCAATAAGTGGCTGGAAAAAGGAAATGGAGCATATAACGAACAGCTGGAAGACCAATTAACAATAATTAGGTCAATTTACAACATGATTGGGTATAAAAAGAGCTTCTCAGAGTGTCAGTGTCTCTCTGAAGCCAAGATGGTAAGAGGATCACCAATTCCACCATTGTTGCGCAGAAAGATAGTGCAGCAATGCCAGAATGGTGTTACCCAGCGTAAAATAGCAAAGACCTCTAAGTTATCATCATCAACCGTGCATAACATCATCAAAAGATTCAGAGAATCTGGAACAAGGATCAAAGCCATAAAACTCTACTGGATGCTCGTGATCTCCGGGCCCTTAAACGTCACTGCACCTCAAACAGGAATGCCACTGTCAAGGAAATAACAGAATGGGCTCATTGTCAGTGAACACAATCCACCGTGCCATCCACCGTTGCCAGCTGAAACTCTACAGTGCAAAGAGGACAAGGATAACCCAAGTTGTTATCAACGCTCCGTTCAGAAGCCTGCATCACTGATGGTATGGGGTTGCATGAGTGTTTGTGGCATGGGCAGCTTGCATGTCTGGAAAGGCACCATTAATACAGAGAACTATGTTCAGGTTCTAGAACAACATATGCTCCCATCTAGACGTCATCTCTTTCAGGGAAGACCCTGCATTTTTCAACATGATAATGCCAGACCACATTCTGCAGCAATCACAACATCATGGCTACGTAGGAGAAGGATCCGGGTACTGAAATGGCAGCCTGCAGTCCAGATCTTTCACCTATAGAGAACATTTGGTGCATCATAAAGAGGAAGGTGCGACAAAGAAGGCCCAAGACGATTGAACAGTTGGAGGCCTGTATTAGACACGAATGGGAGAGCATTCCTATTTCTAAACTTGAGAAACTGGTCTCCTCTGTCCCCAGACGTCTGAGTGTTGTAAGAAGAAGGGGGGATGCCACACAGTGGTAAAAAATGTCCTTGTCCCAACTTTTTTGGGATTTGTTGACGCCATGAAATTTTGAAACATGTTTTTCCCTTAAAATAATACATTCTCTCAGTTTAAACTTTTGATCTGTGATTTGTGTTCTATTCTGAATAAAATATTAAATGTTGGCACCTCCACATCATTGCATTCAGTTTTTATTCACAAAAAAGAAGTCCGGAGCCTACCTGGACGGGGCACCAATACTTTACAGGGAGACACACACACACAATTTTGAGTCACCAATCCATCTACCATGGGAGGAAACCAATGCAGACACGGGGAGAACACACCAAACTCCCCACAGAGCGGGACTTGAACCCACAACCTCCAGGTCCCTGGAGATGTGTGACTGCAACACTACCTGCTGCACCACTGTGCCGCTCTATTAGTAGTAATCATTTTTAATATTATTATTTTTAATTATTTATAATAAGAATAAAAAAGTAATGGATGTTTATGTACTGTCCCCACAATTCACAGATACAAGATTTGTGTGTGTGTGTGTGTGTGTGTGTGTGTGTGTGTGTGTGTGTGTGTGTGAAATCAATATAGCTGAAGAATCTACTGTTATAGAGCTGAAAACATATTTCAAGTTTGTTAATGTAAATGCATTCTGGAAAATCAGGACAAACTAAAGAGAGCATGTCTATCATTGTCTGCAGGTGTCAGTTTTTAACAGACTGCAGTCTACGTCTCTTTACCTAAAGGTAGCCTTCCATGTTACAATCAATGGACCAGCAAACTTACATCTGTCTTTCCCTTTGGTGAGGAAAATTGTCAATTGATTTTCTCCCTTTTTCACCCAAATCCTCAAGATCTGTTTTCTTGTTTTCAGAGTGAGAATCCTGTTGTTGCTTCCAATGTCATTAAACAGAACATTGTATTGATTTAGCTCTGATTTACCCAAGGAAATGTAGCTCAAAGCTCTCACTAAAACTTTTACTATGAACCGTCTCTAACAGATCAGCTTAAACTACGAGGCTTTTGGCAAACTGAGCGCTAGTTAGCACACATGGCAATGTATGAATAACAGCACAGTCTAGATTATTGCAGCTAATGGTATGTGATGAAATTATTAGAGATCTGAGAAAAACAAACATTCCCCAAAAAAAAAAAAATTTGAGGCAACATTAGTTGATGTAATTAGCAAGACAAAATGTTATCGGTTTAATGAGTCAAAACAATCTCTATCTTGGCTGAAAGCTCTCCCTGTTTCCGTCGCTGAAGCAGTAGTGCATGGGATGCTGTTTAGAGTTGTAAATCTTCATCAAAACTAAACTGATGGAAATTGATCTGCACTAATAATGGGAGTTGTCCATGTGACGAAAACAGCAGTGGTTCGAAAAACCTCACTATTTTAAAGCCCCAGAGCTTCAGCATGGCCCTTTTCAACCCTGTTTATTGATCTTTAAGGATGCCCTCAAACAGATGTGCAGCAGGGTCCAGAGTACAGTCAGTTCCAAAGGACTTCTTTGTTAAGATCCTCTTTTCTTTTTCTCTTAGGACAAATAATAAAATAAAACCTGCACTCTAGGGCCAAATGTGTGAGGATTTGATAGCTTTCAGTCTTCACAACATCGGTGAGGACAAGCTGATGTTGGATGATCAGTCGTGGATCACAAGCACACGGTGGGTCCAGAACCTACCTGGAATCTTTGGGTGCAAGGCGGGAATACACACTGTAGGGGGCGCCAGTCCTTTACAGGGCAACACACACACACATTCACTCACACACTCACACCTACGGACACTTTTGAGTCACCAATCCACCTACCGTGTTTTTTGGACTGTGGGAGGAAACCGGAGCACCCGGAGGAAACCCACGCGGACACGGGGAGAACACACCAACTCCTCACAGACAGTCACCCGGAGCAGGAATCGAACCCACAACCTCCAGGCCCCTGGAGCTGTGTGACTGCGACGCCACCGTGCCGCCCACACTGAATATAACATTAATTAAATGTCATAGGTTTCTAAATCATTTGTCCTAAACCCTCTTTGTGTGAAGAATTAGCTTAACATGAACATTCCATTGTAACTTCTGGTCCTGTAGTAACAGATTGCTGATAGATTTCTGGGATTTAAAGCTATAAAAGGAAATGATATATTCATATGTAAATAATTTTCAACTGAGATGAGTCAGAGGGAAAAAAGCCATCTTTCAGACAGTCTGAAGGTTATTTTTATATGGGCGGAAGTTCTAACAGAACCTCTGTGTATCAAACATATTGGCATTCAGAATTATTGTGATTGGTATCTAGGCAAATACAAGGAAGTAACCTCTTCAGCTGGATAGGCATTCAGGAGCTGGACAGAAGATCTCATACATTTCATTAACCATCAACATAAAAAGATTGGGGCTTGTTTTATGGATATAAGAGTAGTAATGTGTCCGCTTGGAACTAAGACCATGTCTTTGAAGATTGATGAGTAACACTGATAGCTTTCTGATTGGTAATGCCCATCCTCTTTTTTTCATATATCATTTTCTAGCCAGTGGATGGATCAATAAAAATTGGAAGTATTATCTGGATTGCTCTTCCCATCCATGCTGGAAGAACATGACTCCTTTACTTTATTGTGTCTCTCTCTATTCCGTTATAATGGTAGCACATTTGCGTCAATGTAATCTAACATAGCACCGACCTGTATATTGCTTTATCTGAAAAGAAGAGTGCAGGAATGAGAGAGAAAAGCAAACATTTCACACAGTAATGGTCCCATCATGTCCCCAGTGGTGGGAACACAATGTTTGCCCTGCATGATCCCTGTCCCTCTGACAAACACTGCGCAAGCTGAGACAGCCCTGGCAAAGATGACGGTTTATACAAAAAAAAAAGGTGCCATATTCAGTCACAAATTTGGTTTCATTGTGCAGCTTTTGTGCATGGAGTAAATAAGATGCTGATAAAGAATAAGATAAGGAATGTGATGGATAGAATCCCTGTGGTAAACTTATGAGTTGAGTTATAAAGCTACTACAGAAATAAATGCACACTCAAAAATCGAAAAGTACTAAACTGCCATTTGGATTGTACACTTATGGATGTCGAAGGACTGGCGCCCCCTCCAGGGTGTATTCCTGCCTTGCGCCCAATGATTCCAGGTAGGCTCTGGACCCACCGCAACCCTGAGTTGGATAAGCGCTTACAGATAATGAATGAATGAATGAATGAATGATGTCTCTTTAACACTTTCACGCATTTAATAAGCAAATATAACTTATATTAACTTGCAGTCATTTTAGTGTTTCAAGGCAGAATAGACATTTCCAGTCACATCATGACGCAGCCTACTTTTGTGCGATTGGGTTCCATATGTGTGATCGGGATACTAATAAGGAGTTTTCAGAGGACAGTCCTACCGAGGAAACGTCCTTCCTCAGCCACAGCTTAGGCTTTGGAAAGCAGCTTTGGCATGGTAGGTTATTTTATGTGTGTATCCCAGTCATGATCTGTTCCCTGCATGCTCTTGTTTGTTATTTATTCTCTGCCTTAGTCCTATGTTAGTTTCCAGGTTCTACTCTCTCGGTAATGTAGTCTTGTTTTGTCATTGTGTATGCTGTTGAACACCCAGCACCAGCATCCACCTCTATGTCCCACACCCCAAACTTTGCACAATGACCAACCTTCATAAGGAATCAGCAAGGTGGAGTAGGAGACCCCTGCTGGAGTAGCACAGTGCCTTGGTAACGTATGACCTAGAGTTTCAGAGGGTTACGAGGCTAAGAAGGACACTGCTTCTATGGACGTCAGGTTTCTTGTTGTTCAGCCAGTGTGATGTAAGTGTCAGCTGTACCCCGAGGGCGAAAAACCTGGATAGATGTTTTGGGGGCGGGGATCTAAGAGGCTCTAGGCTTTGCACATCCAGTCCCCAGCCAAACCTCGTGTCCAATCTCCAGACCAATGACTGGTCTTCATCCTATCTCCAAACACTTAGTATTTTGTATGTGCTGTGTTCTGTTTTCAGTGCCTAGATTATGCTTTGGTTATTAAATATTTAGTTTGATTAGGTTGTGTCTAACCTTGTTTTTGCTTGCATATTTGTTTTGTGTTCTTGTTCATTAGGGTCGCCTGTCCTGTACATATTGTCCTGTTTGAATTTTATTCATGGCCTTGTCTCTGGTGTTATTATTTGTTGGTTTTCCTTTACACCTTTTTGATTGTGTTTCTTGTTTTGTTGTGTTTTCCAGATGTTCTGTCCTGGCCTCCACTTTTTTCTGGTTTTCTTTTGGTTTGGATTTCATGCCT
Organism: Hoplias malabaricus; assembly: GCF_029633855.1. NCBI lineage: Eukaryota > Metazoa > Chordata > Actinopteri > Characiformes > Erythrinidae > Hoplias > Hoplias malabaricus. The sequence continues at coordinate 37,289,969 of NC_089805.1, read as the reverse complement.
CTGGTTTCATGTCCACTGATCATACAGACCATGACTTCTTTGTAGTTCAAAAATTTCAGGCTGTAGTCCACTTATTTATCTGCATACTTTCTTATCTGCATTTCACCCTGTTTTAAAATGATCAAGACACCCACAGAACCACCACAGAGCTCATGCTCATTGCTGTAGTGACACTGATATGGTGGTGGTGGTGATGTTTGTGTGTTGCACTGGAACAAACAGATCAGATTTAGCAGTGATGTTTGAGTTTACAATACAGGAGTGAGATAAATAATTCTAATACAGTGATCATTCAATGTTTAATTTCTATAGTCAATAATGAAATGTCCTCTACAGCTGTGGCATTCGGTTGATAAATTATGTTTTCTTTAAGCGGTTACTGACAATGAATCAATGAATGGTTTCCGCTTCTTGAAACACTATAGCTCAGTAGTGATTGTTGGTGGATTTTTGCAGAAAATGCACAAAACACTTTCAGCTGAAATGTAAAGGGGCACTCATATATTCTCCGTGTGATACAGCAGCCAAAGCTACCTAACAACAGTGAGAGAAGAGTTTAAGTGCAACACCTGCCCTCAAGCAAGATCTAAAGCAGCATCTGGAGTACTAAGGCTTTGATCCTGACCAAGAGGAAGCAAAGGTGGAAAGAACAAGCCAAAGTAAATATGTATTGCATTTGGACCCAGAACTCAGGAAATACAGCTACATCTCCTTCATGGCACATGAGTAACTGCAGTCATTCACTGATGATTTTTCTTCATGTCAGATGTCTTTTGAGGAAGCCAGGAGTACAACTCAGTGAGTTTTTTTCAGTGCTTCACACACATCCTATAACCATGGACTAAAATGTGTGTTAAAGATGAAGATAACTGGACCAAAATATATAAGATTTAGAAAAAAATTAATTTTTAAACCAATAAAATTTGTACATATTTGGAAGGGATCAGTAGTCAAACAATGTGTACAAAAAACACTATTTGAAGATGTACATGTAATTTCCAACATTTCCCCTCCCTGAATCAGCCGTAACCTGTTCCTCACATTAACCATAACCCTAACCCAAAACCAAACCACGCATTTCACCTTTCGGTGGAAGAAAACCATGACTCTGACATGTTGGTCTAAGCTGGCACACATGTAACACTTCAGGTGTGATCCTGGGTTGGAAACCTAGCTTGCCAACAGCTGGTTAGCCAATTGTATAATTCATTTTTATATCCTAAAAAAGAAAACACTACATGTAAAAGGAGAAAGGTCCTTGCACAGTTAATCTGATATGGATGTTACAGACATACATTTGAACTAAATATGAGTAACATAGCCAGCAAGAAGGCAGGATGAAAGTGCAAGCTCAACTCGTTAACAATGTCCTTATAATGAAACACAAACAAAAGAACAAACATTGCAAAAGAAGAAAGGACACGGGACACAAAATTAGCAAATGACAAAGAACACTGAATATTTCACACAGATGAAACAAGCAGGAGCACAGAACATGGCATGAATACAAACAACTTCAACACAAGACAATGAAAAAGTTAATAGCAGGAACACCAGAAACCAGTCTGTAACTATGGTGATTGTCGACTTCCAGGGGACAGGGGCAAAGGGAGGAACAAGGCAAAGCTAGTTTATTTATAGAGCACCTTTCATACAAAAGCAATTCAAAGTGCTTTACAGAAAAAAAACAGTTAAATTAAAAGCAAGAATAAAAATCATAAAAGTCCAATAAAACAATTAAAATATTGCAGTAAAAGGAAATACATAAAAAGAGTAAAATGATTAAATGATTATAAATGATTAAAACAATTTAAAATGATACGATAAAAGAAAGGAACTAAAGTGCCGTTACTGAATAAGAAAGCAGAGTATTTTAAACAGAGTCGTAAGCTGCTCAAACAGAAATGTTTTAAGGCTTGATTTAAAAGTGTCTAAAGTCAGGGCTCTTCTAATGTTCTCAGTCGGCTGGTTCCATTTAAGAGCAGCATAGGAGCTAAACGCTGCTTCTCCATGTTTAGTTTTCACCTGAGGAAGGACTAACCGACTAGTTCCTTAAGATCTGAGATCTCTGCTCGACTCATATCTCTGTAGCAGATCTGATAAATACACTTGTCTATTCTGTAACAGACTGGTATCCAGTGTAAACAAGGACCAAAACATAACAACAGCTGAACAGGGGAGAAACAACATGTTACAACATGACAGTCGCCAGATTATCTTTATAGCTAATTACAAATGGAGTCTGCTGTACATGTGTTTTTGTATGTTTTTGTTGTGCTTGACAATTGAGTATCTTCACTTATTAAGCTGAGTGTGTGGAATACATGCTGCAAAGTTTGACCTTGCTTGGAATCGTGTTCATTTGCATCTAAAAGGGAAGGTTTGCAGAGTTCAGAGAGAGATGAATAAGGTTCTGTTTCCTTGCCGTTTCTCTTTGGTTCCTGCCCAGAGGCATGAGCTCAGTGCTTTCCCTTGGTCTGCCAGACATACCCTCTTTCTCCCCCACCAAGCACATCTCTTTGAGCACTTGAACTCTTTAATAAGCACTTAAGAGCCTGATAGATGTAAAGAGCAGAGCATAATAGCATGACTAATGCAAGGGCATTATGCAAAATAAAATCAGTTTAAAAATGGCAAACAAACAGCTGGAAAGTAGCCATGGAGAAGATGTGAGATGGCGATGGTAACTGAGCTCTCTCTCTCTCTCTCTCTCTCTCTCTCTCTCTCTCTCTCTCTCGCTTTGTCCCTTTATCTCTATCTATCTTTCTGTCTCACATCTAGCTATCTCTCCTTTGCTTGGCTCCTCTACCTCTCCATGCCTAAGGCAGTCTGTATGGAATATGCTGCAGTCTTAGACCTCCTTTGGAATGGAGAGCTGGAGGTCTGAGGCAGCTGGAGGCTTGCTTGTGTAACTGAGATGTCCCTGGCTTGTACTCATGCAGTAGGTTGGAGGGGGGAGGATTGGGAAACAACACCGCGACTATCTTAGGTCTCTCTGCTCTTGGAACTCGACTGTGGGAATAAATATTTAGAATTAGATTGGAGTTATCAGGCACTTCCACAAGTGCTCAAGCACATATAGATCAAAGGCCAGGTTGAAAAGATGCCGAATTAAAAATTAAGCTACATAGTATTATATTACATGATTCATATTTGTAGGTTATACAGAAGCACATCTTAATCTGCCAGTTAGCCAAGTTGGTATTTATAGTAAGTGAAAGACAGCAGAACCAATCCCTAGATTAAACTTTATTTTTGAGCAACAGATATTTATGAAATCTACATAAGAGGTTTGTGGGTGTGTGTGTGTGAGAGACACCCAAAGAGAAACTACGGCGCAGTAATGTGGCCATTCCTGAGCAACACAGCTATATATCTCTTCTTAACTGGGGAAAAAGCCAGACATGACATTTTCATTCCTTGTGCTCTTCTACGGATACTTGCATAACTTTACTTACAGCTGTATCGACTTTGGGAGGTCTAGCTATAGGCCAACGATGCTCTTACTCTTTCATAGTTCTTCCCTTAGGAAGCAGCACTTGAAACTACCCACACCTCTTTAGTGAGACTGATTGCACGGCCTCTACTACAATTGCTTCAGTTGCTAAGTTTCCTCTGGGCAGGCACCTCATTAAGTTTTGAAGATATGAGGCATTTAAATGTAATCTTTTTTTTTTCAGAAATGATTGTTAAATATTTCCCAATAATGACTGTTTTATATAATGAACAAAAATAGTTATACTACTGGCAACCAGAATATTATTGTACTGAAAGTCTAGTTTCAGATTTGTGCAGGCTGGTCTCAAAGTACATTTGTATGTTTATGACATGAAGTCCATTTTGGGTCTTGTAAAATGTATAAGAAATATAGTTCACATGTATTTACATTCATTCATTCATTCATTGTCTGTAAGCGCTTATCCAGTTCAGGATCACGGTGGGTCCAGAGCACACCTGGAATCATTGGGCACAAGGTGGGAATACACCCTGGAGGGGGCGCCAGTCCTTCACAGGGCAATATGTATTTACATGTGAATTATTAATGACTACCCAGTATCAAAAATGAGCCTTAACCAGGCCCTAATCCTAATCCTGAACCTCACTTTAAGGATCAATATGTCTAAAGTCTAAGGTTTTTTTTGTTTGTTTTTTGCCACTGAGCTAAAATTAACTTCTCCCATATCAATGTTTTCTGTTTTTACTCTTCAACTACTTCACAGAGTTTTGAATGGGAAAGTGGTTTGGCAGTTTTTCACCATATAATCTATGGACATTTTTTACAGTGTATGTGTTGTTTAATAGTGCATATACAGCCCAAACCAACACAGGACACCTGGCAACCCAAAATATCACATGGATAAGTTGAAAGCAGAGAGGAGTAGGTATAGTGGTATATGATCTCTCCTTGCTCTTATCTGTCATCAACAGAATATATAAAGCACTCATTTTCCATCATAATTGGTATAATTACAACATCATTCTGATCAATCTAGAGTCTGAAATAAGGCACTCAGCTCACATTCAGTGGGATTCGAGACAAAAGCCTAACTGATAGCAGGACAGATAAGCCCAAATGAGAAAATAAATGTAGAGCACCAGCGTACCGTGGCATGTGATTTTTGCAGAATTTCATTCCATCATTTTAGGACTAGTCAAAGAGGATGGTTATTTTCATTCTGTGTTTACATATAATGATTATGTTTTTCGCAGGAAGCTGTTTAAATTTCACTGTGCATCAATTTCGACATTTCGTGATGTTTCTATTAATATCTTTGTGATAACATAGCGCAGAAATACAATTCAAATATTCTCTGAATGTGTAGAAATTGATCTCTCCAGTGCATTTCATCGCGAGACGGTAAAGGACTTACATCCCAACCCCTTTTTTTTTTTTTTTTACAGAGAGGATTCAAAGCTCTCAGGCCCCAATGAACCACATTCTGGACGTCTACAACAGACATCATAACCTCACATCCACCAAAGGGTTTCCCTGGGGTCACCTGCCTCCCATGTACCAGCTCCTTCACAGAGTGTGACAAACATTTACTGTTCCCAGCATCCACCACATCCTTCTCTGTCTGTTACCACACCCCAGTCCTCGTCAGGAGAAATGCCTCCATCACCAGCCCAACCAGCATAGAGGCCCTATTCCACCCAGGCACAAGCAACTTCCCTCCAGCCATGAGAACATCATGCTACAGTGCCCCCACCTACACTGCAGCCAGCTATGCTGTCTTGGAAGGCAGAAAAGACCTAGACACCTGTCCCCTTGCTTCCAGGCTTTGACCAGCTTGGACACCAGGGCCACAGCTCAGTTCCACCTCTACATATACATCCCTTGACATGTTCAAATTTTACTTCCCTCTACAAACTGAACAAACACTGTGTCAAAATAAAAACTAATAAAAAAATAAACAGGCAGGATGCTAAAATTATGTCACAGGGCAAGAAAAACAAATGGACTAACCTAGAGGTAGGGGGTTTTTATAATGACCTTTTGCACAGTAAAATTAACATTTACCTACTATTGGATGGACCATGTACTTTTACAAAGTAATATTTACTAATTGACAGACCTTTCATATTTACACAATAACCATTTACTAATGAACGAGCGATTAACTTTTACACAGTAAAGTGAGTGTTATTGGTTCATGTCAAAGCTGAATGAACATTTTGTTCATTTCTAAAATCAGATTGAAGTTTTTCAGGGTTAGAGACAGATTATCTCTTCATACAGTGCTCTAGGTCACATGGGCCTCTCTTAATGAGTGAGATGAGATTGTTCTGAACATTTTGATTTAAAACATGTGGCATTATATTATAACACAAGTACTTTACAGGCTTTAAAGGAAATTTGCGAAAATTTAGAAAATGTCCTTAGACCACAAAGGGTTTAATGTAACTTTGTTTCCAAGTTATGGTTTATTTTATAAGAATTCATAAATATATTAAAAAGAGTAAAATGACACTCACTTTACTTAAGGGCTAGTGAAAACATACATAAAGGTGTCATAACGGTGTCATGGTACTGTTTAAGTATTCATAAATTTCTACATAAAAAATAATTTTACTTAGCCCACTTAGAAGTTCACTTGTTATGGAATGGACATTTACATGATTCAGTAAATTAGGTGGTGATCTTAACCAGTACAAAATGTGGAACAGTGTATGTCAAAGCAAAACAAAATACATAGAGAGTGTGAGTAGAGGACTCTAAATGCTGAAAATCAAGTTGTGGAAGGACATGTTAAGAGTCCAGAAGTGGAAGGCCTATGCTGGTGTGCAGCTGTGCTTAACACCTGTAAGGTAAGAACTATCTGCTTTCTGCCTCAGCAGGAGGCTAGGGAAGAAATCTTAACAGAAAATCACAGAGAATATTGCAATTTGCTTCTGTGGCCTTTTTCTCTCTTTTATAAGGAATGGGTAAAGCATTAATGAGTTCATGCATGATAGAATACAACTGTACACAGAAGTTTATAGTCCTAAGAATTGTACCCTTTAATGGATGCCATTTTACAAAAATATAACAAAGCCATGTAACTTTATTCAGTGTATTTATTACACAGATGTTTTCATGTCACTGTTACATAAAGGTACTTGCTGATGGTGCAGAGCATCATCTTGAAGTTCTCACGTTCAAATTTTTCTCATTCGGCAAGCAATGTCACATCATCACCACTATGTCATGTGACATAAAAAGAAAGAAGAGCTACAGCATCAGTTGTAATAACGTACTATGGCATGTGACCCCAGAAAATGTTATGACACACCTAATGTCACCAAATGTCTATGTTACTTGACATAGTTGTTATGTCATCTTGACATCAACGTTGACAAAAAACTTTGGAGGAACCATTTTTTGAACCATTGGAGGAAACCCACATACACACAGAGAGAACATGCCACCCGGTGCAGGACTTGAACCGACATCCTCCAGGTCCCTGGAGCTGTGTGACTGCAACACTGTGCTGCCCCTATATTGATAAAAGCATGTTGTCACTGTCAGATCAAAAACTCATTATCTCTTGGAAGTAGTATCTTTTTTATCTTAGGGACCTGAGCCAACAGAAATAGAACAAAGGAACAATACAGAACCTAAATAAGTAGCCACAATGCAAAATCAATAGCAAAATCTAATGAGTAAAGATTTCTGGTTTGAATCTTGAATGATGCATATTGAAAAGACCAAGGTAGTTGTGCTCTGTGTTTTAAAGTCTAATGCTTCTGTCTGACCACTGCAAACAATTAAATGCAATTAAAATAGTTCAATGGCACAAGGGTTTCATTTATTAAAGCAACTCTCACATATATGTCCTGTTTACCTACCGTCACCATTACATACTCCAGGCCTAATATGAGTTAAACCTCGAGAAAATCCTGCGTAATTTTGCTTCATCATGATCAGACTTCCCAGAATCATTGGGAAAAAGGCAGAACACACCCTAGAGAGCGTATCAGTCCATCACAGGGCGTCACACGCTCACACCTGTGGACAGTTTCACACTGTAAACATGTGTGTCTTGATTGTGGGAGGACACCAGAGCATCTGGAGGAAACCCACACAGATACACGTAGGACACCTTGTAACTTTATTGTTTGCAAAAATATTTAGTGCCGTGTGCAGTTCTTCACTTTCTACTAAAGTTCTGGAGTAGTTAGCTGGATATTATGCAAACAGAAGAGGAGATAATTGGCAGTCTGTTTTTCTGCAATAATGCCTCTGACTTCTGAGTAATGCACAACATAATTTAAACACGGTCTATGCACCATCGAGAAGCTGTGGCTCCAGACGAGCGACTCAGACGTGGTCGCGCTCCTTAAATCTGACTTTCATACGAGGACTGGAGCAGTGTTTGTGGCCTTGTTAGACTCTGGGGGCCTGACAGGAGCCAGCTGGCTGAGGTCGAGTCACTGCTTCCTCCAGACCATACGAGGAGAGGCTTCACCAGCCAAGCGCACAGAGCTGTGTTAAACACTGAGCACTGAGCTGATGAAAAACCTCCCACATAGTCATCCGCTTCTCCACACAGGTCAATTATACAAGTCCAGTGAGTGCTGCTTCCCAAATGCTACCATATTCCTGACCCGTGGAACAGAGCAATAACATTTTAACCATATTTAAGCAGTGATATATGTCCAAATATTTGTAGCCATAACCTAGAATTAGTGGATTCAGCTAATTTACTGTTCACACATTGTGGACACATGTTAAACTGTACACAAAGCGCAGAGCATTGGCGATGGAATGGGACACTCTGGAGCAGCTGCACATGACTTCAAGGTCACTATGCCCAATCACAAGCATGAAGAAATGGGTTATAAGTGCAGGGTGTAACCGAACTATGTATATATTCAAATCAATACCCGATCTCTGAAGCACCTGGAGGAAACCCACATAGTCACAGGGAGAATGCATGAGAATGACCTGAGATGGTGACTGAACCCAAAACCTCAGGATCTTGGAACAGAAAGATCATATTGAGAAACATATGATGTGCATCAAGACATTGGTTTTGCATTCCTTATGCATTTCTGAACTGCTTAATGGAGTTAATAAATGGGTGGGTTAAGGGTGTGAAATGTAGGGCACAGATGCATTTCTTGACTTTTATCATCACATCCCTTTTAATGTCTACTTAAACACAAGAATTCCCAATCGAATCTCTTTTGACACGTCTCTAAAAGCATATCCAAGCTTGTTTAAGGGCCCTCTCGCATGCTAATTTCATATTTAGACACAGAGTAGTTTGCGATGTCTTTAGAAAAACAAGTGATAAAATGTGGTGCATGCACAAACATGGCTCTCTTGGTATGTCTCATGTTTAATCATTGAACAGTTATGTGAAATATTCAGCTTTAATTATTATTTTATTTTTATAAATTCACTTTCATTTCCTGGGAAACTCTGGTGAAAGCGATTAAAGCATGCAAATATGCAAGGTTGTTTATGTTTCAATCTACACTGCCTCAAGTGACTGCTGCAGACTCCCTGTTTATGAGGAATAATCATCGCACGCTACAGGCATCCGCAGCAATATTACCCAGGAAAAAATTTCAATTTATGCAATTCATTAATTGCTGTCCAGTTAAGCCAGCATTGCGCGTAGCGTTTTTCAAATTGAAGACCACGGGGTGCTCTCGGTGGAATTTGGGCTTGATGATATGCAAATAAAAGTGCAGGACTCACATGATCCATCCAATCAGTGTGAGAAAAGTAAAGGATGATGAATGAGGATAGAGGCAGAGAATAATAAGTCTTCCTTATATACATGTGCACATCAGTTAACACCTACAACTGTGCTTACAATTGTTCATTAAGTAAATCACAAACATCACTATGAATCTCATGGAGTGAGGCATGATGAGAAGGTTTTGGGTCCAAGAGCAATTTTAGGCTAAAAGTGACTGGGAGCAGAGATGTTTATTCTTGAACCACACTGTATTTTAAAATAAGGAAGTGATGGTGCGATCATCAACATTGTCATTAGACCATGGATGTAATGCACATTAGTTAAAACGTGTGTTAAAGCCTTCCAACCCACAAACTGTGAAACAAAACAACCCACTCTCTTTACTCTGGGCAGCCATAGTCAGAAAATGTGAGATAAAATGAGTAATTTGGATTTTGTGCTTCATTTTACATGGAGTTCAGAGATCTTAGATCGCAATATGTCTTCCTCTGAGTCTTTCCAATCCCAGCACTGGACATATGTATAAGTAAAAGTACAAAGACAAGATAAAACCAAACAAAACAAACGCAACAGAAGAGAAATAAGAGTATTGATTAACATGGAGAAAACAAGAACTGAGGAGAAAGAGAATTGAGTGAAAATGGCTAAAAAAAACAGAGTTTCTGCTGCTCTCTCCCCTCCCACACTCATTTAAAGAAGCAGGCGTTGAAACTGGATGTTCTAAACAGGGCTGTTTAGACAAGGAGAGCATGCTGCTGTGGTGTTTGATCCTTGTTTATTTTGATAAAAGCTTGTAATTAAGAAGCAAGAAATGCATTTGCTGGTAGAAAATGGGTATAACGTTGCAGAAGCAGGATTTCACTAAAATAACAAGAAAATGGCAGATTTCTTGTGTTGTTTTGTCAATCTCAGGATTGTACCCAAAAGGTTAAGCCCATCAAGACCTTGCAGATCTTTTATTGTCTTTTTAGTTAGTTTTTTTTCTTTTTCATTTTGTTTGGCCTATTTTCTTGAATCGTTTCAGACTGTAGGTCTAGTCCCTGTTTGTGTGGTTTTTTTTTGTTCACTGCCAAAAGTTAAGCTGCCTGCACCTCATCTCCCAGCACAGGACATGTGCAAAATAAATGAAACAAAACAGAAAAGGAACTGTGCCCCCGCTCTCCATGTAGCTGTCGTTTGATCTGTTTAGAATGCATTATCTGTTTATTCTGAACAATAGGTTACATTTGTGTATATTACATCCCTATCTGTGGTCTTTGTCCATGTATCACCTGGTGATATTCAGACAGCAGCACAGACTCTACTCCTCCTCGCCTCTGGTGCTCAGTGTAATAGCTGTGTGCTCCTGAGGGACTGAGTCCAGTTCCCAGGCAGAGCTGCATTTAGGAGTAAATATCAGTCTTCCCCTGCAGCCCTGAGCAGAGGAGCTGCCCTGTCGCGAGCTGAGCCCCTCACAGAATGAGCTCCCACCTAGAGGTGCAGACCCTCCACAAATAAAGTCATGACTAGAGCAGCGCCCTGCAGGATTCGTTTTCTGTCTGAGCAGAATCAACAACTTCACACAAGCCACAAACCTGCTGCTGTTTACAGAACCAGCATCAGAGCGTAGAATATTTCATCTGAACCTGAAGGTGAAGGCTGCTGGTTTCATAAAGAGGTGTTGAGCTTAGTGATGAGCCTCACTCACAGGCCATGATTGTTCTGCTCCACACTTAGCTGTGTCTGCAGCTCCATGGCTCCATGGTTTTCTCTGTCCTCCATATTCAGAAGCTCAAGGATAATCATTAATATCAAGAGCTGTCTCCTGCCAATCAAGGCATTACCAGACACTGTACAGTAGCGAAAACCGTGCTGATGAAAGAAGGGCCTTGAAACATCATGGCTTTCCTCATTTCTCTTCTTCTGACTCTCTTCTGGAAGATCTCGCTTTGTTTAAGGCCCCTCATAAAACAGTTGCATATTCTTTAGAAATATCAGTGCATAATTTATGCAGCACAACCACAGACAGACTGATTTTTTAACATCCCTGCACCAAAAAACAATAATATTTAAATGCATTTCTAGCATGCTTAGGAATCCTCCACACCTTTTATCCCCAGATTTGAAGGCCTCATTAATATTTATGCTGCCCGGTGTACTGCTCACCCCTTCAAAGCTTTTGAAAATATCTGAGGATATGCCAATAACACTGTTATGTCTAATTCTAAAACACCTGGATATCACATTAGTGAGGGGCAGCATTCATGACACCACCTTAAACATTTACACTATATGGACAAAGTAAGTTTGTGGACACATTCTCATCCGGCATATCTTCTGGAATTAAAGAATTAGGAGTTTGATCCCCTTTACAGCAGTAGCTGCCTCTAACATGTAGGCTTTAGACTAGTTGTTCAAACATTTCTGTGGGGACCTGACTGAATTAAATCATTAGTGAGTGGGATGAATGTTAGATGATTAGTTTAAAATCACAAAAGACACTCCAACTCATCCCAGTAGTACTGAATAGAGCTCCATCACACAAAAGGAATGGCTTTAAATCCCTCTAAATCAACACTTGACATTGGGCACATTCTCAGAAAAAACAAACTGGTAGAGGTACATTATTGGTCACTAAAGATACAAACAGCATAAATGTACATTTGAAGGCTCATTTGTGTTCCCTAAAGACACATTACATTCTCTCGTCTAGAAGGAGTTGTAATATTTCATTACAGAACTGTGTTAAATAATAGAACATAATATAAGTCCTGGAGATTAAATGAGGTGTATGAAATCAGCATAAATTAAAAATCCATAATTATAAAGGTACAGCTATGTCCCCTAATGAAAGGCACTGAGTATGTACCCTTGAGCGTACCACCACAGTGCCAGGAAGAGATACCACCATAGTGACAGTTTTTCTGACAGTGTATGGTGATCTTGAGGCTCTCACATTGTCGCTGTCCAATGAAAAATTGTGTATCACCATTTTTGTTGATTTTTAGTTTACAGTTAGTTTATCATTTGAACACATTGCGTGTACATACATGATGAATGGACCAATAGAAATGCTCTACATTTACATGGGAAAAAAATATTTTCACATTGACTTCCACTGAAAGTTAAGAAAGGGCGGCATGGTGGTGCAGCAGGTAATGTCGCAATCACACAGCTCCAGGGGCCTGGACATTGTGTGTTCGATTCTCCTGGTGACTGTCTGTGAGGAGTTGGTGTGTTCTCCCCGTGCCTGCGTGGGTTTACTCTGGGTGCTCTGGTTTCCTCCCACAGTTCAAAAACACACGTTGGTAGGTGGATTGGCGACTCAAAAGTGTGTGTGTGTCTGTGTTGCCCTGTGAGGGACTGGCGCCCCCTCCAGGGTGTGTTCCTGCCTTGCGCCCAATGATTCCAGTTAGGCTCTGGACCCACCGCGACCCTGAACTGGAAAAGTGCTTACAGATAATGAACGAATGTTCGAATGAATGAAAGTTAGGAAGCTTTTTTCCTTTCCTGTAAAATTACTATTTTGGAAAGACATGTTTTTCTTGGGACAATGACATGATATCCCTATTTGTTTCATGCTTTTATGTGGAAATGATTCGAGGGGTGGATGATATATTTTTTCAAAGACCATGTTGTCCTGCCATTGTTCGTGTATGTTGCTGGAGCAGTTCTCAGCACATTTATCGCGCACACTCAGGTCTAGCTCTCTGACAAATGTAAGTAAGTTAACAAAGAACAACAATTAAACCAGTGGCGAAGCTTTAATTCCAAAATAGAGCGCTGTTAAGACTATGACTTGTTAAGACGCTGCTCTGCCTGAGTGCAGAGCAAGGGGCAGATACTCCACGGCTCAAACAGAGAATGCGCTTCTCATTGGTCGTCACGTTTATTTATTAACCAATCAGCAGCTGTCTATCATTTAGTGCTACAGCCAATGGAGTCACAGTCCCGCCTACAGGGGTTTGCTGGTTTTGTGGCTGAGAGAAACAGGCCAGTGCTTAAAAGACAAATAATAATAAATAAAAATCTTATTTTAGCACTGTGTCTGAAAGAAACTACATTTAATTTATGCTCGACAATGGCAGTAAAACTGACTGACATTTAGAATCAAAGTAATTCTTTATACATAGTAACATAAAGATACATTAGATACACATTAGATAATAAGATTAAAATAATATTAATTAATTATTAATATTGCATTGTATTTTATATCGCCATTATTTTAAGCATATCGAGATATGAGTTTTTGGTCATATCGCCCTGCCCTACAAGCTGATAATGCAAATCAATGATTGTGGCTTAAAACAGCTGGATTATTAATAAATATGTGTGCATTTGGAAATATCGTGTATAAATCTATTGCCCAGGGCAGCTTTGGTCAATTTTGATGTCAATTCAGTACAAGAAGTGCTATGATAGCTGATGCTTGTTTCATAGGTTTATTACAGTTGAAAGGTTAATCTATATATTGTGGGGGCTTATGTACAGCCCTTCAGTCAAGTATTTCAAGGTAAGAAGACAGGAAAAAAGACATCTATTGAAGCTAACAGAAATGTTTCCTTTGGAAAAACCAATGCAGATGAATGGCATATGACTCTGGAGACTGAGTAGAAAAACAGCTCCAGAAATGTTACTCACTCAAAACCCAGCTCACACCCCTTCCCTTCCTCAATCTGCCCACTTTCATGCTCATACAAAGAGAGTAATACTCTCAAAGCCCACTTCAGCATTATGTGGTCCCAAAAGCCATGTTGATTCCTGATGCTCAGCATAAATTCAGTAATATGTTAGCATAGTCATGTTTTAGTTAAAATAGTTCTGATATGCTGCATAAATAAATGGAAAGGCTGTTTAAAATGACTGAATGAGAATTATTGGAGTGGCTTCACCAGGTACAGGTGAATTTGGTCTGTGGCAATGACTGACAGATGCAGCGCAGCGTGGGTAAAAATGCATAAGGCCAGCTTTCCTATTCATATGGCCTCCACCCACAAGCTGTCATTTACATGTAGGTTGGAAAGCCAACTTTCCCAGACACACTCGTATAAATTCTAGCTATTAGAATAACACACACACACACACACACACCACATACTGGTGCTTGTAATCCCCAAAATTTTGGAGCAGCAATATTCCATCTGGTTAAAAGAACAGTGGATGCGAAAAGCAGATGCCATGCAGAGACCATAAATTATTCACACTGTCATGCAAAATGATTTCTCATTTTCTTTATGTTAAATATTTTCTCTGGTAAAAGCATGCACACACACAAAACACACACAAACACACACACACTTCACAAAAATCAACAAATCTCAACAAAAGTGCAAAGCTGCCTTCTCCCTCTTCTCTCATCAAAGTAATTGGGCCCTAATTCTTTCCAGGCGGTGATAGAGGTAGCATACAAATAGTAGGTTTTTAGGCCTCCTGTCCATAGATTGTTGTCACTTAAGAAGTAATAGCTTTTCCCAAATCTAAAGGAGGGGAAATGTACTCTGTGAGGGATTTATTCATATTTATTTAGCATTCTACCTTTTCCTAATATTGCTTTCATGCACGGCAAGGATGTTTGTGTCAAGCTGCATTACTGTGCATATAGGAACAATATAATAGAGATAGAGTAACATAACATAGGTATTTGATATCATTTAAATGTTTTCAGCAACACTTCTTACAAACTCTGTATCTATAAGGCTTGAAAATGCTTTTATAAGACTTCATATGACACAGCATGGTATAAGATTGCCTCATAGTAGCAGTATACTACATGTTAACAAGAAGACTGTTATATTGTGTAAACGTGCTTCATTTTAATCACAACAAATATTTAAAAACATTATGAAACCTGATCATTTGAAGTCAGATATTATTTTATTTGTATAGTAAAATATAGGGTAATCTATGCTTTCTTATGACAAGTGAAATGTGTGCCATATGACAACAGTCCTTCATATGTATTTATAAAACTTTATGGAAACAGTACTGAAGTGTTAGTATGATACGACATTGTACAAATCCATGCAGTTTTAGTCAGCTATGTACCATTTCATTCTGAGAACAGGCTGCAACCTAACCCCCATATGGCTGAAGAGAAATGTAGACTGTGGTAAAGACAATAAGATATCAGTCAAATAGCAATGTCTTAATGGTCTATAATGCAGCTCATTACTATCTTTTACATTATGAACAGTTGGCATGTACTGGGGTTCCTACACACACAAATGTATGCTGTATATTTAGAAGGCTTTTAAGTTATCCTTACTGCCATATTAAAAGCATCTTAAGTCAAACTGAACCATAAAGTTCTCCAGTTGAGGTTTTACGGGGAATTCATTTAATGAATACAATGAGTAATTTATGCACTTGGGAGAGGGAGAGTTCGAGACAGATCAAAATGGACAAAATGACCAGGCACTGAGCCAAGTAAATACATATAAAACAATGGTTAAAGAACAAAACAGATGTAAATGTATCTATTTTTGCTGTTGACCAGGCAAATGGAAAGTCTGATATTGGTATAAATGTTGCCTTAGATATTTAAAGGTGTATAACTGCCAGTGAATTTTAATCAGCAATAGGTTTCTAGAACTGCTAGACAGATTTTAAGATACACAGATAAAAATAAAGTGTGCAAAAGCATTCATTATATCAATAATATTATAGAACTATCTACATATTCCTAAAGAAACAGTGGCTAAAGACTTAATGAATAGTGAATGGGGTAATTATAAATAATTTAATACAAGTGCCATTTTTATTGAACACTTGTATTAACACCCTTTTTGTGCTTTGTGCACTGGTGCGCAGTCATGTTGGAACAGGAAAAGTCTCTGGAAGCATGGAAGCATGAAATTGTCCAAAATATCTTGGCATTCTGAAGCATTAAATGCTCCTTTCACTGGAAGTAAGTGCCGAATCCCAACTCGTCGTAAACAACCACACATTATAACAGCCCAAAAACCAAACTTTACTCTTGGCACAATGCAGTCAGATAAATACAGTTCTCCTGGTAACTGACAAACCCAGACTCTTCCATCGGATTGCCAGACGGAGAAGCGTGATTTGTCACTCCAAAGAACAAGTCTCCACTGCTCTAGAGTCCAGTGGTGGTGTGATTTACACCTTTGCATCCGACACTTTTCATTAATGCTTGGTGATGTGATACTTGGATGCAGCAGCTCGGTATGGAAACGCATTCCATGAAGTGCTCTAAGCACAGTTCTTGAAGACCACATCAAGTTTGGACATCTGTAGCAATTGACTTTGCAGAAAGCTGGCTACCACTTTGTGGCTGAGTTGCTGTTGTTCCCAGTCACTTCCACCTTGTTATAACACCACTGACAGTTGACTGTGGAATATTTAGTAGCAGGGAAATTTCATGACCAGACTTTTTACACAGATAGCATCATATCACTGTACCATTCTGAGAGTGACTCTTTCTTTCACAAATGTTTTTAGAAACAGTTTGCATGCTTAGGTACTTGGTTTTATCCACCTGTGTTCATGGAAGTGATGAAAACCTGAATTCAATAACTTGGATGGGTGAGTGAATACTTTTGGCAATGTAGTGTACATTTCTGACTGTACTGTTTTCCATAGGACTGAAGACACTGAAACAATATGACATCAAAATACTGGAGGAGAATTTGATCTATTTGGCATAGATTTTACAATAAACAAATTCTATCTGGTGTGTGTATTACAATTTAAGACCCACTGGACATTATTTTAAATGTTGATTATCATTTAAAATCTTGACAGTTAGGATATCTATAATTTGACACAACAGATTTAAAACTATAAATATATACATATACACATGTAGGAACTGAACAAATAGCATGCTTAGCATTAAAAAGAGACCAGCACGGTAACCTGGTTAATATTATTTTTTAATTTTTTTACCAATCTAAAAGTGATGTTCTGCATTCATCTTGTTTACACTGATTCAGACACTTCCAGATAAAACTGATGCTTTCCATCACTTTACGCTTTTTTTCTGGTGTGGTTGCACACTGTGTAGTAAGCCACTGTTTACACTGATATAATTACTCATCCCCCTTTGTGTCTGTTGTACGATAAATTCAATATGGCACAATGGCCTTATCGTTACTGGCTGTCATCCAATACATTCTACAGTGACAAGTACCTTTACCCCAAACAAACAGCCCCTCAGGCTTGCTCTAATTGAAAATCTATGGCTTTATGTATACTACAGTTAAAGTGACAAGATCTAGTTTTATGCATTATCAAGTAGTAGCAAAACTAATTTGCTAATGGCATCAAATAGTTCAAGGACGATATCTTTCTCAATGGACAAAAAAGCTAAATAAAACATGGCATTACCATAATAACAAGCTCTGCAACCAGTATTCCATCAGTACTGCTCATGTTAATATATGGGGATTTATTTTTGATGTTACTCATGAATTTAAACAGGTGAATCTTGACAGTTATTACATCATACATGTAATTACACCATTGTAAACTGAATTGTCTCTCGTTAAATTACAAACCCATCTGTGAATCCAGCACATATGGGTAATTTGTTGTTGCATGCACCATTCATGTGCAATAGTTGCAATACAAAGTGGGACCCAATGTTCCTTCTGCATGTTTAGTATATGTCCAAACTGTAGAAATGTAGACAAACTAAAGTGAAGAAGAGGAAGCTTTAATAAAGTTGTGCATTGTTTGGGGAAACTTTGTAAGTTAACACTGTGTACGCAGGGACCAATTAATCAAAAAAGCTCTGTCACAGTGATAAAATTTTGTTTAGGAGTTTGTGATACTGCAGGGAGAAGGCAAAGAGGACCTGGGGTTTACTTTAATTACAGAACCCGGTAACATCTATAATCCCTACAGAGAGATAAAGATATCTCTCCATCATTTCTACTTAAGACAAAAAAAGCCACCATGAAGAAACAGACAAAAAAATCTGTTTCAAAGCTGCTTGGGCGGTGGTGGCACATCAGGAAGTGTCACAGTCACACAGCTCCAGGGAACTGGAGGTTGTGGGTTAGAGTCCTGTCTGTGAGGAGTTTGGTGTGTTCTCCCTGTGTCCGCATTGGTTTCCTCCGGGTGCTCCTGTTTCCTCCCACAGTCCAAAAACACGCATTAGTAGATGGATTGACAACTCAAAAGTGTCCATAGGTGTGACTGTGTGTGTGTTGCCCTGTGAAGGACTGGCGCCTCTTCCAGGGTGTGTTCCTGTCTTATGCCCAGTGATTCCAGGTAGGCTCCAGACCCACCATGATCTGAGCCTGATAAGCGGTTGCAGACAATGAATTCGTCATGATAGGTTTTTTTATCCTTTATGAATTCTACAAAACAGTTATTTGCAAAAGGGAATATTATGGAAATAATTTTCAGGGCATTAACACATTCATTTGGGGATCTGGAGCTCCTACCACCAGACAAAGTCATATTTTAAGGCTGCCTATGTTAAAAACTATGTAAACGATAAAGCGTTAGAATATTCAGAGTATCACCAATCACAGCGCTGGATCTATGTTTAAGTATGAATGTGGACACGAGGTTAAACTGAGAAAAACAGACACAACAAGCATGGAGAAAAAACAAGGAGAAAGAAGAAAGAGAACTGAATGAAAAAATCTAGAAACCATAGCTTTATAACCTCACTCCTCAGTCCTGAGCTCTTGCAATGTTTTCAATTAAAGGAACAATTGTTAAAAACACTCATTCTGAACAAGGCTGTTCAGACAGGTGGAGAGCACCGGTGTTGTGTTTGATCCTTGTGGTTTTTTGACCAAAGCATGTGCCAGACCTTTTATTAAGTTTACTTGTGGAAAAAATATTTAGTAATTGCCCCTTTCACGCTTCTATTCCTTGAGCCTTACTTTCAGCTTTTCAAAAGGGCCTAGGAGTGAAATGTAGGTTCCTATTATATGGAAATTATCATAAAGTTAATGCACAACCCCATTTAAGACAAGAATAATCAGAAAATCATAAAAGAAAAACATCAAATCTGTGGAAATTTCTGTATGTCCTTCAGTCATTATGGGGCCGATTGACCATGAGAGATTAATTAACGTCATCCTGGTAATTACTGAAAGATCAGGAAAGGCTATTGTTCTCAATGGCAGTTAAATGTGTTGAGCTTCAGATTTAGGTCAGTGCCTAAATCGAGTGCCAAGTGGCCTAATTAATGAGCTTTCATTAATTAAAACAGGGTGAACGGCAGGGGGAGTGTGTAATATGGCGTGATCGACAAATCGCATGTTATCGGGGGAGTTCAGCGGGGCTGGATGCAGGAGAGAAGGGTCTCACCTCATCTCTCCTGATACATGAGTCAGGGGCATGATTCTATTTTAATATCTATATCTAACTTCACACACAGCCTCATCTGGCCCCTTAAGTTAAATAGACAAGGTCATTTAAACTCAGCTCACTCTGAGTGTGATCCCCGCTCTCTCCCGTGAAGTATGAGTAATGATACTCTCTCAGCCTCCGAACCAAAACCGCTCTCTTAAAGTGAAGTATCTCCATTTTTCAAGACCTCTGCATTTATCAGTAGCTGTAAACAAAGTCATTCATAGTGGTCTGATGTGAAAGTGAAAGTGAACTGTGGAGAATGGCAACCACACTGATTTATGTCCAGTGATGGTGATGGGTGTCAGGAATTAATTTCATTAAGAAAAACATTGAGCTGTTATTGGGGTTTTTTTGGTCACATTTTATATGTTTTATAAGCTGCTGATGCACAACTCCATGATCTCCTGGGTTCACTCCTTGTCTCAGGTCACTCTGTGTGTTCTCCCTGTTTCTGCAAGGGTTTTCTTGTGGTTGCTCCAGTTTCCTCCCACAGTCCAAGAACAGATGTTAGTAGGTGGACTGAATTTGAATAAAAAATACTCACGACAGGGTTCATGGAGTCAAAGCATATAGCATTGACATTTGCATTGAAATATTGTAATAAATGTACAAAGGAGAATACCCCCAATGTGAGAGGTACTACCAAAGACAGTTCTGTACTTTGTTTTTCCTGAGCATGTAAGATCCAGAATTATTCAGCCACTGCTGCTCCAATTGTTATATCTGCCTCATTGACAATAGCAGTATCAAGGCTGTGACAGATGCAATTTCCTTTGAAATTAATGAATAGTAAATAATTACTCCACACACACACACACACACGGAGAGACGGAGAGAGAGAGAGAGAGAGAGAGAGAGAGAGAGAGAGAGAGAGGGAGAGAGAGAGAGAAAGTAAAAATGACAATTTCAACACTTCAAGCAGAGATGTTAAAAGGGAAGAGAAAAAGTCAGAGGATATTTATGAAGACCCCCATGGAGGCCAGGAGTTTTCTGTTTGAGGTGCATCTGTGTGTGTGTGTGTGTGTGTGTGTGTGTGTGAGAGAGAGAGAGAGAGAGAGAGAGAGAGAGAGAGAGAGAGAGAGAGAGAGAGACATGACTTTGGTTCCGCCCCTCTGTCACATCTAGGAATCTCACCCATTCATCAGGAAAGTCAAAAGCAGCTGTCTCTGGAGAGGAACCCAAGTGCCTGAGATTAGCATATCAAAGGTTTCTTTTATTTAGAATTCTATCTAAAGTAATTATTAAATGAACACTGTTAACTGCTGACTAGGGCTAAGATAATTTTAAGGGGCGATGCATATATGAGTTGGAGGAGGAGGGTGAGGGTGATCAAAAGAATGTTAATATCTGTGTTAGAAAAAAAAACCTGGGAGCATAAAGGTCTTTGACAACAGGGGCGGTAAAATGAGGTGCTCTAAAGAGGGGGAGCTCTATTGGGACTGGAAGGCTAGATCTTCTACACAGCTCAGCCAAAGCTTTAAAAACTCCTCTTAGTTTCTATACTCACTGTTCATTTTGTCAGCTCTTCTGAGGATATACGTGCACTTTGTACTTCTATAATAACAAACTGCAATCCATAAGTTGCTCTGCTTTTCAAAAAAATACAGAGCAGGTATGATTTGGGTGGTGCATTATTCTCAGAGCTGCAGTGACACTGACGTGGTGGTTTGTCTATGTGTTCTAGTATGTGCCGGTATGGACAGATCAGACACAGCAGGGGGCTACTCAAGTTGTGTCCACTGACAGTCCACTGTATTTAGACTCACCTTTCTTGCTGGTCTACACATTACAAACTCTGATGCAAACTCAGAGAGAGTAGTTGATCAGTTGCTGCACAGTTTCATTTGAGTTGTCTCAGTTGAGTTATTCTTCATTGGTGGACACAGGAAACTGCTGACTGGATTTTTATTATTATAATTTATTTATTTATTTATTTATATATATTTTTTTGGTGTGTTGGTGGACTATTCTCAGTTCGGCAGTGTTTACAAACTCCAGCAGTGCTGCTGTGTCTGATCCATATGTACCAGTGCAACACACACTAACACACTACCATATCAGTGTCCTTGCAGTGCTGAAAATGATTCAAATAATTCAAATTATATCTATGGTGTACTATCCTGACCATTTTAGAACAGTATAATAGCTGATTTTTAATGTGAAGAAGAATCACTAGAGAAAATGTCTAATGGCTTCTTTAAATAAATAATACCCTACAACAAAAATATTCTGCCGTTCTTTTGAGATGATAGATAGTAAATTAATTAAATTCTGTACCTGTTGAGGAGGATAAAATATAGTTGTAAGAAATGTTGGTACTCTTCAGAACAGCTGTCTCAGCCTCTGGAAAACCAAGTCCATGTTTATTCTTGTTTTGACTTGTGTCTCCTTCCTGTTTTGCATGTGAATGTTTTCAGTTCTGGTTTAGTGATTCTTTGCCTGAATAGATGATGAGCATTCGAGTCTCCATGTCGACCTCGTTCTGTTCACTACAGTTATATTTACATTGCAAGCACTGCGAACAACTCTCCCAACACCCTTCTACACAAACTGCGGTGTTTAACCACTCCAGTAGTACTGCTGTGTCTGATCCACTTGTACCAGCACAACACACACCACCACCATGTTAGTGTCACTGCAGCTCTCAGGTTGACAGAGAGTCTGATAGTTTAGCGCATTAATCTGGCCTCACTGTCAGTATTCTGCCAGTTGCATTGTGATTGGCTTGTTGCAGAGCAACAAGTGGACTACACTCTGTAACTGTAGAACTGTAAAGTTCTCCGGTGGTCATTTATAGCTAAGAGAATGGACAGTGAGTGTAGTAACAAGAAGGTGGTCATAATATTATTGTTGATGAGTGAGTATCCGGAAAATAAATCTGGAATTAGGGAACATGTACCTCTTTTCCACAAGTGAACATAGTTCTGGGGTCTTAATTAAACATCTGTGACATGACTTATATCACAAGGATCAAACAACACAGCACCATTTTCCCCGTCTAAACAGCCCTGTTCAGAATGCTGGTTCCTTTTAATGAGAACGATCCACACAGTTCAGAACTCACATACATACTGCAGTCATGTGAGGCAAAACTGTCAGGTGTCTTCTTTCCCTGCTCTTGTTTTCGCTGGTTTTGGTGGTTTTAATATTTCCTTGTTTTTGTTTTGGCTTTGTTTTCTCATGGCTAATTAAATCCACGCTGAGCCTTCTCTCTAATCTTTACACTTCATTCATTCCATTTCAGAAAGGAATCCAGGACGCTATTTGATCAGTCTTATGATAGCTTCACTGAATGGTGTTGGCAAATGTGTTCACTGCAAAATGTTGCTTCTGTGCCATGGAATAACTGCTAGATTGGACTGAAACACTCTAGAAATCAAAGCCTAGAAGGCACTCGATGCATTAGACCTATTTAATACGTCATGTCTGGTTTGCATAATTTAACCTCACTTTTGCTCTTAGGTCAAGCGCAGTGATGGTAAATGTCCTAAAATGGGGGAGGGCACAAGAGCATGTGCTTGCTCTTGGCAGGCAAAACTGCACAAAATCTCAACTGCATGTTTTATCTCAGGTTGGCTGACTTCGGCAGCCCACTGATAGTGACTGGATGTTCTTATTTCACAGTTTTGGGTTGGTGGTCACTGTATATGCCTAAATTAGTGTGCATTGTTGTTTAAAAAGAAATCTTAATATGACCTCTTTCAGGAAGAAATGTATTAAGTTATAAAAGAAGGAATAGGGAACTGATTTGGCATTCAGTAGTCATGATTTTTTCAAAGGTGTTTCTGATTAGGGCTAATTAAACCCATGCTGAGCCCTCCCTATAATCTTTATGCACTGTTCATTCCATCTCAGAAAAGAATCCAGGATGCTGTTTGATCAATCTCTGGAAAGCTTCACTGAACGTTGTTGGCAAATGTGTTCACTCCAACATTTTGCTTCTGTGCCATGTAATAACTGCTATAGATTGGACCGATACACTCTAGCAATCAAAGTCTAGAGGGTACTCAATGCATTAGGCCTTCTCCCAGGCCTCATTTTGTATCTAATTAGAGTTACAGAGCTACAGGAGGGTCACCTCCGCTTCAGTTTCAGCACTGCTCCGGGCAAACAACAGGAGAATGCTGGGAAATTGGCAAAAAAAAAAGTAATAAAGAGGCTAAATGAAGAGGAGCACTGGAGCAAATGCAGCTGGCAAAATTTCTATTTAGGTGGTGGATGAGCATCTTGAAACTAAACAGCTAAGCAATGTTAGAAATTAGTTGATCAGGTCAGAATGGTTTATTTGACATAGAAACTAATTTTGTTATATAAATTAAATAAATTCATTCATTTATTAATTGTCTGTAACAACTTATACAGTTTAGGTTTGCGGTGTGTCCAGAGCCTCCCCAGAATCACTGGGTGCAAGACGGGAACACACCCTGGAGAGGGCACCAGTCTTTCACATGGCAACACACACTCACACGTTCACTCACACACTCACACTAATGGACACTTTTGAGTCGACAATACACCTACCAATGTGTGTTTTTGGATTGTGGGAGCAAACCCACGCAGACACAGGTAGAACAGACCAAACGACTCACAGACACCTGGAGCGGTGCTCAAACCCACAACCCCAGGAAACTGGAGCTGTGAGACAGCAACACAACCTGATGCGCCACCGTGTCGCCCATAAATTAAAATACTCTTCAATAAATCTGATGTACAGGGTGGGCCATTTATATGGATACACCTTAATAAAATGGGAATGGTTGGTGATATTAACTTCCTGTTTATGGCACTGTAGTATATTGGAGGGGGGAAACTTTTCAAGTTGGGTGGTGACCATGGCGGCCATTTTGGATCCAACTTTAGTTTTTTCAATGGGAAGAGGGTCATGTGACACATCAAACTCATTGGGAATTTCACAAGAAAAACAATGGTGTGCTTTTTAACGTAACTTTACTCTTTCATGAGTTATTTACAAGTTTCTGACCACTTATAAAATGTGTTCAAAGTGCTGCCCATTGTGTTGGATTGTCAATGCAACCCTCTTCTCCCGCTCTCCACTCACTGATAGCAACACCGCAGGTGAAATGCTAGCACAGACTTCCAGTATTCGTAAGTTTGCTGTGTCACATGACCCTCTTCCCATTGAAAAAACAAAAGTTGGATCCAAAATGGCCAACTTCAAAATGGCCGCCATGGTCACCACCCATCTTGAAAAGTTTTCCCCCTCCCGTATACTAATGTGCCACAAACAGGAAGTTAATATCACCAACCATTCCCATTTTATTAAGGTGTATCCATATAAATGGCCCACCCTGTATAACAGAGAGCCTGTTCAGCATATAACCTGATGAAAATCATCAGTATGCAATATAAACCTGTAATACACACCTTTGCCGACAAAAAAAAAATAATAATAAAGAAAAACAAAAATCTGTGTACACATTGGTGCACTAATATGTGTGCCCTGATACTCGGTGCCAGTTCAGTATGGGCCACATATTAAAACAATTAGACATGCACTCATTTCATTTTAGAATTGTTTTTTCCATTGGATTGATGTAACAGTATTTACCTTGAGTACTGGAGGCTGGTCACTGTGGTTGGATGATATCTGTGACTTAATCAGGAGGTAGTGTCGCAGTCACACAGCTCCAGGGTCCTGGAGGTTGTGGGTTCAAGTCTTGCTCCGGGTGACTGTCTGAGAGGAGTTTGGTGTGTTCTTCCCGTGTCCGCGTAGGTTTCCTCCAGGTTTCCACCTACAGTCCAAAAACACATGTTGATAAGTGGATTGGCTACTCAAAATGTGTCCAAAAGTGTGAGTGTGTTGCACTGTGAAGGACTGGAACCATCTCGAGGGTGTGTTCCTGCTTTGCCCAATGATTCCGGATTGGCTCTGAACCCTGAACTGGATGAGTGGTTACAGATAATGAATGAATGAATGGATCATCCCACTGCCTAAGCTCCATATTCAGAGCTGTTCCAAAGTACGTTGCATGCCCACACAACAACACTTCCTTTGTTTTTTTATAAATCCCCAGCTAAGCAGTTCATGCTTACTAAAAAATAAAAAATATATAAAATAAAATAAATAAATAAAAACATACCAAAAAGACCTACAAACATCAGGTAAGTTTCCAAGAAACCTCATGGAAAGTTAACCACAGAAGTTTGATACCAATTGTAAAGTGTCCGTTTCAAGTTCAGCTCCCTACTTTTGGATTATTTACATTGTGAGGCATGAAATCATAGACTTAATATCTTACCTTAACTTTTGGCCTGAAGTGCACAAGGGATGCTGGAAACATGGAGAGGGAAAGACACAGGGAAGGGTCTCTAACCAACAGAAGGAAGGTCAGCTTGAACTTTTCAAACAGAACTGGAGATACATGTGTAAGGTAGGTTCTGATTAATGGATGAAGGGAAGTTCAAAAAGGCCTCAGTGGACAGAGGAACAGAATCTACCACCAAGCAGTGTTTGCCTATACTACACTCATATCAAAGCATGGAGCACCTTTGATGCTGCCTCAGTACATGTCTTTCTGGATGAAAAGATCTGCCAGTGTTCTTAAGAAACATGCATATAAGGCAAAGATAGGTGATACACGGATGTCTTTGTATGCTGAAAACAATTAAAATTCATTGAGACTTGCAAGCAGTTCCTCACATAGGACCGAAAACTAAATTTGATTCCATTTTGACTTCTTTGTTTTTCTTTCTTCCTTTTAAGTCAAGCCTCTTTGGATTTCTGTCTTTCAAACTTAATTTTACAGAGTGTAGCTAGAGGTAAAGAGACGTTAAAGCAAAGCATGTCTTTGGTCCAGTCATACAACAGTAAAAGTCCTTCTGAAGAGCTGGGAAACAAGGCCAGAATATGACTGGGGATTACCAATCAACCCCCATCATGCCATGTTTGCTCTCTTTAATGTATCCACTCTTGCTTGTGCTTTATCTGTCAGTGCTTCTTTGCGAACACTACAAAGGCACCCTGCTTTGCCATTCCCTGTCTAATTTCACTGTCTTTTTAGTGGGCCACAATTAATTCATTCATTTCTCAGGCTTCCTTCTACCAGGCTTCATCAGGGGAACAGCTGTCTGTCAAAACACAAAAATGTAAATATATCATCTGCACAGAGCAGCAACGTAGAGAGGATGAGAAACTGACACTTAGAAACATACAAGTAAACACAGGAACTCATGCATGGGAGGCAGTGAGAGCATGAGACTGGGATGTGGATGTAGAAAATGTTGAAATTAGTCCTTTGTGTAAGGTTTCTACACAATCCCAGTGTAACTGCATCGTCAGATACGTAGTTAAGTAGTGAAGTACATTTACACTCAGGTGACAGGTTTGATAATACACTCCTAAAATTATTCTGCTTTCTTATGTTCAGATAGCTCCAGTGTCCTGGGGTTGTACACTTTGGTGTGTTCTCTCTGTGTCTATGTGGGTTTCCTGTGGGTTTTTCAAGTTGCTGAATAAAGTATCTGAATAAAGGAATGTGGATGTTTTTGGTTTTGATTTAAACTCACGAGGAATAGAAAACAATAAAGGATTAACTACATATGATGTATTATAATTTAAATGTTTTTTAGTGCATTGTAACTTTAATGGGTTTAAATATATGAAGCTACGAGAATAAGGACAACACAAAAACCTTTATTAACAATATTTATGCACCTAGTAACATATTACAGTTTTGAGAATGAATTAATGAGGCTCTTAAAACGATAGTGTAAACAAGACAAATACAAGCGCAAGACACTAAACGAATAACACCTGGTTGTGTGTTTGAGAGGAAGAGACAGAGAGAGAGAGATATAAGTGCCAAGCCAAGTCTCTACAAAGATATTCTTTCAAGTCTCAAAGTTCAATCCTCCCCTGCTCTTCTAACTTCTGCTCCTCCAAAACCTCTACAATGTTTCCCCTCATCACCCGCCCCAAAGAAAAAAAAAAAAAAACAATGGTAAGACTTGTCCATTTTTGTGGGGATAAAGCATTTCTGCCCCACCTTCTCAGCATAGCAGGGATTTTATAGTGCAATCACAGCCCATCGTTTGCACTTAAAATCACATTCCTTCATTATGTACATTGCTGTGTAAATTATATCTTGATTTGATTGTGCAGCACTTTGAGTCACAACACACATGTGAACTGTTTTACTTCAACATTTCTTTGTAATCAACTGCTGGAATGTTTAAAGCTGACTACAGGTGAAAGTCAAAGAGGAAATCTGAATAAAACTAAGAGGAGTATTTCATGTAACTGTGTATCATTGTGGTCCATGGGGGAAAAAATGGCAATTTTCCTGAAATACAAAAATGATCAATATATACAAAATATACACAGTACCAAGGAACCAAGCGGCTCGTGGCTTCGGCTGTCGCTGAGGCAAAAACACGGGTGTGGGAGGAGTTAGGTGAGAACATGGAAAACGACATTCGGTCGGCTCCGAGAAGTTTCTGGCAAACCATCAGGCAACTTAGGAGGGGAAAGCAGTTTTCCACCAACACTGTATATGGTGGG
The DNA here is from genome assembly GCF_029633855.1 of Hoplias malabaricus. Lineage (NCBI taxonomy): Eukaryota > Metazoa > Chordata > Actinopteri > Characiformes > Erythrinidae > Hoplias > Hoplias malabaricus. The sequence continues at coordinate 37,261,934 of NC_089805.1, read as the reverse complement.
GGTGGGGAACTGTTGACCTTGACTGGGGAAGTCATTAGGCGGTGGAAGGAATACTTTGAGGATCTTCTAAATCCCACCAGCACGTCTTCCACAGAGGAAGCGCGGGGGGGGGGGGGGGTGGATGAAGTTCGCCCCGGGTTCCTCAAGGCTCTGGGTGTTGTGGGGCTGTCCTGGCTGACACGTCTTTGCAAAATCGCATGGACATCAGGGTCAGTGCCTCTGGATTGGCAGACTGGGTGGTGGTTCCCCTTTTTAAAAAGGGGATCAGAGGTTATGTTCCAACTATAGGGGGATCACACTCCTCAGCCTCCCCGGTAAGGTCTATGTGGGGGTACTGGAGAAGAGAGCCCGACTGATAGTTGAACCTCGGATCCAGGAGGAACAATGTGGATTCCGCCTTGGTCATAGAACACAGGACCAGCTCTTTACTCTCGCTAGGATCCTGGAGGGTGCATGGGAGTTTGCTCAACCAGTCTACATGTGTTTTGTGGATCTGGAGAAGGCATTCGACCGTGTCCCTCAGGGTATTCTGTGAGGGGTGCTTGGGAAGTATGGGGTACTGGGCTCGTTGCTACGAGCTATCCAGTCCCTGTACAAACAGAGCAGGAGTCTGGTTCGTATGGCTGACAGTAAGTCCGACTGGTTTCCAGTCGGAATTAGACTCCGTCAAGGCTGACCGTTGTCACCAGTTCTGTTCATAATTTTTATGGACATAATTTCTCGGCATAGCCAAGTGGCGGAGGGTGTCCGGTTTGGTGGTCTCAGGATTCCATGTCTGCTTTTTGCGGATGATATGGTCTTGTTGGCTTCATCGAGCCGGGACCTCCAGCTCTTGCTGGACCAGTTTGCAGCTGAGTGTGAAGCGGTAGGGATGAGGATCAGCACCTCCAAGTCTGGGTCCATGGTACTCAGTCAGAAAAGGGTGGAGTGCTCTCTCCAGGTTGGAAGTGAGATCCTGCCTCAAGTGGAGGAGTTTAAATACCTTGGGGTCTTGTTCACGAGTGAGGGAAAGATGGAGCGTGAGATTGACAGGTGGATCGTTCCAGCGTCAGCAGTAATGCGGGCTCTGTACCGGTCCATTGTGGTGAAGAGAGAGCTGAGCAGAAAAGCAAAGCTCTCGATTTACCATTCAATCTACGTCCCAACCCTCACCTATGGTCACGAGCTTTGGGTAGTGACCAAAAGAACGAGATCGCGGGTACAAGCGGCTGAAATGAGTTTTCTCTGCAGGGTGTCTGGACTCTCCCTTAGAGACAGGGTTAGGAGCTCGGACATCCGGGAGAGACTCGGAGTGGAGCCGCTGCTCCTCCACGTCGAGAGGAGCCAGTTGAGGTGGTTCGGGCATCTGGTTCGGATGCCTCCTGGATGCCTTCCTGGTGAGGTGTTCCGGGCATGTCCAACGGGGAGGAGGCCCCGGGGCAGACCAAGAACACGCTGGAGAGACTACATGTCTCGACTGGCCTGGGAACGCCTCGGTATACCCCCGGAGGAGTTGGAGGCGGTGGCTGGGGAGAGGGAGGTCTGGGTTTCTTTGCTCCGACTGCTTCCCCCGCGACCCAGACCCGGATAAGCGGTGGATAATGGATGGATGCATGGATATACAAAATACAATACCAAACAGAGCCTTACAAAATAAACTTGAATGAAGACCCTGAGACTGGAGAAATTGGAAGATGTATAGTACTGTGCAAAAGTTTTAGGCACCACAGACTATAAGATTTAAAAAGCTATTTATGTCACACCCTGGCCCTGTCCTATGTCTGTTTTCCCAAATATTCCCAAAATTTTTCCAAATCTGTCCTTGTGGCAGTCCGTATTAGAGGTTATCATCCAATAACTAGTTTTACTGTTTAACAAATAATGATTTTAAATAATGTGTGCTGCTGATTTAACCAATTCATGCAATCAAAGAGAATCTGAAAACATTGTTCTTCAAACTCATTCACACCTACTTTATGGAATAAAATACCCTTTTATTTTTTGTATATTTATTTACTGTGCTAATATAACTTTATACAGGCACCACTCTTACTGAGAAAGCATTAGTTTAAACATGTATAATTATCTTAGATGCCTAAGACTTCTGCACAGTACTGCAGATATTAAAATATTAATATAGGTTTCTCAAGGCATCCAGTTTACACTTCCAGGGATTGCAGTCAACCTCATTAAGACCATGATTTGTAAATATCATCAGTATAATTAGTATAGGTCAATGGCTTTTTGTTGCTCACGGGTAGAATTACACTATTATCAGAAAGCAAATGCAAACTAATTAATATAGTAAAGAGAGAACAATGAAGTGTGTGAAAATGCTTTATTTTGAATGAATACTAAATTTAGTTTTCAAGTAGGAATCTGCCTTTTGAGGTTTTTCTCACTATGAGAAACATCCAGAAAAAAAATCACACACATTGACAGCAACTCCACAAGTAATTACAGCCCATAGCATATAAATGGGAGAAATAAAATAGTAGCACTGTTCCTTTACTCTCCATAAGTGTAACTTCTGACAAAGAAAACTGAGAAATTAGTAGATTAAAATAAATAAATGTATAAATAATAATCAGGTTAAGCAGTGGTTCTGCTGAAGAGCATATGTTCAATTAATTATCACTTCAATACAAGTCATATTGAGCTTAGTTCACACTCTCCGGTATGATTCGTCCTTTCACTTCATTGGTTGGATGCAGTACTGATCAGTGCAGTTATCAGGTAGCTGAATTGTCAGTTTGCATTCTCCTCCAGGTGTGTTGACAAGTCTCTGGCCAATCAGCGCTCTGCAGGGTTTATATGTTATGATTTAGTACCTACTCGGAACCTTAAGTAAATGGACTAAAAAAGTGCCTGGTGCCATGGACCAGGTACCAGATTTGGTCAGTGGATAAGCAAAAGAGTCGAGCAGAGTCGCGTTGTGTAGGTTCCATGCAGTGGAAATGTGCCATTAGTGAACCGCCACACGTTGACTGAATTCAGCGCCAGCTGCAGAGCCATAGATAAATCGACAGAGTCCTGACAGTGTCGTTGTTTATTCTTTTTTTTTACATTTCAGGTCAGAGTGATGTATGATAGTGTGTGTAAATGTTGCAGATTTCCAAGTGGTCCACCAGAGAAAAGTAGCCTATGCACCTTGTGTTCACTATGAAAGAGTAATAGATACCATACTCTATTCTTTAAACCTTAAACAAACTGAAGACGCTGCTAACAGCTATAATATTACAGACTTGAATTCAGTCCAGTGATGCACATCTCAAACTAATTTTAACTGGGTGACAGGGGCTACATACACACAAGCAGCAGTGACATGCACAATGAGGCACCCATGCAAACAACTACAATGATGAGCAATGACGAGGGAAAATATTCAGAAGGTTCAAACTGGGACAGAGCTCTGATGAAATCACAATGACTTACGATTGGCTCCTTGAAACCTCAGAGGACCCATATCCTGCAATTTCTCTTCTATGTTATATTTCCCCTGAGGTCTACTTTTATGGAACAGAATCAGCTGTAATTCATTGTTACCTAGCAATCTTCCACCTGCTTTTTATCCCTTACAGTTATGCAGGATGTATTTGTTACAGTGCCTTTAAAACTGATGTATGTAAATGACCTCTATTCTCTGCTCTGATTGCCTGCCCGCCATGATACTCATTCCAGATAGGAGCACTCCTTAAAATGAAGCAATAATAATAAATTTTATTTATAGTTTACGTTCATACTGATAGCAGGTCAGAATACGTTTTCTAAAGGAAAAAAAATTACATTTTACTGTGTTTTAGGGAGAGGAAAGAATACACACACAAACCCTGTTTCTAGAATAGTTGAGAGGGTGTTCATTGATTCATTGTCTGTTAGCGCTTATCCAGTTCAAGGTCGCTGTGGGTGCAGAGCCTACCTGGAATCATTGGGCACAAGGCAGGAATACACCCTGGAGGGGGCGCCAGTCCTTCACAGAGCAACATACACTCACACATTCACTCACACTTACAGACACTTTTGAGTCACCAATCCACCAATGTGTGTTTTTGGACTGTGAGAGGAAACCAGAGCAATCCCATGCGGACACACAGGTCCCTGGAGCTGTGTGACTGTGACACTACCTGCTGCGCCACCGAGAGTGATGTGCAAATAATTTAAACCCATTCAAAAACCACAATAAACAATATTCCAAATGTTACTGTTTTATAAAAAATTATATTTTTAATTTGATGCCAGCAACAAATGCCAAAATTTGTGACACGGCATTAAAAGGCTGATAAAGGGAAATATTCCAATACCAAGTACAAAAAAAAACAAGGGAAAATGACAAAAACTCGTACTGGCTGGCTGTGATCTTCAAGCCCTGACGTGGCACTGCAATAAACACAAAGATATTTCTGTAGTGGAAATAACTGCATCTTCATCAATGTGGAAACCACCCTCTGTGAACACAGTTCATTACTGCATCCACAAACAAATCAAATTCATACAGAGAATCTCCACTGCACTTCACTGTGCAACAAATGGACTACACTCTATAATTGTAGAACTGTAAAGAGCTCCTGTGGTCAGTGGAGCTGAGAGAATGGACAGTTCATTCATGTATTCTTTGTTTGCAATCGCTTATCCAGTTGAGGGTCGCGGTGAGTCCAGAGCCTACCCGAAACCACTGTGCACAAAGCTTGAACACATTCTCACACACACTCACACCTATGGACATTTTTTGAGTTGCCAATCCACCTACCAACATGTGTTTTTGGACAGTGGGAAGAAACCCACGCGGACACATGGAGAACACATGAACTCCTCACAGACAGTTACCCGGAGCAGAACTTGAACCCACAACCTCCAGGTCCCTGACTGCGACACTACCTGCTGCGCCACCGTGCCTCCCCTGAATGGACAGTGAGTGTAGAAAAAAGGAGGTGGTCTTAATGTTATTGTTGATTATAGTTTGGAGAACTGAAGTGTCACCTTTAGTCAAATATTATTTTTTGTGTACTATTACTGTTGTTATTTATAAATAACATTATCATTATGAATACAGTGATATAGTGTAACTGAAGTTTATATGTGTGGCTCATTGCAGGTAAATAAGATTGAAGCATTGCCTTTCTTTTGAACTAGAGTTACCTAACCCATATGGGATGAAGAGAGAGTCTCACAGAAAAGTGTGTTTCAGATATTCACATCGCCACAGTTACACAACGCACAGTGATATTAAGGCCATGCCAAAGGAATGCAGCATAAGACATGACCACCTCATGTGCCATGTGTGCATGAGGGTACACAGATGGCAAGTGTGGCACTCTAGAGTTCAGTTCTGATTATAACACTGTAACGCTTAGATTCCCACTCCAAGATCCAAACAGCCTGACTCATTCTTGAGCATTAAATATCTCATTTGATTAAGCCAAAATTACCTAAAAAATGACTAAATTATACTAATTTTATAATTATAATTTTACTAAATTATAAAATCTCGCAAAAAAGTCTTAAAAACTCCTCAAATTAATGCAATATTTATTTATTTAGCATTAACATTAGTATCAAGAAACTCAGAGATAATCAGAGTATAGACAGATGGATGGAAGTGTTTGTCAATTCCTCAGTGATGTTCCAGCGTCCATGAATGCTTTGTCACGTACATTATGTTAGAACAATATAATATAATTTACTGAGCCTGTGTAGGGGCTCCATGTTTTGACGCAGTCTATCCCATATTCCCTCACACGCACATATTTAACACAATGCTACATAAGAGGGCGATACTGAGTGCTTCACATTAATGACATCTTTAGTCTAAAACGCCTTTTGTTTCAAAGAGATGAAATCAACAGTGTAGGTAGAGCCTATTTGTTGATATTGATGAGTTCTGTACTTTTCTCCTTCAGGCTGCAGTTAAATTTACAACTGCACCACACTGGGTTCACATGGGGTTTAAAGCAATGCAAGCTTGACCCTTTGTGACAATAAGGACTGAGCCTTCAGTCCAAGCACTCACATTTCCCACAGTGCTCTAAATATTTTGACATTTTGACAAACGGCCTGCCAGCCGAAGTCAGTGGCGAGCTGTTAGGACACAGGCGAGTGGAGACCACTACAAACAGTGAGCCACAGTGTGGATTAATCTTCACGGTAAGCCTCATCTCTCAGCCCCAGCCATGGAACACATCTCATGGGCACAGCCATCATTACAGCTGCCCTGACTGCTGGGTTCAACTGCTGAAAGCAGCAGAGGAACAAGGTTAAAGCTGGAGCACTGACATGAAACACAAGAGAATATGCCTCACCCAGCTGCAGTACAACGACTTTCACAACATTTACTGTGGATTCATATGATAATATTAAAAATAGCACTATTAAGTACAGAGTCTACATTAATCTCATAAATTATTCTCTTTTAATGAATGGAAACTATACCCTACACTGCAAAACCAGAGACCAAAACAAGTTACTTTTTTTCCAGTGTCAATAAAGGAAAAGTTAACTTACACTATATGTCCAAACTTTGTAGAATTTCTGCAACTACAAATTTCACCTGCTGCTGACTCAGAAGTCACACTCGACCGTAGGCACACGGCTTGAATAATCTCCATAGACTAACCAACAGAATGGAATCATTCTCATTGCCAATAGCCAGAGAGGTATAAAGTCCCCCAGCATTGGGCTGGTGCTCAGTAGAAGCGTGTTCTCTGGATTAATGCAGCACACTTTAATGCCTTTGTAATGAGTTAGAATGGATTTTGTGATCCAGAACATCACTGTACCTGGCCTCACTAATGCTCTGTGCCTGGTGGCCTTCCTCACAGCAACATTCCAACATCTACTCTCAAGACAGCCCCGAAGAGTGGAGGCTGTTTCTGCAGCAAAGGAGGACAAAGGGGGCAAATTACATATTCATGTTTAAAGAAATGTTGAGTAGAGTAGTGTAGTTTTCTTTGCTTCAGTTTTATTGGGTTGTTTCACTTTAGCTGGTTATATTCATTAATGACTTAACAATGATTTGGGGAAAAAAAGTATGAAAACAGTGAGAGAGGAGCCTGAATCAATGTTAAAATTATTAATGCAAACATATATACACTCAAACACACACACACACACACACACACACACATACACAGCTAGATGATTTGGTACAAAAAAATAGTCCAAGAGCAATCGCAGGATAGCAGGCATATCTTTTAGCTTGATATGACAAGTAACTTATCTGAATATAAATTATAAGTGATGCCACATAAGTTTATGTAAAAAATTGCTCTGGATGATATACACCAACCAAATCACAGAGAACTGAAGCATGACCCAGTAACGTCACTTCTTTGCCTTTAAAACATAACTCAGGATAAGAAAACAGAGGAAGATTCACATCCAGAGACCACATGGCTGGATATATTTATGCTTAAACTTCATCCTGACTGAAGGAGAGAGAGAGAGAGAGAGAGAAAAAGAGAGAGAGAGAGAGAGAGAGAGAGAGCGAGAGAGAGAGAGAATGTCTCATCCACTGTGCTGTTCTCACTATTTACAATGTAATGAGGGACAAAGCAAGAAAGAAAGAATAAACATTGCGACTAATACAAAAAGGACATGGCCACAGGCTAAAAGAAGTGATTTCACTATAATCAAAGCTGACAGTTGCAGAGAAGGATTATGGAAATTTTATTATGACTGAGGGTGCAGGGTGCTAAGAGCAGACACAACACCAAGCAAAAAAAAAAAAAAAACGAATAAAATAAATGAATGCAAGCCCATTCGTCCATAAATAAAAGAAATTATAAACAAATGCCTTTCACATCGATGGTGTGAGAGATGGGAAGACTAAAACATACTAAGACAAATGCCACCACAAAAGACCCAACACAAATAAGTTGGCTGCTCCAGTTTCTCGTGCTATTAAACTTCTTTGAACGCACTGAACTTCCTTTCTTTAGTACCGCTGAAAAATCAAAACCTTTTATTTTAATCTAATCAAATCCTTCAAGTTTCAGATATATTCTTTCTCTTTGTTCGTTTTTAACTAGGCATGACTCTGCTGGGAAATGCTGGGACATTCTCAAAACTGTGTCACGTTGAAAATCATGAATATCTGCCATTAACATCATCGTTCGTACACACCTAGCTCGGTGAAGCATCCTTAGATGAAACAAGAGAAGTGAAAAAGTTTGCAGGAACGTGAACAAGACTCGCACAAGAAAGAAAAAACAATTTCCAAGAAAGTATTAGACAATGCATCATCATTACTGGCTCTGAAACATAATGCAGCCATGTCAAACTACACCTTACAGATTTGTGGACCTCATTAGCCGCAGCTACACAATGTGGGCTTTCTGCTTTCAGCTCTGTACTGGAATATAAAAACTGATAAGGGTGAAAATCAGTGCTAGCCCAAGTTTGTTAACATTTCTCCTACACTGCATGGACGATTTAACACAATACAAAGTACTGGAATGGAGGGCTTCTGTAAGAGTTTTAGCATCAACCGGTGGAGCTATAGTTGATCCAACAGGATTCCATTGGATTCATTTTAGTCTTCCACAAATCCAGTCACAAAGCCAGTCCATATGCAAAAGTGTCAGAGAACAGAATTCAAATGCTCTCTAGCTGAAAGCTCTAGAGCCGACCACTTCACCCAGATTGCAATCTGACCTTTAAAAGCTTTCCTTGTTACTTTTGAGACACTTAAGAATGCTGGGAAAGTTCACACTGTTAGGATAGATAGTGTTTGTGTGAGGTGTTCCAACTAATGTTAAAATGATGCCAAATCTGTCTGCCACCTGTCTGGTTTCAACTATCATTCATTATTTGTAACCCTTAGCCAGTTCAGGGTCGCAGTGGGACCAACTGGAATCATTGGGCGCAAGGTGGGAATACACCCTGGAGGGGGCGCCAGTCCTTCACAGGGCAACACACACACTCACACCTACAGACACTTTTTGAGTAACCAATCTACCTACTAGCGTGTGTTTTTGGACTGTGGGAGGAAACCGGAGCACCCAGAGGAAACGAGAAACTAGGCATGACTCTGCTGGGAAATTCTCAAAACTGTATCACATTGAAAATCATGAATATCTGCCACCCGGAGGAAACCCATGCAGACACAGAGAGAACACACCAACTCTTCACAGACAGTCACCCGGAGCAGGATTCAAACCCACAACCTCCAGGTCCCTGGAGCTGTGTGACTCTGACACTACCTGCTGCGCCACCCTGGTTTCAATTAGTGAAACAATAATATAGTCCAGTTTATTAGTGAAACCTTATCAGGAAACTTTCCAATTGTTTCTGACACTTGATTCACATATTCTACCTCTTTCTTTTCATTTCAGCTCACAGGTTAACAGGTCAGAGCTTTTACACAGGCTGTGTAAAGCTAGTTTAAGTCATGTGGTTTTTCTAGTCATTTCAATAGCATGTACAGTACACAGTGAAATGACACAACCTTCCTCAAGGACCAAGGTGCTACAAAAATACAAATAAAAAATGTATTAATGAGAAATGAGAAAATGTCATTATGTCAAGAGGAGTGTGTATGTGTGTGTGTGTTCAGTCCAGACTCTAATTGCTGAAGGAACACTAAGTAAAATTTGTGATTTTTGATCCCTGGGACACTTTTCTGAAATCAGGAGAGAAGAGTGTGGTTTCCCCAAAATTACATAATGCAGTTTCTGCAGTGCTAAACCCAGAGTAGCAAAGACTCTATTCTCCCTATTACAGCTCAGTGAAGCATCCCAATATTCTTTATGTGACCTCTGTAGGATATGGTGTAGATGGCAGGTGGGAATTGTGCTTTCCTGAGCCTCCAAAGAAAGTAAAATGCTGATGAGCTTTCTTAGTCACAGAACCAGGATTAAGGGATCAGGTGAGATTCTCCACCAGGTGAACACCAAGGAATTAGGTGTGCTTGACAGATGTTCAAAGGAGAGTGATCATGCCTTGTTCTTCTGAAGTCAACAATCATCTCTTCAGTTTTGAGATGTTCAGAGACAGGTTGTTGATTCTACACGTCTGTTAGTCTTTGCACCTCCTCTCTGTCAGCTGGCTCGTCATTCTTGCTGCTGAGACCCACCAAGGTCATGTCACCAGCAAACTTGATGATGTGATTTGCTGCACAGTTGTGAGTCAGCAGAGTGAACATTAGTGTATTGAGCACACAGCCCTGGGGGGCGCCACTGCTCAGCGTGGTGGTGCTGGAGATGTTACTTCCGAATCGGACTGACTGAGGTGTCCCAGTCAGGATATCCATGATCCATGAGTAGTTTCAGCTTTCCAGTTAGATGCTGAAAATGACTGTGTTAAATGCTGACTGAATTCTGTGAACGCCTTCAAACATGTCTTTTTTGATCAAGTATGAGAGTGCCAAGTGAAGGTTGGTGGCTATAGTGCCATCTGTTTGGGCAATATGCAAACTGCAGGAACCAATAGGAACAATGCAAATATTCACATGCCAATTTAAAAAGAACAGTTGAAAAATAAAATAAAAATTTATTTTTGTCTACAAATTCCACTGTTTAACCAAAGCAGAACAAATATCACATGAAAGGTTTGTTGCAAAGAAATATACATTTTGGGCATAGATCAACCACAGTGCTGATTTGTACTGTGCTCATTTTTGAGTAATGTGTTTATTTTTCAGAATAAAACAGCACATTTATCTTCTTACCCTTTTGGGAAAAGGATGGGGATAGATTTTGGCAGTAGTCCACACTGCGGCCCAGCACGAAGATGGAATTTGTGAATGGCCAATGCATGCAAGAAATTTCAGTCACACTACAAGACATTACAAAACACAATTCAGGCACATGTTTTGATTACGTCATAGGAAAATCATACGTTCAATCCCTGTTTATGCCTCAACCATCAAAGCCCAGCTGTCTAAGAGACCACAGTTTGCCAACTCTCTCTGGCAGGCGGGGTGGCACTCCCTCTTCCCCCTTCTTTTGGTTTAATGTCTGTTAACTGGTATGAACGATTTGGTCACTGGTCACAGGGACTTCTCTAGTGGCTCTTTATCTTAACAGCAATTTGAAACCTGTTGTCCAATTTGTAAGAAAACTTATCTCCTGCCCCATGTATAAATATCCATTGAGTGTCAAATAGCCATGTCTTGTACTGATGTCAAGCATTGCCTTAGTCCTACCTTTCAGTTCATTACTGCATGGACACTGTGACCTTGTCTTGTCCAAGTTAAATGAATCAAGGAAGGATTTGCTTGAGTAAATTCTTTCAAAGTGATGGGTAATTACAGTCACTGACGGCCTCCTGTCCTGCCTGACCTCTCATAGCCTTAGTAATTTTTTTTTTTTTGCTCTTTTCACCATTTTTAATTTTACTTTATCCAGTGGTTAAACAGAAACTCAGTACTGCCAAAGTTTGCACACTCACTCTCAGAGGCATGCAGGTAAAACTGTGGAACTGACTGGAGCTACTAGATGTAGGCTGCATCTATTTTACATAAAAGTATGGACAAAAAAGACAGCATACTGTATGTGCTTCATCCTTTAACCTTCAGAGGAATATCTCTATATCATAATGAACTTGCAAACAAACATGTTCAGTGAGTTTCAGCGAAGCCCTTTTAACTTTTTGTCAACATAACCACTCCTTGTCCCCAGTGGGTGCTCAGCTCCTCGTCTCTGCTACAAAGGCAGAAATTTGCAAATGTAAAGAGTGCCTCTCCCCAGGGCACCAATTAAAACTTCCTTTGGCTGAACGGCAGCTTGAATTCCATTTTCCCTTTCTGTTTTCTTTCACTCTATCTCTCTCTTTCTCTTCTCTCTCTCTCTTTCCCCTTTTTGTCATAACTTGTAACAAACTGGAAATCTGCACAATAGCAGCCTATTAAAACTAGAGTGCTGGTGATAGAGAGGAGGGAGGATGCTATTAGTCATACATTAGGCTAAAATTACTCAATCATTTCCAAAAGTATAATTGGATATTGGGTACTTGGAAATCATTATCATATACTTTGCATGAATTAGGCTGCAGAATAAATTATTCTTTGTAGTGCAGTTGAACAAGATCTAGAGCTCCGCTATCAAAAAATCAGTCTTGCTGATATGTGATTGATTAGGTTGATTGATTACATGATACATGTAAAATGAAACATTTCATCTGTGTCCACGCAGAGTTTATTTTGGGACATTTTAAACTTCTTTAACCTCCAATTTTTAACCAGAGCGGGAAAAAATGAACATGAGAAGTGGACAGCTTTCCAACAGAGTCCCACAGAAGAAGCAGAGAGCATTTATCAGTGTATATTTATCATATTCACGCAAAGAATCATCTGCATTAACACACAGATTTCTTGTCATCAGTATATAGGCTTTTGGACATAGCTTTTAACTGTGCATGTGTCATGCCCTGGCTCTGTCCTGTGTCTGTTCCCACCATGTGCTCATGTAGCACATGGCCCTTTGTTGTTGTTGTTGTCTTTGCCCTAGTCCTGCCTTAGTTCCGCCCCCTCATCAGTGTCTCCTTTGTAATATTGCCCCCTCGTTATCTGTTCCAGGTGTCCCTTGTCTGTGTTGTGTATTTAAGTTCCCTTGTCTTAGTGCCTTATTATTGGACATTCCACCTTCGTTTAGCTTTCTCTGTCTAGCTCTATGTCTAGGTTTAGTCTGTTTCTCTTTGTATAGTTCCCTGTTTGTCCAGTTCTCTCTCTTTCTGTCCAAGTCTCTCTGTCTAGGTCTTTCTTTATCTTAGTCTCCTGTCTAGTTATCCAAGTCGGTCTATGTTTTGTTATCTTTGGTGTAATTAAAAAGTCATTGTTATAGTGTGTGCGTCTGCCTCAGTCCTGACAGCATGTGAGGACATGCGCACTAACTTGACCAGGTAGAAGTCCACGAACTTTTGATCAAATAGTTCGTTCTTTCTGGGTCACATAATAAAACTTTTGGTAGTCAGAGGGGCAACCAGTGAGCTTGACAAATGTGAACTATAATTTCACTGTGTTATTCCACATTAATCACAGTATCAGCTCTACTTGTAGTCTACATAGACACTGGAATCTCCATCTTGACCAACCACTGAACTGCTGTAAATTAAAATATTGATTATATTCTGTAGAAAATCTTTTTTATATATGATTCTGTATAGCTTTTTCAAATACTAGCTTAGGGGAATATTCAATATTCATTATCAAGATATGAGCAGCCCAGACTGGTTGAATAGCTGCCTGCCAGGCTTTCAAGCAGGAGTGACAACACAAAGTTAGATATTCTAATTTCCAGCAGGGAAACTTTAACATTGTAAACTATGTGACATAACATGAACATCTGTACTGTAAGTTTGGTGTTGGCACTTGACAACCAACTCCTGGTTTATATATAATCTGGGCGCAAGGCTATCACACACTCATCCAGTGACTCACACCTCTGGACACTTAGAATATCTAATGTCTAATCTAATCTATGTAGCGATTTTGGACTGTGGGAGGAAATGAGTACCCAGAAGAGATGTTCACAGCTATGGAGAGACCACACCTCACAGACCCAAGTCAGGGATTGAACCCACAGCCCCCAGAAACCAGAATCAAGATCAAAAGAAAGACAAAAATTAAATGCCAATTGCAAAAATCAATATTACTTGCTGTTCACAAATTCACAGAAAATAATATAAACCCTTGTACATTACACATTTTCCAGACATGTACATATTTTTCAGTTTTATAAAGTTTATGACAGAATATTTTCAGGGTAAATTCATATAGGATTGAAGTTACCTGGTGTTTTTCTAAGTTATTGTCTAGCAGCAGTGCACATTCCATAATTACTGAAATGGCATATTTGGGCAGAATTAAAATCACAGAGACACTAAGGTATTAATTACATTACTGCAATGCTTCCCTGCAAAACACACAAACACAGTCCACCAACAGTTAAACTGACACGGTCTGAATAGTGCTTTAGATGCTAGATGAAGACATCAGATGAAATTCTGCCTCCTTAATATGCTAACTTTTCTGGCAGATGAGCTCCTCAATCAACCCTTCTCAACTCTCCCATTGCCTTCATTGTGCCTTCTGGATGTCCATCTGTCTGTTGCAAATTCAACAATGTCAAATTAGCTAATCAAACAGTGCTTGAGAGTTATTGATGTCCACCCAGAGCATTCAACAATTAGCCACAGATGGTGGATTCTGAAATATAAAATATTCTTATAATTAGTGTATGTGCCACCTGAGCGATATCTGATTTCACAACATCCAGCTGAACCTATCAGCTATCAACAGTATGAAAGAGATACTTATATTTCTCTTTAACTTAAAGCAGCACTGGAATATCACAACAAGTGCATTCTGAAGCTAAGTCATTATCAAGTATCACATTGTTACCTTCAGCTGTAAATGCTCAGAAAGAAGCTGTTAAACTTGAGGTATATTAGGCAATTAACACTTTCAGTTTTATTTGCACACATGTCAAGATGTGGTTAGGATTCATATAAAATCTCAGTTTTTTGAAGTTGGTGCTAAAAACATTTATGTACATATGTCAATTACCCCTCATTTTACTTACTCTGTGCATTGTCTAAGTCAAATATGTTGTTGTTAAGTATATGTAATTGTCAGAATGCAGTCACCCGAACATCACTTCAATATGTTCTTGTTAAACATCACTCCACTGATGTTGTGAGACAAGATTTGGCTGTCATTTGGCTTTTCAACTCACCACAAAGCTGTCAGATAGTGTTAAGGTCAGGGCCGTGTGTAGACAACTCTAGTTTGTCTAGACTACACATACCATTTTTTTACTGGATGTTACCCTGTGCTGGAACTTTTTTAAAGTGAAAAAAAGTCTTCTTCAAAAAGTTCCTCTACAAATTTGGAAGCATACAATTACCTTTGAATTTGATAGTATTAAAATTTTATTTCCCAGAACAAAGGAATCCAGTCCAAATCATAAAACAGCCCATTATTTCATCTAAACCAAACTTTACAGCTGGCACCGGGATTCGTTCGGTTGCCAGCTGGTGAAGTATAATGTATCACATTTGCACTGCTCCAGATTTCCACAGTCCAGTGGATGAGTGCTTTAAAATTCAGTAGATTCTTGGTATTTCACATGATGATCTAAGACCTGTTTGAAGTTGCCTCTTCACCAGTTCTACTGCCAGTGTTTTTCTGTGGAGATTCCAAGTCTGTATGCTTGATTTTACTCATTAGTTCAAAAAGGCAAACATATTAATCAGGAAGGGGAGTCCACATAGCTTTTCACAGCTGAAAGGTCATTATTAGTATTAAAGTGTATGTCATGAATGTGGTTCACAATCAATGAAAAGATGAATTTGTGTTATAAATTTTTGATTCTTTTAGATGCAAATAACATTCAAATAAAGTAATTAAGTTAAATGGTCACATAAAAAATGTACCAGAAACAAACAGCAGAGAGAGTTTTAAGCAGACACATCACTCGAGCACATCTCATTTTGAATGGAGCAGTTTGCATAATACACTGGGGACAATGAAGTGCAGTGTGCAAATAAAATGTAGGGCACTCATAATGGACAAGCAGGCCATTCTCGTCCAGTTGAACAGCATGCCATACAATTCAAAAGTAAAAAGTAATGGTGTCAAATTGTCATATTTATTTTTGCAACTATATCACTTAAAAGTTGTTTTTTTTTAAATATGATACAATGACACGTTACTCAGACACTTTACTCAAACAGAGAAAAGTGCAGCATCACAGCAGCATACATATTGCAAAAAAACAGACATAAATTAGTTTAAAAAAGTGTGTTTGTTGTTGGGGGTTCAGAAGTACATTTGAAAGTAACAAGACCGTGATATATCTATATATATATATATACGAGATATAAAAACGTTTAAAAGGGCAGCTTCAGTAGGTATAGCACTAATAAGGTTAGGCAGTAAACTGTCAGTACGTTAATTACCAAGAGCTGCAGTAATCACAGTATTCAGTCTAGAGTGCAGAATATAGGTGAAGGTGTTATAACAGTAGCAGGTACAGTACCAACACAGTGCATATTAGCGCATATTAATATAAACACTGAGCTGTATATTGAACACAGTTCCGCTAGCTAGAGATCAGGAGTGTAACTGAAGTACACTACTCACTGTAGAGTCCTACTGCAATTGAAGGTTAAAAAAACTTAGCCTGTGTTGTATGGCACCTCAGATCTGTAGTCGTTTTCTGAATAATGGGTTTCTCAAGAGAGTTCAGGTTGAATCCTACAACTAGACTAGCCTTCCCAATCATTTTTATCAGTTGCTTCACAGAACTATTAAAATGCTGTTTCCCCAGCACATAAAACTACAGAATATAGCACTTGCAACAACAGACACATAGAAAGTCTATAGATGTGCATGTCCACAATGGACAGCTACATCTGCTCTAAAAATTAGCAAATAATATTTGTGGGGGGTTTTTTCTATTAATTGCAACTCAAATAAGTTGAAGAACCAAACTGATTTTTAGTGCCTAAATGAATGGGTCCCCAACATAGGGGCAGCAGTGTTTAAATCTTAAATAGTGTCACTCTGATAACTTTTGTTTAATTACATGAATAATACAGAATCACTGGAGAATATGGCTTATTGCTCCTTTCTAAGCTGCATTTGGTTTATGCCTGTGGGCTTCATGGTGGCATAACAGGTTGTGCTGCTACTCAGCTCCAGGGTCCCAGGGTTGTGGGTTCAATCAGGGTCCTAGTAGTTTTGTGTGTTCTCCAGGTTTTTTTCAGGTGCCCTTGTTTCCTCTCATAGTCTTAAAATCTCTGTGGGATTAGCTGTGTGAAATTGCCCACTTGTGTGTATATGTGTGTGCCTGTGTGCGTTATGTTCTGTGAAGGAGCATCTAGGATCTGCTCCTGCCTTATGCCCAATGATTCCAGTTCTGGACGAACTGAACCCTCAAACAGGATGAAGTGGATAGAGAAGATGGCTTAATGAATTAATTGTTAATAGCGGAAGTACAATGGTCCAGGCTCAATAACCTTAGCTCTACATTTTCTCATCTCAGTGTGGTAGCCAAAGGGCTCTTGAGAGATTAGTGACCCTTTTGGTTACCCTATTGTGGTACAGCATTTGTAAAGCATTGTACACAATTATGTCCTGGTAATTAGCCCTAATAGATATATGACACTGCTTCTTGAAATGAGAGTCCTTATCAGGCTTGGCTAAATATTACTAATTGCTCAAACATTAGTATCCATCCATTCATCCATCCATCCATTCTCTACCAATTATCCAGGTCTGGGTGGTTGGGAAAGCAGTCCAGGTAAAGAAACACAGACCTCTCTTTCCCTAGCCACTTCCTCAGCCCTTCTGTGGGGATAGCAAGGCATTCCTAGGCCAGTCAAGACATAAAATCTGTCCATCTTTTTCTGGGTCTCATACCCATTGGAAATGCACACAGCACCTCACCAGAGAGGCATCCGGACCAGATGCCTGAAATACCTTAACTACCTCCTCTCGTCATGGAGGAGCAGCGGCTTCATTCCAGATGTCCAAACTCTTCACCCTATCTTTAAGGAAGGGCCCAGACATCCTGCAGAGGAAGCTTATTTCAGTACCCACAATCTCAAAGCTTATGATCATAGGTAAGGGTTGGGATGTAGACTGAATGGTCAATCGAGAGCTTTGCTTTTGGCTCAGCACTCTCTTCACCACAACGCACCCGTACAGAGTCCGCATTACTGCAGACGGCGCACCGATCCGCCTGTCAACCTCCTGCTCCATCTTACCTTTATTTGTGAACAAGAGATGCTTAAATTCCCCAACTTGAGCCAGGAGCTCACTTCCAATCTGAAGAGAAAACACCACCCTTTTCTGAATGAGTACCACAGTTTTAGATTTGAGGTGTTGATTCTCATCCCCACCGCTTCACACTCGGCTGCAAGCTGATCCAACAAGAGAAGGAGGGCCCAGCTCAATGACTCCAACAGGGCAACGTCATCTGCAAAAAGCAGGCAAGGAATCCTGAGATCCACAAACCAGACACTTTCCGCCATGCAGAGAAATTATGTCTATAAAATATATGAACAGAATCTGCAACAACGGGCAGCTCTGACAGAGTCCAATCAGTCTGAATTACTGCCAGCAATGCAAACTAAACTGTTTATATAGGGACTGGATAGCTCTCAGCAATGAGCCCAGCACACCATAAACTCCTGAAGCACACCCCCAAAGAATACCCAGAGGGACACCGTTGAAAGCCTGGTTGAGTAAACTTCCATGAATGAAGTGAAGATCATAGTGAACCTGTAGAGCTAGTACAGTGTTCCACGATCAGGATTGAATCCACATTGTTCCTTCTGGAGCTGAGATTCAACTGTCAGTCAGACTCATCTCCAGTACACCAGCATAGACCTTACCAGTGAGGTTAAGGACAACTCAACATAACCCAGAGCCTTGAGGAAATCAGAGCAGGTCCCAGTTAAGGCCCTACCAACAATTTTTTTTCTACCACCTTGGCCCATGTGCTTCCTCTATAGAAGACATGCTGGTGAGACTGAGAAGATCCTCAAAGTATTTCTTCCACTGCCCAATGACGTTCCCATTGGGCAGTGACCCCAAAGTCAAGGTCAACAACTCCCCACCCCCACCATATACAGTGTTGGTGGAAAACTGCTTTCCCATCCTGAGCCGCCTGACCATTTGCAAGAATCTTCTCTGAGCCAACCGAAAGTCATATGCCACATTCAGATTTTTTTATATTAATTTATCACAGACACACCATCTTAGTCAGTCCTCTGGTTTGCCTCCTGTCACATGTTCATTTCTCTTACCTGTCACTACTGTACAGCAATTGCATCTGACATCATTACCTGCCTGCGCTATCTGCCATGAAGCAAAGGTCAGATTCGTGAAAAAACAACCTTCATTTGTGACTGCTGCATCTGCATAACAGCCATTGCTGATCTTTCTCCAACAAACCAAAACCAATCCACATGCTTGCCACTGCTCAGGAAGCCGTCTGGGACCACATTATCTCCAGGGTCATGGGCAGAATGTGAAAACGGAAATCAGTGATTCAGAAGAAGATTGAGAAGGCTGCTTTTTTCACCTGTTGAAGGTCTCCTCATGGTGAGGACCTCCTGCTGTCAAACCCAGCTCTGATTGCAATCTGTCAATGTCAGTCACAACAATAAAGACACAGACAATGTTACACAACATATGCAACCACAGCAATCATTGGAAAACATATCTACTGAGATCTGAAGCATGGCTGACTACCAAATGCAATGCATTACCCATTTTATTAAAGCAGTAAGGACATGAAAATAGATATAGATTGGGTTGAAAGTGAATTAGGGAAAATCAAACTTTTATTACTTTTTAGCCTACGTATTCTGTAATCCCTCAGTGTTATCATTACAATATGCCTTTTGATTTCCAAAATAAAAAAAGTTTGTTCCTGAATTCACAGATCCTCAGAGGGACAGCAAAGTAAAGGTTTCTATAAGCATTTTGTGCACTCTAAATAGCCAAGGTTAGATGTCTCTATGAGCCTTTTGATCTCCCATCGTCCTCAGCCTTCTGTCTTTTATCCCATAATTGACTCACTTAAGGACCACGATGCTTTATTCATCAATGTGAATAAATAAAAATTTGATCCCACAACAAGGAGCCCATGAACCCAAGGATAATGCACCCCTTATTAATTCAAGGCATTGCTTGTCCTCTCTAAAGACACCCACTCTTCTGTTTGAGGGCGGTCGATTACTTTCTTTAAAACATCAAATGACCCCCAGTGAGTGCATAATCAGAGAGCAGTAAGGAGATCTTAGCTTCAAAACCTGGTTAATGTCCATCTTTCAGCATAACAAATGCATTAGTATCCTTTCATGAAACTGACATTTAAAGTTATTTGTCTGATGAACTTGCCTCTGGGTTAAAGTATGGCAGGCAAAATGTACATAAACTCTCATTGCACTTTTGCAAACATACAAAATGTTTCCTGTGTAATCTTTGCCATTGTCCTTATGGTTTTTTATCTAGAGTTTATAGATGCCCATTAAAATGTAAATTTCTCATGTAATTTAAGTAAATTAAGTAAATCTCCAGGTGCTCCGGTTTCCTCCCATGGTCCAAAAACACATGTTGGTAGATGGATTGGTGACTCAAAAGTATCCATAGGTGTGTGAGTGAATGTGTGAGTGTGTGTCGCCCTGTGAAGGTTTGGCGCCCCTTCCAGGGTGTGTTCCTGCCTTGCGCCCAGTGATTCCGGGTAGGCTCCAGACCCTCTGCGACCCTGAATTGGATAAGCGGTTTCAGACAATGAATGAATGAATGAATGAATGATTTTAAGTAAAATAAGGAAAGCATAGAGCAGAAAATATTTTCATGTTAACTATAGTTTTAAAGTATTTTTGTTTTATAGCTACACGAAATGATAAATCATTTGAAGAAAGAGTGGTTTGTCTGGTCAAGATTGGTAATGTAATGGACCACCATGGACCATCCACCAAAGGGAAGCTCAGAGTCGGACATAGCCCTTAGTGTGCTCTGCACCCGCAGTGAAAGATATGCTGTTGTGTTTTGTTTTTTAGTTGTTGTTGTTGTAATGTAATGTGGTTAATATGTTGTGTTTTTTATGTACAAGGACCATGATGTTTGTGTTATGTGGTAATCTGCCATTCTTGTACAGCTCATGCCGTTTTGTTACACTACCACCACATTTGTTTGAGGTCAAATGCATAAAAGGAGCTTTGTTGTGTTTGCCTCTTCACTGCCATCAATATTGTTACCAATGTCAGTATACAAACCACACTGCCCATCAGTTTATCTGAGGTGATTCATTTTCTGAGCAGTAAAATGCAAGGTACAAGGCAGTGTAACCTACAATAATCCTGACTCCTTTAAAAAGCTCCATTTCTTGCACTACACTTGCTTTATATCAAAGTCTGTATTGGCTTTGTTACATCATACCGAATGCCTAAAGCAAGTCAGAAGCTACAGGATTTCCATTATAGGTCTGCAGTATAAAAACATTTTAGCTATCTGCTCTCCAAAATCACAGTTCTGTTAAAGTTTAAGGTTGTTGTCACAAGGGGGGTACCACTCGTCTACTTGCACTACCACAGGCCCAGCCCATCTCTACTCTGAGGAACTTCTGAGTCTCATTTCAGAAACTGAAAATGTGGGAACCTCAGGCAAGGGAAAACCTCAGCTCAGAGAACCATGTTGTGACCTTGTAGAACTCAAAAACAAACTCCTGAGAGACAGCCAGAGGTGATATAATAAAACATGTTTGCTCAACATTGGGTACCAATGAAATTGAGCAAATTCTGTTCATTTACTGCCTCTGGCAACTTGTAGTGCGGTCCTGGAACACCCTAGGCTTCAACAACCATTTCCAACTACTGGTTGGACTTAACTGATAATTACCTCCTGCTTGCTCCAAAATTGCAAAGCTTGCCTACAAGACAATCAGATACAAGATCAGATACTTCCACTGAGAGTACGGTATAACCTTCCAACTCTAAATGTTTACCAAGATCCCTAGATCTTATGAGGGTTTTCGGAAAGATCAAGACCACCTGTCTTACTCTTTATTATTCTATGTTTTAGTTTGTCCTTCTCATGAACACTTATCATGCTCTACCAAGCAATCAATTTAATCCCTTGCTTGTGGGTGGGAGAGACCCAAGTCATTGACGAGTACATTCAGGAGGCTTTATTAGACCATTGACCCTTCTCTCTCTCTCTCTCTCTCTCTCTCTCTCTCTCTCTCTCTCTCTCTCTCTCTTGCCTGTTGCCATCAGCTCAAGAAACCGTGTTCCTTTTATTCATCAAGGTGAACAGCTTTCACTTACACCTGCATTTTTGAATATAATTGATGAAATTTAGTATTACTTTGCTTTGTGTACCTTCATTTCCCCATTAATATATATATATATATATATATATATATATATATATATATATATATATATATATATATATATATATATATATATATATATATAATGGCAGAACCACTGCAGACTTTTCTCTATGCTACTGCTGCTATTCTATCACTGTAAAAGCTGTAAAAGCAATGCACGACATCTCTTCCTTTTCTGGTGGATGCCTTGTTTTTCTGAGTGAGAGCATGAGCAAAGTCAGTGTGTTGTTTAGATCTGTAAACATTTTACCCCTCCCTCTCTGTTAAAAAATACAACATGCCACTTTTCAAGGTTTTGTGGAAGATAAGAGCAAATCTTAGGTGAAAGCGAGGGCAGTCCTCCAACAAAGCCATTGTAAAGCTCTTACATTATATCCATGTGCTTATTTCTGCAGGAAACTATCCCCATCCATGAAGGATTATGACACCAGGGAGCTTCTAGTCCTAAGACTGGAGGGAGCACCCCAGGATTCTGGGTCGTTTCTGGTTATCCTAGCACTCACTCGGTGAAAAGTAGAGGAGGACATCCTTCAGGCTTAAGGGAAATAAACCCACATGCCCAGCAGTCTGCCCTCTTCACAAGACTTATGTGCTTCAAGCATTAAGCGATCAGTTGCTGACCCTGGCATAAACCCCAGCTGCTACATATCATCCAGGTAATGATCGTGCTACAATAAAACCTATTTGAGAAATATAAGCGGCCCATCTTGGTTCAAGATGTCAGCAATTACAACAGCTCATTCTATTTGTGCCATTTGTACCGTTTTAAAGTCTCAGTGTCACTTCCAGGCAGTCAAACCGATTCAACGAGCACTGTGATCTCATTTATTTATCCTTTGATACTGTAATAAATGTATACCCTTCAATTGATTACAAAATCTTTTTTTGATGAAATAGGTCTATTTTACAAACTGTGTACTGTTAATTCTCATCCTGTTCCAGTTTGCTGAAAGATCAAATTTTCTATTTCCAGGCGCCATATCAAGCTTTTATCCAATTTAATATCTCAGATACGGAAAGACTTCAAAAGAAGCTGTGAATATGGTGAACATGACCTCAAGCTGTGTTGGGTAGAAAGGACAAAGCAGTAGCTTGTGTTCTTATGCAGCCATCATTGGTACTGGATACGTAAGCCAGGCAAACTCCTTCGCTCAGAACACTGTTAACCATCAAGCAGTCTACCAAGTGTGCCTTGGGGTAGCTGCCTTTTTTTTATTGCTATTGACACCATGCCTGACTGATTCCTCCTTGGATGACTGGTTCCATCACACTGAATACCACTGAGAGGCAGTTCACATGCAGCTTCAGAGCACTGTACACAAACAAACAAAACATATCCAAAGAAAATGACTTGTTGGCACAGTTATGGGCCTCCAGTGATCTCAAGAGGATTAATTAGGTCTCCTACAAATCATCATTTCACACTCATCATTACTATTTTGCCTGTTAATGACTAAAGGACGGTCCAGACGCCCTTTACCCAGAAAAGGAAAAAAACAAAAATAAAAGACAATTTCCAAAAGTATGCTGATATTCTCAAAAATATCTGTCAGGACCAGAGCCCAGACCTCACTTTCACTCAATGTGTTTGGTATTTGCGAATATCAAAAATATTTACACTTTTACTAAAAATGTACAATAAAGGACTAAGTTGGAAACTAAATAACTAAACATTTCATTGTTGAGACATGATAGAATTTTTGTTAAAAATGTATTTTTTTATTATTTTTATTATTTTGCTGTCAGTTGTACTGTCAATGAGGGAAGAAATCCCTCTGTTGTACTGTAGCATGTAATCACTAAATCTACTTATAGGAATATATGCACAAATTTTATTGTACAACCAGGGTCAGGAAATTGACCTGAAAATGCAACCATCGCTTCATTGTTGTACCTAGCCATAAAACGAAGGCAACAGATGTACTGATAAGATTAAAGATTTCCAGCATTTAATAATTTATCATCAGCCCTCACTGCTCATCTCATCAGCCCTTACACCATAACTGTCTAACTCAGAAATGTTGTGGCTTGTGTTACATTGCTCTACCATGAAACAATAGAGCCATCATGTGGCAGAAAACAGTGATAGTTTTAAACGGCTCATCCTCCAGTTTTCTCTTTTTATGTCAAGTACCTTCATTTTCTTGGCTAAACGCAGCTTACAGGACATGAATAATTATAGTATTTAATTTATTATTAACTGCAGTTATGTATAAAACATTCTGGTCTTTAATGTTGTACATGTTACCTGTATTAGTTAATAATTTAATAATTTAATATACAGTTTTCTTCAAACTGGTGGTGACAGGAAACTACACAAACATTTCATGTGGTATCCAAAAATCGCTCTGGGTGACTGTCTGTGAGGAGTTTGGTGTGGCTGGGAAAACAACTGAACAGGTGATTCACAACATGATGAAGACCACGACAACATCCTAAATTTGTATCCTATCGTAATGTTAAGGAATTTAACAAATTCTGTGGTGGAAATATCTGATTGCTCACGACATGCCGAAGGATAATTTGCATCATTGGTTGTCCTTCAGTGGTTGAATCTGATGATTGCTTCATTTTGAGCTGTGTGATATCAACACATGAAGATGTATAATGTGATCTGAAAAACTCCAACCATGTCCCAGCTCTCCAAAAATGGTTTGCCTTTCGCAATTATCTTTGTCTTTTTGGGCATGCTGCCCAAACCAGAGGATAAATGTCAACAGGATTTTAAAAAAGCATTTTATTCATAAAGGAAAATAAATAGCACTCTCTAAGATCATCTAAGATCGTCTCAGTGATGAAACAACAGTTGTTTTCATTAGTGGAGAGAAAATGAAGCTGGAACGATCCATGATGTAACTCTCGCTTACAAAAATGTGGGAAATTAGTTGTGAACACTGCAGCCTATTAATATTTACACCCAGTATGTAATTAATGAGAAAATTGATAATTTTTGTCTGTGTAATGTCTTTAAAAATGTTAAATCCCACTTTGAAATTTAAATGGTTTTGCTCTGAAGCACCAACAAATGAACATACTCTCATCACCCCAGGAGTTCAAGTGAAAATATTCAGGGTGCATTAGGCAGAAACAATTGATCAAAACAGGCTAATTAATGTATGTGTTTTACATATATTTTTCCACATCAATTATTAATGTAATTTAATGTATTTGTTTAATTTTCTCAAATGAAACTGAGACTATCAGCTATTACAGGCATACCTCATTAGCAGCACACAGCCAAAAGCATCCCATGCATTTTTAAAGGGCAACATTCACAGTCACTGTTGCCTTCAAAAGAATTTTATTGCAGTCTATGGACAGTGCAGAGGAATGTAATGAGTGAAATGAGCCCTGTTTATGGAGAGTGATTAGTCTCAAATACTTGACAAATGTGTAAATGTTAATCCACAAATTAAACATAAATCACAAATATGTTTCACAATCCACAAATGAATACATCCCAATCTGTGTCTCATGGTCTGCAGTTTGTACAAATACAGTTACATTCATAAATACATGTTTTTGGTTTTCAAAGATCTATAATAATTTTATGTGAAAATTAATACCATTGAGGGCAGCGCAGCAGGTAGTGTCACAGTCACACAGCTCCAGGGACCTGAAGGTTGTGGGTCCGATTCCCACTCCAGGTGACTGTCTGTGAGGAGTTGGTGTGTTCTCCCTGTGTCTGTGTGGGTTTCCTCCGGGTGCTCCACTTTCCTCCCACAGTCTAAAAACACACGTTGGTAGGTGGATTGGTGACTCAAAATTGTCCATAGGTGTGTGAGTGAATGTGCGTGTGTGTGTTGCCCTGTGAAGGACTGGCGCCCCCTCCAGGGTGTATTCCCGCCTTGCGCCCAATGATTCCAGGTAGGCTCTGGACCCACTGCGACCCTGAACTGGATAAGCACTTACAGATAATGAATGAATGCATGAATACATTTGTTTAAATTTACATTCCATACATATCTTCCATAAGTCGAAGTCTCTACTTTGAAATGTATTTGTAAATTGGTGAATCTGTATTTGTGTATCTGTATAAGTGAATCTGTATAAGTCACTCACGTGTTTTCCATGTTAATTTCCTCTCGCTGGGTTTTGGATTTTGAGACTTTCCTGTCGCGTCTCACCGGATCCAAATACAAATGCAGCCTGATCCACAAATGTGGCCAGCGGGCGGACAAGCCACCGCTAGGAGGCACTGTTGTTTTCCCCAGTGTTTCAGGACTTTCATTTTTCTCTCAGTGTGGCAGCAAATCAACCCCCTGTAGGCGGGACTGTGACCCCATTGGTTGCCGTAGTTAATGATGGACAGCTAACTCTGGCTGACTAAATAAAAGTGATGACCAATGAGAAGCGCATTTTCTGTTTGGTAGCCGTGGGGTATCTGCCCCTCCCTCCGGCTGATGGAGGGCATCTGTCTGAAACAAATCATTCAAATATATGCAATGTAAATTTAAACAAATGTATTTAGGTTTCACATAAAATGATGATATATCTCTGAAAACCAAAAACATGTATTTATGAATGTATTTGTACAAACTGCAGACTGAGAGACTCAGATTGGGATGTATTCATTTGTAAACAGTGAAACATATCTGTGACTTGTGTTTAATTTGTGGATTAACATTTACATATTTGTAAAGTATTTTGAGACTAATCTCTCTCCATACACGTTCTGCATATGCATCATTGGTTAATAATAAGACATGCTGATAGAGGGATGCAGGGTTTGATCTGTGAGCAGGGCACTGGTTCATTATGTTTAAAATGTCACCAATGAAGACATGGCGTTTTTCTTATCTGTGCTGTACTGGATTCTGGATATGGAGTGAAGCTTTACATATCCTTTGTATTCAAATTCTTTAAAGGTATCAGACCAATACTAATAAATACAGAGTACCTGACAGTAAACTTGCCCTTGGATGCTGAAAACAATTCAAGATATGACACTAAGTGTATTCAGTGTACACTGTAGGCTTTCATTTATTCATTCATTGATTCATTCATTGTCTGTAACCACTTACCCAGTTCAGGGTCGCAGTCACTGTAGGCTTCCTAATCCAAAATAAGGTCAATTCCCAAAAAAGGCATATATTTCAATGACTTCTGAACAAAGCCTCACATATTCAAACAGTGCATTTACAGGACAATGAAATTCAACATGAATTCAACTGACTACTTGAATTCATGTCTCTTGAAATCTCTTGAAGTCATGTCTTTTCAGTGATGGTGATCATTAAAGCAAACATGTTATTGTGTCCTCTTAAAACAGCAGGAAATGTGCAGTGTGAAATGTATGTTATGATTACATTCACACCATAGCCCAACGGTGTTCTCAGTTATTGTTGGGCCTTTTTCTTTGGCAAAGTATTTAGTCAGGACATCAGAAGTTTGAGCCAAAAAAAAAAGATGTGTATTGGAGATCTCTACTTCCTGACTCAGTACTCTGAAAGGGAGAAATTCCCAACTGGAGGAGAGGAATCTATAGAGGATGGAGATACCTGAGCTTCTTTGCTAGTCCCATTGCCACTAGAAATCTGCAAAGGATTACATGGACAAGAACATGAGATAAAATGAGATGAGAAATCACCCACAGGGCCAACAGTGAACAGATATTATTTGGGTGGCCAATCACTCTCATGATCAGACACAGCAGTGCTGCTGGAGTTGTTAAATACCTCAGGTCACTGCTGAATTGGAAACTGAAAATATTCATCCAATTATATCCTAGTGACAGAGTCCACTGTTAAGGGATTATAGGATGACTAGAATATACTTGATGTGTTTCTCGATATTGCAAGGGTGGGTGTGCATGACAAAAATGACACAGTCATGGTGGTTCTGCCCCTGTGCTACACGACTAAGTGAAATTTCCCCCATCTGTCATCATACGGAACCAATAAAGAATTCACCACACAGATTAGCCTGTCCTCCATTTCAGATCTGTCATCTGCCTGTGCCCACCCACTCTCCTTTCTATGTGTTGATGTGCCTGCTCGTCGCAATCTTTTGTAGGAAAGGTTGAAATGGTTTCAACTATATCAATGCACTACAGAGCATTGTTTTCTGCCTACAGACACGTCCCTACCCTGACAGAGCTGACACAGTGTGCTCTGCTCTCGTGGGTAGACACCTTTTAAAGGCTGATTCATACCTGCTGCGGACGTTCGGCGTGACACACGCAGCCAAAGTGATGTAGTTGCAGACTAAATGGCCGGTCACAGCGGCCGACAAATGGTGTGTATCTGTCAAAATGAATTAAACAACCTGCCATTATTTGTCGTCATGCAAACACATCTCCATTATTCATTGGCCAGAGAAAATGTGTCACAGGAATGGGGGGTGTGGTTGGGTTCACAGACTTGATTGGGTTAAATGAGGTTAAACATTTTCATTGTACATTGTCGTTCATAGTACATTGATAGCTTGTTAATCATCTTAAAAAATAAATATTGTTAAGAGCAAATTGCAATTGTTGCTCTTTCTCTCGATGGTGCACCCTCTGCTTCCATGGCAACCAAAATAACGAGGTGATTGTCTTTATTCTAAATATGAGAGTTTCTGTCTTATGATATCTATAAATGTGAATGCTCTTGAAGACCTTGGGTCCATGAGAGGAGCAAATTTTTAACTAAGTTTCAGGCTCAAGCTCTAGCCCTAGAGACTTAGACTTGGATCCAGCAGGTTCTTGTATAATAAGAATTCATTTTGTACAAGGCTTTTATAAGTAAAACACACAATGTTTCACATACAGACATAACACTTAAACGTTTCTCAAAACATCACTGTGAATGGGGGTGAAAAGCTGGTGTGTGCTGAATATATGGAAATATTTACAATGTTTATATATTACCTATGATTGTTGTTGTTTTTTTTTATTGAAGTGAACCTTTTAAACAATCTACTTGCATTACTTACATTCACTGTTTCAGATTGCAGACAATTTGCACATATTTGGTGAAAAATGGCTTGACAATGAACAATTTACACCTACGCTGCTTGGTGTCAGACAGCAAAATAGGCTATTCAACAGCTCTAAGTGCTAGCACATTCTGCATGTGTGGTGTGTAAATACACACTTTATGGAGGAAAATCTCATGTGGCCACATTTATAAACCTAGCTAGAATTTTTTTTATTTCTTTTAAATATGTTCTCTCTTAGGCCTCAATCGCATTTGTAAATAATCTTCTGAAAGGTGCTATGAGAGTATATTTTCTTTGTTATGATGTAACATCATCTGTGAACGTCCACAAAACTTCCTTGTTTTGTTGCTAGTCCTTGTTAACATTAAATTTTGATTGATTCATTCATTCATTCTTTCACTGTGTGTAACCGCTTATCCAGTCTATGGTTGTGAAATTGGTTACATTTAACTTTAGCAATATTATCAGAAACAAAAAACATCCTTGAAATGTTCTTATAAGACTAAATCTTGTAGGTAATATATGCCAACATTTTAGAAACATTTCCTACAAAATGGCAAATTCCTTACCCACAAAAATGCCTTTACAACATCCATTTACTTTCTACTGCATAACAAATAAAGAATTTAACTCTACGTGGAAATCTTGCTATTTCTGAAAAAATGGCATAATTCTTTAAATACAAAGTCAACCAATGTTTGCTATTTGTAAAATATCCCAGTAAACCTATTATTGTTTACTAATCTAGTATTGGGTGGAGATATATATATATATATTTCTTTGGATAAAACATTACTGTTTTATAGTCAAATAAATGAAGGGTCTTGATAAAAAGATAATAATAAAAATAAAAATCTCTGAATTATAACTGCGGCATGGTGGCACAGCAGGTAGTGTCGCAGTCGCACAGCTCCAGGGGCCTGGAGGTTGTGGGTTCGATTCCAGCTCCGGGTGACTGTCTGTGAGGAGTGTGGTGTGTTCTCCCTGTGTCTGCGTGGGTTTCCTCCGGGTGACTGTCTGTGAGGAGTGTGGTGTGTTCTCCCTGTGTCTGCGTGGGTTTCCTCCCCCAGTCCAAAAACACACATTGGTAGGTGGATTGGTGACTCAAAAGAGTCCGTATGTGTGAGTGTGTGTGTTGCCCTGTGAAAGACTTGTTCCAGGATGTATTCCCGCCTTGTGCCCAATGATTCCAGGTAGGCTCTGGACCCACCATGACCCTGAACTGGATAAGTGCTTACAGACAATGAATGAATTACTACTTCAATGTCCAATGTCTTTTCTGTGTACACATAGTGTGTGTACATATTTGAAAACTGTGTATATAATACTCACACCCACAAAACACACACATTCCCTAAGTGTTAACTTCCAGTTGTTGTTTTGACCCATTACAACTTTATTTGTTCTTAATGTAACGTAATTGTTCATCGCAATTATATATTTGGAATTCAGGGTTTGCTCCCACGTTCCTTGTAAAACAGACATCACTAGAGAAGAGAAATGAGGAAATTGTGCTAAAACAAGGACTGAGAAATGAGCGAACTCTGCAAAACCAATGAAAATGAAAGTGGAGTATGAGGAGCACCAAGCTAAAATATATCTCCTTTTGTGCCTTCTTGTTACTTCACACTTGTGTGTAAGATGTTTGTAGTTCATTGTCATTTAAAGGCCATGTTTGCCATTTTAATCAAAAGGCACTTTTAATACAATCCTGAGGATATTTCCTCACTATTTGCTAGCTCTTCAGTCTGTTTGTGCTCTGGAAAACAGCATAAAGTGTTTATGAAGCCCCAGTGTCTGTAACTACATGAGTGTAAAAACACAAACAGTCTTTTTTCACCTCAGACTTACCATTCCACCCTAAAAGATGCAGAGCTTCTGAACGTAAACAAACCCAAGATCAGTGTTTCCCCACAATAATAGATGTTGCCTTTAAAGGAACAGGTGCTGAAACCTGCCTTTCTGAAATGAGCTGTTTAGACATGACGAGAACGGTGCTCCAGTGTTTGGTCCTCTTGGTATTTTGACCAAAGTATGTCAGGGATATTTTATTAAGGCTCCAAGTAAATGTGTTAATTTTGAAAAAAAGAAGAATCTAAGCTGCTTGGACATGTCAAATCCAATATTTATATCCATATGGATATATCTATATCAGATTTGTGTCATTTCATACGTGGTCCTACGTCAAATAAGAGAAGATAACATACTTTATTGATACCACAGGAAAATGTAGTGTCACAGTACTGTACATAATGCACAAGAGAAGACATACATAAATAAATTAAAATAAATAGTGCAGTGGTATAGTAGGGGATTACAGGGGTAAAAAAACAAAAGTGTGGTACAACAGTCCTATGAACTTTAATATATTAAAATTGAAGATGGTCTATATAAATTGGAGTTCTGTATTTGACACTAGCGCAGCCTTAGCAGGTATAGCACTAAGTAACATAAGAGATAAGATATAATACAACACAAGTAAAAAATGTCTATATACATAAATGACATGTACATGTCAGAAACAAAGCAGCAAAATTAAAATTATCCTAATGGTAGGGTGACCTGATCTGAGATGGTGAAATAGAGGACACGTCTCAGGTGGGAGGTGGGTGAAAAGAGGACATCTGGTCACCCTAACTAATGGTGTTAACAGTCACTGAAGTTTTCAGTAAAAGATTAAAAGCTCTGACATGATTGGATCATGATATTTTACATTACAGTATTGACTGGATATGTAACAGCATGGTGTAGCTCAGCACAGTTCAGACAGCAGGAGATCAGTCGTGTCCCTGCTGTAAGGAGACTTGTTGTAAAGCTTTAATGCTGTGTGAAGAAACCTCACACGCTGCTCCTTAGCACAGTGCAGCTGTATCTGTCATCCACTGAACGTGCTTCCCTGTTTGTCCACTGTAGTATGCAAGGGCTGTGAAGTATTGTCCATAATGGTCAGCAGCTTGTTAAGTGTCCGTTTTTCTGCCACTAACTCCAGAGTGTCTAGTTTGACTCCAACAACAGAGTCAGTCTTCTTGATTAGTTTGTTCAGTGCACTTTTGTTGATGCTGTTGCCCCAGCACACAACAGCATAGAATATACCACTAGCAACGACTGACTGGTAGCATGTCCAAAGGAGTTTAGTGGATATTCCAAAGGACCTCAGTTTCCTCAGAAAGAACAGACGGTTCTGTCCTGTCTTGAACACCGCACAGGTGTTAGAACTGCAGTCCAGTCTGTCATCCAAGTACAGCCACTTGTAACTACCAAGCACCTCCACTTCCACTCCTTCGATGGTGACGGGTGATGGGACAGGTCTAAGTTTTTTGAAGTCCACTACCATCCCCTATGTATATGACTAGTTGGCATGCAGCATGAATGTTAACATGCAGGTTGCAACTTAAATGGTTCAATGCTATATTAATTTGTGTTAAACACATTGTGCAGTACTTGTGTAGCTAGTTTATGTACTATACAGAGTCTAGGGACCCATTTGGGACAGAGCCACATAAATATTTCAGTGTGTGCATGCATGTTGTTCACATGCAGACAAATAAATGTCACTTACATTTAGGAATATTAACAGTCAACATAGTTAAATTTGGTCTGAGCAAAAACATGGACCTGATTAATGAGGCTCGTAATACGTTCATTCAGTACAGGCAGATATAAATATACAGTCATGGCTCCACTTACGCCTCTGCCACCAGTAGATTAAAAGCCACCCTGCAAACTGACAGGATTTGTTTCCTTAGTGTTATGTTGTAAGAAACCCTGTCTGTTTGAACTACAAGTTCAAAGCAGAAATCCGCTACGGTGTTGGCTGCTTATTGCTGTCATATGTCATCTCTTGTAGCATATAAACAACACCACATATACATGGCAACAATTTTAAAACTTTATTTTGACAGGAGGGGGTCTATAAAAGAGACATTGTTCTAAAGGTTGTTTCTCGGGTGCTGTTCCATGTGCAGACAGCAGAGGTCCTACTAACCCACAGCTTAGGAGTCTGAATGCGTCACACATGTGACGTCACCGCCGTTCCCTGCTCGCCCTTTATCTCAGGCGCTCGTCTCCGGCGGCCATTTCACAACTAGGACCCAGAGCAGGAGGAATAGTAGCTTAGGTCTGCTTCAACAGTTTATTCACACTAGTTAAAAAGATCGCTATGTCTCGGGACCGGTTCCGGAGCCGTGGAGGTGGTTTTCAGCAGAGAGGCCGCGGTGGGATTGGCGGAGGGATGCGGGGCGGGATGGGGAACCCATTCAGAAACCAGAACAACCCGCAGCAGGCGTTTCAGAACCGGGGAGGCCACGCGGGTGGCGGATTTAAACCCAACCAGGGAAATCAGTCGAACCAGCCTCAGCCCCCGAACTCGGGCACGCCGCAGAAACAGGAGGAAACCAAAGTCAACGTGGCCCTGAAAGCTGAAGTGAAATCTCCTCCGCCTCAACAACAACAGAAACCTCAGGCAGGACCTGGCCTTCCCCAGAACAAAAGCCCGCCTCAGCAGCTGCCTGCCCAAGGCACTGTAGCCCCTCCGCAGAAAATCCAGTCTCCTCCGGCCAAAACTACCAACCCGACTCAGAACCAGCCCAGAAAAAACCCGCCGCCACAAAAACTAGCCGCGGGAAATGGACAGAAACAGCAAAACCAACCCCAGCCGCAGTCCGATCAGGGAGAAGAAAAACAGGTGAGGATCGAAACGTCTGGAAAAAAATTGCCATTTTTATGTATCCGTGTCGTTGACTGCTTTTATACGGGCCGGTACAGTAATTTTGTTACAGTGGTGGTTATGTGCTTTTATTTCAGTTAAGAACAGTTTAAATTGATTCATATCTAATGAAAGTAGAAGAGCTCGTTGAAGAGGCAGCAGAGGCCTTCATTTACCCTTTCAGTGTTCGGCCATTTTGTATCCAGCTCTGAACAAAGCCTAGCTCAGACTAGAGGAGCTAACGCTAACAGAACCAGCAATATGAGAGAGGCCAGGCTGTATCTGAAACTGTATTTTGGCACGGCTTGTGTTTACAGTCATTTTTTTTATTATTTTTGTAGTCTATTTTAGCGCGTTTTGTATACTTTAATTAACTACGTGTTATTAACGAGCGTTAGGTTCACTCCTGCTACGCTACATTTGAACGGAGGTACACAACGTACAATTACATTATACCTTTTTATTGTCATCCTGTTTTTTTGCTATGACATTTTACGTTGTATTTATAATTACGTTGTTAACAACAGCCGAAGGTCAAATGGCATTTGATTTTTGTCTAAAATATTAGAATATTTTCAAAAGCTCGTTTTAAATAATATTCAAAGCTTAGTTGCACAGCACCCGGTGTTTATGGTCGATATATTTGCCATATCTCCCACCTAGATAAGTCCGAATAGTGAGCAGTGACCAGCTGGCTTGCCTTAAGTGGAGTGTTTTCAATGTAGTTCAGGGCCTCTGCTCAAAACCAGTGTAATGTGTTTATGAAAACAGATGTCTGTATATGTAGACCTCCAAATGTGGAAAAGCATGAAAAGAGGGTGTCTTGCTCTCTTCCTGCTCCATGGGTACATATTGTTGATTTATTTTTTTGCTGTAGAATGAACTGAAACTAAATTCTGGAGACTTCTGAGTGTGTCAGTGTAACCACAAATTTAAAGTGTTGAAAAACTAAACATCTCGAGTAATGGATGAGTTTCTGTGGTAAAACAAAAGGTGGATAACATTTTACAGCCAAGCTGAATTTCAGCCACATACAGTTACAGTTATTCGCCTCAAATGTGCCATTCCATCTTGAAAGACATGAAGCTTGTGAACATAAACATATGCAGACTAAGAACAATGTGACTAATCTTAGTTTTGTATGGTCAAAGGTTCCAAAACATGTTTTATTTCAGGAATTAAAGGCAACACTGTCCCTGCTGCGTAAACCAGGAGAGAAGACATATACTCAGAGATGCCGGCTGTTTATAGGAAATTTGCCAAATGATATCACTGAAGAGGAGTTCAGGAAGATGTTTGCAAAGTATGGAGAGCCTAGTGAGACTTTCATAAACCAGAGCAAAGGATTTGGTTTTATCAGACTGGTAAGATGTCCTCTTTTGTGTTTCAGTTGAATAAATAGTTTGACTAAATTCACAAACCAATACGTAGAAAAACAAAAAAAAAAATGCTTGTTTTGCAGGAGTCTCGAGCTTTAGCGGAGATTGCAAAAGCTGAACTGGATGATGTGCCTATGAAAGGCAGACCGCTCAGGGTACGCTTTGCAACCCACTCTGCTGCACTTTCTGTGCGCAACCTGTCTCCCTTTGTGTCAAATGAGCTACTGGATGAGGCCTTCTCTCAGTTCGGAATTGTGGAGAGGGCCGTGGTTATTGTTGATGACCGTGGACGTTCAACAGGGAAGGGCATTGTTGAGTTTGCTACCAAGCCTGCTGCGAGAAAGGCACTTGATAGGTGTAATGACGGCGTGTTCCTGCTTACATCGTAAGATCTTAAATATTACATATGTTTTAAGGGACTTAGACATATTGACTTTATTTTTAAGCTGTTTAAGCATATGCAAATTTTCATGAATTCTTCCTATAAATAGTGCACCACGCCCCGTTGTTGTTGAGCTGCTGGAACAGTATGATGATGAGGATGGCCTGCCAGAGAAACTTGCCCAGAAAAACCCAAGTTATCAGAAGTGAGTTTAATTGGAAATAGTTTAATGCTTGTAGTTTTTGTTCAGTAGTAATTACGTAGTCTTGGTGCATTATACAGACAGTACATTAATACCCTATCACTGTTTGGAACTTATTTCTTGACTATTTGTGCAAACTCTGTGCAAACAAATGAGATGTGTGGATTTGGTTAGATCAAATGTATGTGTGCCATCCACACACTTGGATTAATTCTGAAATATGTCTGTCATTGTGACCACTGGTGTTAAAACCTTGCTGTAACATGATTCTGTGTATACGTTTATAGAGAGCGAGAGCAGCCTCCACGTTTTGCTCGACCAGGCACCTTTGAGTTTGAATATTCCCAGCGATGGAAATCCCTTGACGAAATGGAGAAACAGCAGAGGCAGCAGGTTGAGAAAAATATTCGTGAGGCTCGTGAGAAACTAGAGACAGAAATGGAGGATGCCTACCATGAACATCAAGCCAATTTACTTCGACAGGGTAAGTATGCAGCATTGGCAATTTTACCAATATGTATTGTGAACAATAATTTCTCAGATATCAATTATTACACTTTTTGTTTTATGTAGATCTTCTGAGACGTCAAGAGGAATTGCGTCGCATGGAGGAGATGCATAATCAGGAAATGCAAAAACGCAAAGAAATGCAACTGAGGTAGTAAATGTGTATTGATTTATCTTCTCTTACTATTTCTTAACATTCCTTTTGTTGATTGTTTAACAATGTATATAACTATATTGATAACTTGTAATGCTGTGATCAATAGGCAAGAAGAGGAGCGCCGTAGACGGGAGGAGGAAATGATGCGGCAGAGGGAGTTGGAAGAGCAGATGAGGCGTAAACGTGAGGAGTCGTACAGGATGGGGGGCTTTATGGACAATGTAAGGCCTCAATGTCTTATGCAATTGTCAGGATTTTTCAGCTGGTATATCTCTGAAAAACCCAGTGGTAGATCAGTGCTAAACACTTGTAATGAATGAATGGTTTTATATTTTTGTTTTTTGTTTTCCACAGAGGGAGAGGGAAATGAGGATGAACCAGGGAGGAGGACTTGGTTTGGCAGGTGAGTTTATTTATTTAAATTTTTTAAAGCACTTTATAAAGCAAAAATAAGTCCTTGAAATGGTGCATCTGTTACTAATTAATACTGTACACACAGCAGATCTTGTTCCATGGCATGTTTTCGTTCTTGTTACACGTTAACTATCATATTCCCTTACCTTATATAAGTAAGTTTGAACACAATGTACGAAGAGTTTTTGTCGATGGGGAAGTAATTCAACAATGTGTTTTAAAAGACACTACTTAAAAAAACGATTCTATCAAAATTATAAGGACATTAACTTGAATGCAAAACTGATTAATTATTCTGTGATAACCTGACATATGCATGAGTAATGTTTTGTAAAATTAGGTTTGAAATGTATTTTGTGAATATTAAAAACACTATGGCGGGGTTATGTCTCAGACCAACTAAAGTGCATACATCATTAAAAGCTCAAGATTTTGCATTTATTTTTGCCAGATATGCCCTTTGGCTCCCCCAATCAGAAGTTCCAGTTGGCTGGTATGAACTTCGATAGTCATCAGGGGATGAGCGGACCATCTGCAGGGGGCATGGTGCCCAACGAAATGGTAATGTATCCAGTCTTGTCAGAGTGAATGATAGTGTATGGTGTGATGATTGATGTGAGTGTTTTTAGGGTGTGGTCCTTGCAGACTAAGGACAGTTGATCAATCAACTGGAGGTTATTTATGGATGGAATGATTGCAGAACTATCAGTAAGAGTTTGGTAAAAATCTTTTTGGGGTCAGCAGCTTTGTTCCATATCAGTGGTTCCCAAAAGTTCCTTGGCCATCATGCTCAGCTTCTCAATAATGTTTTTGTTTGCTTAGACAGTCTGTCTGTACTAAAGCCCCAGCAATGACTGTAATATAGCAGTTTACTCGCTGCATTCACTTGTAAGTCCTGTCTGATGCGATGATCAAAGACAGGCATGGTTTTTGTGGGCAAAACTTTAGTCTTTGAATTTTTGCAGCAGGTTGTAATCTTTGCAACAGTAGACCTGGACTACTACTCGGGAACAGTTCTAACATTCTCTTATGTATTCTTGTGCTTGGCAAACTTGACTGAGAACTTCTAATGGCTGGTTCATGGTTGTTGTCTCCCATATGGAGTGGGCCAACTGTCCAATGGTATGTTTTTAGTTCTGAGACACTTAAGGGATATTTAGTGCAGATGGACTAGAAGGCAAATGAGTTTTATGGCTTTTGTCACTATTTCAATGCTGAGCTTTTGGATGAGCTGATGGTCGATGACTGTATTTTTGAGACCTTGCTGGCTACGGGTGTTGTAAGACTGCTTCTAAATTCTGACTGGCTCAACAGATCTGGACCTTGTTTTAGTAATGTCTGACTGTTATATTATACAGATGGCTCTAGTCACCTTATCAGTGCCATTTGAAGTGATGTATGAACTGATCATTTTAAACTTGGCATCTTTTGAACAATATTCGTACAGATTCGAATTACTGTGGCAATTTGTATTAGTATCTGTATCTATATTTAAATGCAGATAACTTTTTTTTTAAATTATTTGCGTGTACATACAGAATACGCCATTGACTGAAAGTTTTTTTTAGAGCAAATTATATATTTGAAAGTGACCAACTTGTATATTTTGAACACACGTTGTGAATAGCATCACATTTTTTTTCAGAAGTTCCCTTTTTTGTACATATGGTTGTGCAAATCTAAGCTGCAGTTAAAGACTGTATAAGGTCTGTAGCAGGGTGTTTTGGTCCTGAGCCAAGAATGTAATTTTATAGTATTTGCTTGGACTACAGTTATGATTTCACATGAAGAATTATACCTTTTCCTCAAGCTATATAATTTTTTTTAGCTAAAGGCCTTGATGGGGATGTTTTGGATAACTGAAAACATTCCTTTAACCTTACTGACTACCATAAAGTTTGTTTGTTTGTTTTTTGTTAAATGTACACGTTTTCCTAGTTAAGTACACCAATGTTTATTCAAACTAAGGTTTATTTTTCTCTTGTAAAGTAGGTAAACCTATTGTACCTGAATGTGCAAAAGTTGTATAAACGTACATGCATCTTTAGAGACTTAATGCTATCACGCAGACAGATATCTTTACAAAAGGCAGTAAAATGTTGTGCCAACTTAAAGCAGTTGGCTATTTTGGTAAGCCTTGTATTCCTAAACTTGCCTAGTGAAATTCCTACTAAACTTACCATTTGTTGCACTCCTTATCACGCATCTGTTGATCTGCACTTGGACTTGCTCTCTGAGGTGATGTTGTAAAAGAATGCTCATTGAATGTGGCAGTGGGACACAGACGACATTTAATGAGACGCTGGGTGACTTGTAGTTTCTACATTGTTCAAGGCTCCAGTAATTAATCTGTAGACTATTGAACAAGCTGACCTCGAAAAAAAATCTGTTATCTATAAGCCATATGTTTTATTTTACTTTACTTCATAAACAGACCTGTTTTTTGTATGAACAACGTTGTAATTTTCATGTATAGACACAATTTTTACGAATAGGACATTCAAAGTCATTATTGGCAGTGACCTATGTGGCCACCAGGCCTTGTTAGGTCTTCAGAAACAACCCTCTTCTCCCATGATAAGCCTGTACAAGTGTCAGCTTGTAAAACCTGGCATTAAATCATGATTGACTAGAGAATGCCAGTGAAGTTGTGCTTAGAAAATGTGGGCATGGATTGGTTATTTATAGACACAATTGTTGCTTTATAATTTAAGATTAGATTTAAAACTCATGAAAACATTTAACAAAGAGGCTGTTATGCCAATATACTGCAACTAAGTAATGTCTATTCTCATTAGTATATACTCTGCATGAATGAATATATTTTAGTATGACTATTGAATATTGTGGCAGTCCTTTGTGTTTTAAAGGGATCTGCATTATAATAGATTGTATTTAAATATCAAATACTGCATTGGGCCTAATGTGCTATGCAGCAACCAACAAGCTGTCATCTCACTGGTGGACTGTTTATGATCAAACTGTTGCGAAGAGTTGAAAGGTAATTACACTCAATTTCCAGAGTGTGTATTTCCTGCAGAGAATTTAAAATATATACTTTGTTATGCAAATGGTAATACAAGTTTAAATCTTTACTGTCCCCAAGTATTGAAATGTTGTTTACATCAACCCTGACAGCTGAGTCTTTCAGGAACCGTGCTTGTGTCCAGATTTGACTTGTCATTTCTAACTAATTTCAGAATGATTGAGTACCTACCTACATCTTTTAAGTACACAAACAGCAGAAAACTTGCTTGAATTATTGTTTGTCATGGGAGAATATGGGCTAAATTGAACTCCTGTAAATCTCTGTACAATCTATAACCAATCAAGTATGTTATTTGTGGTACTTTTTAGTGAGGAAAGCAGCACACAATTTTACTAGTCAATTTCATGTCAGTTTCATTTAGGAGAATAAGCATTTGTGGTGCTGGGATTGGGGGTAGTAAATAACGCACTGTATTTGAAGGAATAACCACATGTCAATATTGGGTTACAACTGTAGCCTCACATCAAGGTTAATATGTCCAGTAAAACTCTAGCAAACATTAAATTTTAGAAGGACATAAATACACAAATATTTAAAGAACAGAGTTAAATGGCTTAATATGTAGCATATTATGCTAGTAAATACATTTTTTTTTCTCTTTTGTTTTTGTGGACCAACTGCTTTTCATTAGATTTTTAAGATTATTAAACCCTACAATTAAATTGACTAGCAAGCTAGATTTGTCTTTTATACAATTCAGTACAACTTAAATTATTACTAAATCATGTTTTACAGGGCTGGCTGTAAATTTTTGCTGCCTTCCTCATGTGGTGGCTGTAGTTCCGCCTTTGCTTTAACTCGTGGTCGAAAATTGCTAACGAAAACATTACCCTCTCTTCCTTTTCCTATGTTACCTGTGGCTCCTGTGGATCTGCGTATTGGAACTGTTTCGTCGAATGTTCCCCCTGGATTCCCACTTTAAAACACTTGGCTCAAAATATGAACTTGTGGAACGTGTGGCTATGTTGCTCTTTATTCCTGCCCATGGACACAAACAAAAATTACCCTTACTCTGCAATAACCCCTACATCATATGTACACTGGCCACTGTAGCGCAATGAGCGTTTCCCTCAAGGTGGCCCTGGAGGTCCAAGGGGAATGGGTCCTGGCAATTCAGGATTTGGCAGGGTCCGTGAGGAATTCGATGGACCTGCCAAGAAGCCACGCTTCTGATCTGGCACTTTTTTTTTTATAAGGCAGAGTTCAAGTTTGGATTCCCAGAAGGTCTGGGGTCATGATGTATTTAAGTTTAAATATTACTTTGCAGTTTTAGCTTCAAGATCTTTCCTGTTTGTGGCAAGATATTTTTCTCCGTAATTTGTGTGTTCATTAAAATTAGAATAGTGAACTGCTCAGCAGGAGTGATCTCTTGCTTGGCTTACTCCATGTAATACCCTTTCTTATATCATGCAATGTTACTTATTATGCTGGTTATTGTTGTAAGTTGTTATCTTTCCATGGCCATGATTTGTGCCGTTCAACATTTGAAGTAATCCATGTAAATTTACAATAAAGCGTACAGTTGCTTGTTCAAAACCCATAAAAACATGTTTGACTCAACTTTAAAATGCTTTTTGCACACTTGAGGGGGGCTTCCTTCCAGAACTTTGCATGGAGTTTAATTCTTACAGATCAGTTGCTTATAAGCACTATGAAGATTATTTATTTAAATCATACAGCTTAATTGCCTTAAATTTGTGCTGTGTTTTACTAAATTATATGTTTATGTACAAAATTGAAGCATAAGCACACTGTAAGGTAATTGGAACAGCAGCTAGTTGTTATACCACAGGAATAGTCCCTGGAAATGGAGCATCTGTCTGAAAATTCAACAATTTTTTTTGCATGATATATTAATTTCAGTAGACTTATCCTGGACTTGCTGCCAAGTGACTGTTAACAAATTGTAGTTCACAGTTCAAATGGTTTCAATGCTAGTGCTGAAACAAGTGAAATTACAGTGAAAAGCTTGAGGATTACAATCTGGATGTATGTTTTATGGACAATATGTTAGTCTTTTTGTTCCAACCCAATCTAAATGTAAGCTTGTCAGTTGGTATAAATGCAGTCCTGAGGATATAAATGCTAGGATTGCAGCAAAATTCAGTGAATTAATTCTATAAATGTGACTTTAAATATTTGCCTATTCATTAAAAGCAAAAAAAAAGCAACAACAACAAAGCAGTCACATTGGAAACTTTGAAAATTTTGAGAAAACTTTGAATTTTGTAATTAGATCTGGATTCAGATTTGTAATAGGTAAGTTTTGCTGAAAGACAAACATTTTCCAAAGAAAACTGGGTTTGGTGTATTGCCTTTATGATAACCCAAACCCCTTTATTACTAATTCTTGTTTCTAGTTTTAATCTTGGTGACCCCACATTTGTTTTCCCTGCTCGGCTCACCTATTTAGGGAAAACAGTGTTTGTGGGTCGATTGAGTCAGATGTACTAGATGAGAAAGCAAATATTGTTCATAGTATGGTGTTGGGGTTTGGTACTATTGCACGTGTTTGAGCGCACAGAATGGTTTGCCTTAAATAGTAACTTTCACCAGCCCAAATTGCCATGAATAATGTGCAGCTACAAAAACAAAAGAACACCTGAGAACATTTTAAAAACAAACAAGGTGTATTGCTGTCGATTTGCTAAGGCAATGCAATGGAGCCATTTCTCATAACCCCCAACTTTCTTAAAATTGTGCTTCTCCAGTTTGTCATGGCCAGCTCTAAATGCAGCACTAAATGTCAATAAATGTCAGCACTGGCCCTTAGTAAAGGTAATGTTCATTTAGGTATTACAATATACAATGACTGGCACAATATTTGTTTGTACACCAAACGATAGTTTACATTATTTTGGTTTCATATATTAGGTGTTTTGCTAGCCATTTCAACCCGTGTGATGTAGATAGTTTGAGATTATCCAAGAACTTGTTTCTTGTGTGGGTTGAGCTAAATATATTAACAAAGAAATATATTGCTGCTGTTTTGTTGGTCCTTTGTATATTTTCTCCCTTAACAGGTATCTGTTCCAAAATTGCTTGGACATCGAAACTTTGAGTGGGCGTTTACCCACGCACCCTTGATCTACGATGTTTGTGTCTTCATTAGAAGAGAAAAGTAGTGAAGTTTCTAAAACACGTTCTGTGCAAGCAGTTTTTTCAGAGATTTGATTCATGAAGGTTACGCAGGCTGAATTTTTGAGAAAGGCCTTTTGTATACATTACTGAATGTAGCAGTGGTGTAATGGATCACGGATAATTAGTGATCCGGACGGATTGCCTGCCATGGTTTGGGACATGCTTGAAC
Organism: Hoplias malabaricus; assembly: GCF_029633855.1. Taxonomy (NCBI): domain Eukaryota; kingdom Metazoa; phylum Chordata; class Actinopteri; order Characiformes; family Erythrinidae; genus Hoplias; species Hoplias malabaricus. The sequence continues at coordinate 37,219,075 of NC_089805.1, read as the reverse complement.
CATGGGTTAATGCCTAAAGATTAACCTTAAAAGTGTGGAATGGATTTATTTTTACAGTATTAATTCCCTAAATCTTGATTCAGAGCTTCACTGACAACAGACACAGAGCAGCTGTGTCACCATACAGAACGTGTAAGTATAGCCATTTGTATTGCATTTGTACACACTGCAGCAACAGCCAGACCATAGCCACACATCTGAAGAGACATAACTCTGGTGTATGGAGTTTGTGGTGTTTCATTGACGAGCAGAGTTTTATCAGCATGAGACAATGGAGCTTCATATGGGGCTGAGTCTAAAAAGAAGTCATTCAGTAATTCAACCCCAGCAATGGACTTGACTATGTGTAACAAGACAAGAAAATGACAGGAAGCAGTTGTTCCACTCAACCCTATAACTACAAAAACAGACGGCTTCAAAAGAAAAGTCTCTAATACAAAGTAGCGAAAAAAATACTGTACTGTTGGCCATGGACTTTGGAGGTGGTTGGAGCCCTTTGTCACTCTGGGAATCTGCTGTTGGTTCCTGCTTGCAAAAATCCGCATTTTTCACTGTTTGTGTTTTAGACCGTTTGTGCACCTTCACTGGAATGTTGAGTAATATGTGTCCTTAGCTTAACAAAACACACTGTTAGCCCAGTTTGTCACTACATGCGAATGTATGAGATAGCTAGGTAGGTTCCAACAGATTTCAGCATGGGGCTATACCCATTCTGACCTTTTCTTTGGTGCTTGGTACAATACTTTTAAAACTGTTTTAATTTGTGTGTAATTGTGACTCAAAACCCGTAATCCAGATACAAAACCCTGAGGTTTGTGATCCGTTACACCACTCAAATATAGTTTCTTTACATGCCAATACAGAAACTATTTTCCTTCTTGGTATCAGATCAAGCCATTAGTTCACATGGTAAGTAATATTCTAATAACCAACCATATAATTTCTGTTTATACTAATCTACAGGTTTCAAACTTTGCTGAAGAGTCTTGAAAATTTTAGTTATTTCCCTGCTCAATCATACAGCCAATTGAAAGTTGTTTGTTTCATTTTAGTTGGATTTAGTGTCTTGGAGCAGGAAATCACTAAAGTATCCTAGGGTAAATTGTGCCAGGACAAGGGATTGGAAGTGGCCAAACAAGCAGTCTGTGAAGTGAATTTCAGATATTTGGCTGCAAGTAGTTGCCAACTGGCAAATTCTACATGTTTTATTTCTTTCAAAAATTCACTGATATTTAGTATTTTGGATAAGGGCTGGCTGCTCATTTTACTTTTAGGTGTATTTTTTCTTGTGCTGGGGTTTCATTGAAAATATAAAACAGTAATTGCATGTGGGTGTTTTCTATCGGGGATTTATAAAAGCCTTAGTCATGTAATGTTAGACCTTTAGGTATGATATCACATTGAGATTTTCTCACAAAATGTGCATAATTAAATTTTTTAAAATTATTATACATTTTACTCCAAAAATTTAATTTGAAATCATAGGTGTGACTATTCTGTAGTGTATCTGTAAATTACCTTTTGGATTATGCTTAGTCTGTGTTCAGTTAATGTGCCATGCAGTACCATTTTTGAGCTGCTTTCTATTTCTCAGGGGTTAAAGAAAATACATTATACAAATTAGTTAATTCTTTTGATAAAATGCAGTATTACGTATCACCATTTAAATTATCCAAGATGTTTCTGTGTTTATATAAAAGAAAGAAAAAAGTTGTTAAACCCATGCTTGCTGACTTCTGGAACGTCAAACAATGACCTGTTTTGTTTCAGATAAATTTTACACATAGTTACACCAAAGGAAAAGCTTTTGTAGTAGTGAAAGTGCTAACCAGACATTTCAGATTACCTGAAAAGATTTGTTTAAATAATGGATTAAAATTGGACCTTTTTATAATCTAAAGCCTTCAGCAAACTTCATTCATCGTAGTTAATGCTCAGGTTTTATCATGAGTAAAATGCACAAAAATAAACTGATAAGCAGCTGGTACTGTTTTTCTGGTATTTTCATGCAAATGGAAAATATAAACCAGTTTTAAAGTAAATTCATCATATAATGGTTTAGGCAACGTCAGCCAGTGCTGATGTTTTATTTATTTATTTATTTTTCCTCTCCCCCTTTTATTTTAATTTTTTTTGCAACCCCCCCCTTTCCATTTTCCCTATACACTATTTAAGTTATTGTGAAATGACTGTAAATTAACAAGACAAAAGGATATGAACTACAGCAACAGTGAAGAGGCATCTAAAGACAAAGTTAATCAAACTTATGTACTATGCCTATGATTTGGACAAATTATTATTATTTTTATCATTAAAATTTTATGTCTAAAGTTTTTTATTCTATGTTTGTTTTTGTTTTGTTTTTGTTTATTTTATTTTATTTATTTTTTTAATAAGACTTGATTGTTGAATTGTCCTGCGCTTTCTATTTATAGTAACGGTGGTACTCATACACTTGAAGATGTCTTCCAATTTCTGGTGGAACTAAATTAATTGGAAGCAGAAGAACAGTTTTATATGCTTTCTGTGCCACCCTCCTTAGCTGACTTGCACTGTCTGACAGGGCTAGAGATTCAAAGAATCCTCCATGTTGAACGAGTCTGCTTACTGTGACAATTGATTATGGCGTTTTTAGTCTAGCCCAAAGTCTGTATTCGTATAGCAGTAGCATTCCTGCCTGATCGGGGAATCAAAAACATCTGTATACAGTGGGCAGGTGTTATCCGTTATACTGCCATAAAAGCATTGCAAGCTACATCCTAATAAATGGACATTCAGAAGGACCTATTTTTGAGCTAATGAATGTAATGTAACATTAATGTGTGATCCTAAAACCCTGTTGAGTCTAAATTGACAACTAAATATTTTTTATTAGTATCTTACACCTTTACAGGTGATGCGGTAACACAAGGATTCAATACTGATTTAGTAAATTCGTTTTACACTTGTCCATGGTCAAAAATTTTAGATCATAATGTTTTAGAATTACTACAACAGGGAATGTACATACATATACAAGTTGCATTTGTGTATTTTTATGCTACCATAATACCAGGGGGTTGGATTGTCTCGACGATAAGAATTCTGTATATTTATAATTAGTTTAAGACAATTATTGCATAGAATATCACTCTTAAACATTTATCCTGCATTGTTAATTTATCTAATTGACTTTTCTCAAATTATTTTATATTTAAAAATGTAGAACAAAATGATTCATTAGAACACTTCTTTTTGTAAGTAGTACACCCTGGAAAAGACAATTGCCCCCTGTCTGTGCATCAGTTATACAGAACTACGTTTTACAAAACTATGTAAATATAATTTTTAATGTACTGCACAACTCCAAAAAAACTTGGCAATGACAGTGTAGTAAATAAGATTAGAATCCAGTTCTTTTGGAGGTTCAATAACTGTGTATCAGCAAGGAGCATTTTTACCAGGGCCTTACATACTCTTTACAACTTTAAACTCAAAATATTGTTTACATATTTTTCTTTAACAAATGGCCATAATAGCATAGTTAGCAGATGAGTAGTAAAGTTTCCCAGCTTACCATTGCCATGGGGTTTAAGAAGATAGTTGTCCACTGACTGACATGGTAACCTGCCAACCAAAATGCATCAATTTACAGCCAACATTAGTTGTCTCAAAAGCATCCCAAAAGAGCTTTTTGTCTCATCGTGTGTACTATTTTTATTGGCCCTGGGAGGGCAGGACATTAGTCGGAGCCCTGCTATAGCAATTTTTTTAGTTGTGTCCATAAATTTTAATGTCTCAGAACTTGTTTTCACAACCCCCACATTCTTTTTTGACAAATTCTAATGCTTCAGCAGTCATGTCACAGTGAATAAAGGACCTACATTTAAAGCAGTTTGTAACAAGGTAAATGTAACACATTTACCACAACATTTAACATGTAAAACATTTTCCTTCACCAACTTACATATTTCAGTGAAGTCTGACCTTTTGTAGGAAGTTAAACATAATTATACAGTGAAAATTTGTCACTGTATAAACATTTGTCTAACAGCCTCCTTACATTTTCCATCAGGCAAAAGAAATGGCTCCTGGTATACAGTGGACGGGTGGACTCTCTCATAATTGCATAACGTACTGTATTATATGCAGTCACCATAGGCAATTACAAATAAAATTTCCAAGATTTTTATTTATTTTTTTAATCTGGATGCTGGTTCAGTCTACTCAGTTTGAAAAGTACCTCTTTTCATGACTGATCTTTTCTGACTGACTTCAGTCAATATCTGCATATATCATCATGGTATGCACTCCGTTCTGGATCAACATTTGGACATTAAGATGGTGCATTTTTTGCTCATGTTTAAAGTTGCCGTTATTTTGAAGTATTGAAGTTGTGGGCCAGCTGGAATTAACCCCCTTGAATTAACTTTGCAAGGAAATGTAAATGGTTTAAAAATGAAGCAAACTGCAAACATTTTAGGTATTTAACCAGAGTAGGTTAGCACTAGCTAATCATTCTGCTTTTCTGAAATACTTCAGATAATATAATATTGAATATTTGTTTTACGTAAAATGTAGACATCAGGCAGGTATGCATTCATATTTTAAGAAAATGTCCTAAAATATTTTTACAGAGAATACAGAAACTGTTGTTTGGGTAATTGTCACATTTCTTTTTACAGAGAGCCAGGAAGAGTAGCATGTAACTATAGTAACAGTAATAGTGGCAATTGAAAGCTATATATAATTTTTTTTTAACCTCCCAAAACAATCACATTTCTCAAAAAAACGTTTTTTTTTTTATAAATATTGCATGTCTATTAATTATCTTTATATATTTTTTAATATGTAAAAAATAAACCAAACTTAGCTGTTAGCTTCAGGTAATCTAAGCTGGCCATTAAAATAGAATAGATAAAATAAAAATATCACAAAATAAATTTACCTTCTCCAGCCCACTAATTGCTGTGTCGTTAATAATAAAACTCTCTCTCACCATGTAAACTTTTTTTAATAGAAATATTGGGGTCATAATTAGTCGTCTCTCCTTTATAAGGCCATGCCTTTGAGAACACTTTATGGACAGATGTAATTTTGTGCAGCAGTACCGTGATTGGGGACGAAACGCATCCTTTAAGATTCAATGGAAATTTGTCATTGCCAGACCTGATGCATCTCTGTGAGGAGAGCTTGTCTCTGTCTGTGTAATGTGTATGGCATGGATGGTGGTGCTGTAGCTAAGCAGTAGCGGCCAGTGTCCAGCTTGCCCTGCTCCACAATTGAGACTCCTGCAGTTGATTACAGTGAGGATGAGTAGTTCTGCAGATCAGTGGACAGTTGAGCCTGGACTTGTTTACATCAAGAGGTTTGCTTACATATCGTCAGAGAAGGTAAGTGTATGTCTTTTGTTCAATGATGAGAAAAAAAAAGCAGGACTGATTCACCTTCCTGAATCACATCACATGTTGATGTAATAGGAGTTCTGGCATCACACTTCTGAAAATGGACTCACAGTGCAGATTTTGTGTTATGGCGTAATAAGGACATCCAGTGTTTAATGTATGCAAAATGTGATATTTTACCACGAGTGTCTGGTAGTTGGTATACAATGCAAACTTTTGGAATTGAATTTTTTTTTTTTTTTTATGTTTTGGAAAGCAACCGACCGATATTAGACTTGTAAACGAGCAGTTGCTACGCCTCATGTAAAATAGATGGGACGGGGATGGGATGGCATTGTATGGGCGTGTTTACACAAAGGGCACACACTGGACCTTTTCTGTAGGAAAGCATTGCAGCATTATACTCTTTATTTTTGGGGAGGTGTGCAACATGTTCTGTAAACTTGGACTGAATCTATTTCAGCTTATTGTTCTTGAAGGTATCTGAAGTCTACTGTGTCTGCATTTGTGGACTTTGTACAATTCCCTGTTTATCAGTATGTAAAAGATGCTCATTACACTGCACTTATTTCTGAGCAAGCATTCACATACATTTAGAACATGGTAAGGCAGAGGCCTTACTGAGAGTAACAGAAACTAAATTTGAAGTATATTTGCATACTTTTTAAATATTGGTCTTTTTGTTCCTGCTCCCTCTTGGATCCAAATGAGCAGAGTGGCATCTAAATCATTATGCACAAACCTTGCAGAGCCTGATAAATCAGGTAAAATGATCACACTTCCAAACACGAAGTAGACATCCAAAGCAAACTAGCTGTTTATAAAACCTCCAAGCCAGAGTAGTATCATTTTTTTCTTTTCCTCCCCGAACACTTAATGGCAACTTGTAATATCACACCATGTTTTTTTTTAAAGGAGGTACATACATTCCTTGTGTGCTGGTTGGTGCAACAAGAAATGAAAAACCTATACTAATCTGTCTGAACTTGTAAGCTGTGTTCACAATGAGTAAACAGTACCTAAAGTTACATCTACCATTGTGATTCCTAAACCAGCTGTTTCTGTTAAGGCTCATTTACACACTGTGTACAGAAATTTGCACTTCAAGTGATCTGTTACTGCCCACATACTTCCTTGCGTCAGCTCCGTTGACATGGTTGTTGAGCAACACATCCAGTAGAGGACAGTTCGGAGTAAAAATCAAACATGGCGATGGCAGAGAACTTGTTGTTCTGTATTTAACTTGAAAACAACGAATAAAAGGCAGCGTTCTAGATGACTGGGTTCTGAGAGGCCATTAAATACTGCGCAACATTTGGACAGAATTTATTCACTTTTTCGTCATCAATTTTCCTCTTTGGCAGGATATACTTTCCAATACTATTGGATGTCTGCCAGGGCATTCGATAGCTAACTTTGCCAGGTAGCCCCGCACATCAGGCATGAGAACTCGCATAGTGTGCCTTTGAGTGAGGTATAGCGATTAGCTTCACCATTTGCACTACCACCACGATCTCCAGTGGTTTTGCTGTGTCGCTTTCAGAAAATGTGAAATTACATGTAAAATGAACACAGAGTACGGACAGAATGTTCCATCTGTGTCCATATTTAATGATGAGCAGAAATGAGCCTGTACCCTGTATTTTTTTGATGTCACCAGCTACAGGGACCTGTGGTAGTGAAAAACAAACTAGGGACCTTGAGTGGAAAAGCACCACAATTAAGTTACCTCATAACCTAATCTAGGTAAATCACAACAATTTTGGGGGCTGAGAATTATATAATTTTTTTTTCTATTTAATGCTAATATTTTACAAATTTAACAAATGAAAAATCTGCAAGTGTTAGAGAACTCAATTGCAAATGTTCAGAGAGAGATTCTCCTAACTGGTTCGCCAAACAGAAAAGCTTGTTTCCAACTTGAACCAAAGAAGAGTAGGTCTTTCAGTGCGAACCTTGACTTCTTCCGTGGACATGTCGAGGTTCAGTAACTCAAAGACCTCAGGTTTAAATACAGCGTTTATTGCTCAGTGGAGTTGGACTGGGTAATATACAATGTTTCATATAAATAAATAATAGGAAAATAACAGGAACACACTCTGTTTTTGTGTGTTTCTAGTGCTATTAGGTGCGATACCATGCGTGTTGGTCAGAACCGCAGCGCTTGTTTACATTTGCCCAGCTTTCACAAGCTTGGCGGGACTCACTCTGGTCTAACTCCACAATAAACAAAGAATTTTAAAAAATGACCCCATCTTGATGCTAATAGTTTATTTTTTGGCTCTGGCGCTGTATCCAGTCAGAGCCACACCCCCCACTGATGACGTATTCCTGGTTCCCCTCTAAACGTGTAGAAACATGGTGCGAGTTCACTGGAAAGTCTGGCCTGCACAACACAGGTGCTTAAAGCCGCTACAGTTTAGTTGGCACTGCTCAGAAGTATTGCCTATTGTCCTGTCTTCTACAGACTCTTTAAGATACTCCTGTAGCTCTTCAGTAATGTCTTCTAGTGTATTCATTAAATCCGCAGCTTCTGTGGAATAGTTTGAACAGTGTGGAAAAGCTAGCGGTTCATGTTATAACAAGATAGGAATGTCTTAAAGGAGCAGACATGGCTACAGTGCATAAATATTTAATCTGTATAAAAATCATTTTTCTTTAATCTGATGCTTGAAATTTCACAAAGCAGGCCTTCTGTCCTCCAGATAAATGTCACTGAAGCATGGCTCATCTATTATTCCAACACATGATGGTCTAATAAGGTGCTTGTAACTTCCCCTCTAACATTTCTCATGAAATGCAAATAGATAGCTATATTGATCACTACTCAGTGCATCTCTCAACTGGTTGCACATAGTTAAGACAATTGAGCAATCTTAAAAATCAGTTTAAGAAGTCTATGGCACCTACACAGTTCACTGCTCTTCTGCACTTTTGTTACTTGTCTCCATGGTATGGTTTTACTGATCTCTCATGTTCAAGCCCAGACATTTTATCAACTTATAACATGGTGTTCAGAAACATATTTTGTGTATTCTATGCACATTGTGCAAAATCTAAACCCACCTTCTGAAAAACAGGTGTTTGTTGTGCATGCCCTTGCTGTATGGGCAAAGTACTGGAACAGAATCATGGCTGTCCATGTATATGTGTATGCTCCTATGTATCTGCACTGTGATCCATTTGCTATTTCTCCTCTCTGATTGTGGTTACGTTACATACCTTTATTTTACCCATATGGAGTGTGATGCCAGAGCTACCTACTTTTTTGCTTAACTGCTGCCAGGGAGAGGCAGATGTTTAACTCAACTCTTCAGGAAATACACCTTCACAAACCCTGCAACTTTAATTAAAGTAATGTGGTCTGCACAGGGATAACACCTGTCATGTGGCTATTAATGACCTCTGTGTCAAATGTCCCAAGCTAGGGGTGTTATTTTATTTTTTTTACTACTCATTTTTGTAGCAGGGCATATAAAGAGTTTACATTTTTTTATTAACTTACATTAGACTTTTTAAATATTTTTTTACTATTTATATATATTTTGTGTATGTAGTAATATGGCTATTCATGTGAATGCTTTAATTCACCACTTCTGAAACAGTAGATAATAGTGGGGATGAATATTTTTCAGTTCATTAATTTAATGTTTAAATAACATTCATCAAATAACTGCTTATCATTTCTTATTGCAGTATTTTCCCACAAGTGATCCTCATTCCCTCTCCATTAGCTTAGTTTTGTGATAGAATTATTAGGTGGGGTTTAAAATCAGGTTGTGCTAGCTTGCTTACTTTCTGTCTCTCACTACAGGGACGTCAAGGGGTTGATGCAGGCTGAAGATCAGACAAAGTAAGTAGTAAAGCGCTTTGAGTTTTAATAATTATTGACTTTTATGACATTTGGTGGACGCTTCTGTTCTGCAGGGGTGTTCTAATGTAGTGTTAAATGTCTTGGAGTATTTTAATGTGGTTACCAAGGCAATGAATCAAGCCTTAGTGCTCTACATAGAAGGCAGTGGCATTACCCAGTACACCAGGTTTGTCCAAACTTTTCTTGTTGGTGGCCAGAAAGGATGAAATGTGCGCAATCATCGGCCACAGACTCCTTGTAATAAAATAAATTAATATGTTTAATAACTATCAATTATACTTTATTTTTGAGTGACTTGCTTTGTGTATCTTTGACAGTGTGGTGTGAAGTAAGACTTCACTCACCTGTTAGTAATTCTATTGGGAACAATGATACTGTGCTTTGAATTGAAGAATTGCTCTGAAGTAGCAATAGATGGTTCATTTGGTTAAAAATGGCTAACTGAAGTGACTGTCTGTTATTCTAGGTCTCAGTCAGCTGTAGTTCAGTGTATTTTCTGAGTTTTTCAGCATAGCACCACATTAGAGGAAATCTGGACTTTTTCATGATACTGGTATGAATATCTAGTAGTGACTGCTTAGTGTCGTCACATTGCATTTCAATTTGAAATTGTGATGTTCTATAAAGTCTCAACAATATATTCTTCCCTTACAGCAACTTAGCCAACTTTCATATTTCTAAAATACCTCGCAGGCCATTTGAAAATTCATAATGGACCACAGTTTGACACCTGCACTACACCAAGGATTCACAACTTTGATTTGGTCCTGTGTGGTGTTGGCAGGAAATGGGGCTTTTTTCTGATTCCCACATTTGTTTCACTTGGACATAAATATTTTGCTTAAAACAGTTTCCCTCCCTCTCTCTAGGTCATTGGACCGATCTAATGTATCAGCCAGTGTTTGTTGAAGCTCATAAGACCACAAACTATGGCAATAAAGCCTACAGGTTGGTGAAACCTCTAACCTTTTCTTACACACATTTTACTTGTCACATTTTATGTAGGTTTCCCTGATAATTACAGTTGTACTAACTTAATGGGGCACCCCTGCAGTAATTCATGCCTAAAACATAAAAATACATCTTGTTTCTGTCTTTTAAAGGAGCAATAAGTAATTCTGACACCAAGCGTTAAAAATCTGAACTATAATACAGTTTCAGAATAGTGGAGAGAGAGCTGTCTGCCTCCTCCCTGGACGTGAAGCGTGACCAGTTTGAGGAAAACTTAACAAACAAGCAAGAGACGAGTTTAAGAACTTGGGCCATAATAGCTAACAAGAATGTGCCATAATCAACGTATTTACACAGCAACGTGTTCATCATTTCACTGAAACATCTACCTACAGAAAAAGTGAACGTGTGTCCGCCATTTCCTTGCATTTACAAGTTTCTCTCCAAACCCACCTGAAATATTTCAACTAGACAAGGCTGGTGTTACTTATCGATTTTTCCTTTCCACCATAAATGTCGTTTAATAGGCAGATTTACTCATCCACAATTTTCGTAGTCAAACATTTCGTTCCACGTTACATGTGTCGGTTTACGAGTCCTAATGGCGTTACTCGCCAGGTTCTTGAATTCTCGGTTCCACCTTTAAGAGCCGAAGCTAGCGCTAGGTATATAAACAACTTGTTTTGAAACACTTTTTATTTCCTATTTTGTCCATTTAAAACACACGAATAAGTGTACATCATGTCACTAAAACATCTACTTACTAGAGAAACGCTTGTTTGCTGTGTACTACCAAGCTTGATTTCTCTGTTCCACCTTAAATAGGTGAATATGCGAGGCTTTTCAAACATTAGCAAAGAGAAACTAAACAAGCCTAGTTTAGCTGGACCGCCATTAGCCATATAGCCAATGTTACAGAGGATTTTCTGTCATTACAAAAACAGGAAAGCCCAAAATACATACCCTTGTCATTGGAAGGTCTGGAGAAACCTTTGATGCTTTATATCGTTTTTGTATGTTTTATTTACAATAATAACAAACTATAAAAATTGTTTATCTTGTCAGTTGCTGAGTGTTTGTATGATCATGAAAAGCCTGTTATTTTCTGCTTATACAAAACTACAAAACTGAAGTGCCATGTTGAGATGGTATTAGAGCAACAAGATAAAATTTAAGTTTTTGAACATTTCTAAAGTCAAGCACCTAAACATTTTATCAACCAAGTAATCTATACAGAGCTTCAATGGGAACTAGATATTTATGTACTGAATTACATTTCTGTAAGGGTCCGATTGATAAAATGGTGCTGTAAATAATTCAGTCTCGGTTTATTTTGAGTAACACCTTGCTCTTGTGTTCTGCCTTTAACAAACTAGAGATTTTGCCCATTTTCGTGTAAAGTTAAACAAAAAGCTGTGCAGATGTAATTTACTCGTCAGAATGTCAGTAACTGAGATCGGTCTGTGTAGTTGTCATTAATGGCACAGACAAGATGACTTTCTTTGTTAAATATATAGTAGAAGACAAAAGGCTGGGTCACAGAATCATTCTGTGACAGAAAAATAGCCAGCTCTGGCTCTGTTCTGTGTTGCTGCTTTTAACTGCCTCCACTTTTCAAACACAAGGCCAATATTTCCTCTCATTTTACTCTGTCTCTGGTCATGGAGATTTTTAGAAGGGCAAAAGGGCTTTTTGGGTCCAGTAACAGTTAACTCTGTTCACTTGGACATGTCATGGCTGCAAGACACTGTTTGTGGACCTGGCCACACGGTGCACTGTAAAATGATTGGACAGAGGGTGGGATCACAGGCAGAACCTCGGAGGGTGGGATCATGTGAGCTCCGGACTGGGCAATCAACAAATCACTGTATGGGTGGCACAGGTAGGTGTCGCAGTCACACAGCTCCAGGGACCTGGAGGTTGTGGGTTCAAGTTCCACTCCGGGTGACTGTCTGTGAGGAGGTGTGTTTTCCGTGTCCGTGTGGGTTTCCTACTATGGTCCAAAACAAACATGTTGCTAGGTAGATTGGCAACTCAAAAAAAGTGTGTATATATATATATATATATATAAAATATATATTGTCTGTGTGTTGCACTGTGAAGGACTGGCGCCCCCTCCAGGGTGCGTTCCTGCTTTTCACCCAATGATTCTGGGTGTGCTCCAGACCCACCCCGACCCTGAACTGGATAAGCGGTTACAGACAATGAATGAATGAAATCACATTTCAAAAAAGTACTTGCTACTTGCCACCCGGTGCCTCATTGCTTCTAGGGTAAACTTTTTGTGGAAGAAGTATTCTTGTGCGGAATGTGTGTTTGTAAATATTTCTTTCATTTGAATATTATCTAACCAAATTACCTTTTTTTTTTGTTCTTTTCCCCTCCCCCTTCCCCTCCTTCCCTTTGGGCCCTGCTTTTTTTGTCCACTTAGGACGCTGTGGAGTGTATTGGACAATTGGAGGATGCAGCAGCATGAGAGTGCGGTGTGGGATTTTTCAACTTGATTTTTGTTTTAAACACAAGCTACAGCTTTTGTAGATGTTGACATTTCTTCAAGTAATGCCTTATGTTCAATGAAATTGGACTGATGCTCACCGTCACATAGCAAGAAGCATCTTCTACATCCACTTGAAGCTTTGTGTTTCTGTTACTTGGTCTCAAAACCCCAAAGTCCACATTCTCTGCACCTTGGCACAATATCTAATGTTATGTACAACAGGTTAAGTTCAAGGGGTATGTTTTCCTTGGTTTTATCACTGTTGTATCTTATTAGGTTGCTGCTAATTCTGAAGCTGATCCAGTGTAGAGGGCAGGAGCCTGCAAGCTGATAGTACGAAACACAAGTGGCCATGAATGTGGGTCAGTAGTCCTGTCTGACCTGCAGTGGCCAGGTAGAGAGATTCAAAAATTAAGTTACAATATCAATGTATAAAGAATGTATCAATGTGTAAAGAACAATAAAAACCATACAATATTTTTAAATCGAGGTGAACAATTGATTTCACTGAAAGATTTTTGCTTGCCTGTTGAATGGTGTTAGATTATTTATTTTAAAAAAAGGAATGAAAAGCATTGTCTTTAATTGCTTTAGTTTGTGTTAATCTTAATTTTAGTTTGCAAAATAAGTTATATTTACTACTAGATATTTGATCTAATAGATTTTCTTGGGTAAATCCCTTGCAATTATAGACGATTATAACTAAACTCAATCATTCATAACCTCCCCTGTTATTTTGTGCAGTAAGCATTTAGTACTGTGAATACACGTTGGCAAATAAAAAGGTAAAATCAATTTAATGAAACAAAAATCCATTTAGTTACTGTCCAATGTGATTGGCTCAGTTCTGAGAAAATTAGTATAATAGAAAAACCAGTATAAAGTGTGTAACGGTTAATTTCTTGTTATCACTTGGTCAGGCTACAGTTAGCCTCTAAGAGCAATAACTATTACACATTTTGGGTAAATAAGTTAAAGTGCTGTCGGAAACATTTAAGCCTAGAAAAGTGTAAATTTTAATTAGTGTGGATCCTTTGAATGTCCTAAATTGTGCTTTATACATAGAGCTCTTTCATTATACAGGGGGTCCTCGACTTACGACGTTGATCCGATCCTACGTCGCGTTGTAAACCGATTTTCAGTTCAAGTCGGAACATACGTACGTACTGTACGTAAATAACATACTGTAAGCACTTATCCTATCCTCCTCGGTCCCGAGCCGCGTAACCGTGTATTCTTCCGGCGCGCACAACAAACACGAAGTTCGCGGTACGACGTTTACGACGCAATAGCACTTAGGTCAAAACAAGGCTTTATACAGTTAATGGGAGATGTGTCGTAACCACGAAACATCGTAACACGGGACTGACGTAACCCGATAACCTGTATGTGAACATGAGTTATGTGCAGTACATTTGCAATATGTTTAGTTTTAAAAAAGTCTTAACATTTAAACCATTTACATTGTATTATAATGGACCAATAGAAATTCTCAAAGTTCTTATCTCTTTACATTAATGTATTAATAGTCATTTGGGTTCTTACTCCTACGAACATTTTGGCAAAATCTGCTGTTGATCTTAAGTAAAAAATGAATATCACTCTTTTTATATTGTTCTTCTGACTTGACCTATATGTTTTCATACTATTTTGGCTAACTGTAAATGCACATGTTTGATTCAAGAAATCCTACCCATCTGTATCATGCTTGATGTGACTTTAAAACACTTAATCCCCTTCATGTGACATATGGCCCCTTCAATGGTTGTAAGTTGACCTCGGGAAGCAGGGAGGGAGAATTGGTTAGCCATGTGATCAATGGACAGACGTTTGAATGTTTAATGCTCAGGAATTATTGATGAATTTACTTAGACACATGCCCCCCCTAAGAGTGGCTGCACTCTGTCTGAGGGCAGTGGGGTTCAGACATGAGTGGAGTCGGAGCCCCTTCCAGCATGGGCCTGAACATCATAGAGCAAAAGCAAGCCATGACTAGAACAGACCTGCTATCCAGCTCCATGCCCCCGCTACCAGGCAGCAGTGGACAAAACACTGGAGAGACCCTGAAACTTCCATCACTGACCAGATCAGCCCGTCCTCGAACCTCTATGATACCACTCAGGTGAGGTGATATCTGAAAGGCTGGGACTATGTATCTCAATTTTTTGTATTAAACCATGCGTGGTCAGACAATCTCTATGTAGGAGGTGATTGCGGTTTACTGATTTAGAGCAACGTCACAAACTATTGTGTAAAAGACAGCTATATACACTCAGGCCTTAAATTCATATCGCTTTAGGTTAAATCACAAAGTTAATAATGTCGTTTGATCTAAATTACATATACCTTACTGTGCAAAGGTTTTTGCTGCCTGAGAAAATGAGATTAATAGCTATTTTATTGAGCGCTAAGAGTTTGAGTACTGTTTATATTAACAAGATTGGTCCTTGATTTTTTGACATCAAAAGCAACTGGTATTTTTGCATTGAGATTTTGTTGTGATTAAGATATGTACGCACAAATCAGCCATAACATTATGACTGCCTCCTTGTTTCTATATTTAATGTCCATTCTCTTAGCTCCACTGACAATACAGAAGCACTTTGAAGTTCTACCAATACAAAGCATAGTCAATTTGTTGCTCAGCACACTTTGTTGGCTCCCTATTACTCTTCCTCTGTGTTTAGGACCCTCAGGACTACGGCAGAGCAGGTATGAGTTGAGTGGTGGATCTTTCTCAGCGCTGTAGTGGTGTTAGTCTGTGTTGTGCTGTTGTGAATGGATCAGACACAGCAGTGCTGCTGGAATATTTAAACACCACATTGTCACTGCTGGACTAAGAATAGTCCACCAACCAGTAAAATCCAGCCAATGTCCTGTGTCCACCGAGAGAGGACTACACGACCAACACAAACTGCAGCAACAGATGAGCTACTGTCCCTGTCTTTACATCTACATAGGGTTTAAAATCTCCAGCAGCACTGCTGTGTCTGAGCCACTCGTACCAGATCAACACACACTAACATTACCACCCAAACCTGACCATTGAGGAAGAGTGAAAGGAGGAAAACAAACATGCAGAGCAACAGATAGACTATACTATGTAACAGTAGAACTACAGATTACTCTTGTGTGGCCAGTGGAGATGAGAAAATGGACAGTGAGTGTAGGAACAAGGTGGTCATAGTGTTACAGCTGATTGGTTGTATACACACTCAAAAGACTTCAGATTTTTTTTTTCTACTGATTTAAAACGTCTCTCCAGAAATACAGACAAAATATTTTGTGTTTTTCTCGTGAGGGTGAGAGGGGTCAGTTCTGTTAAACCTAGAGACCACAGCATAAAATAACTCTAGATCTCTAGAGAAGAGGCAGCACACAAAATACAGAATTAGCTTATTTTCTTGCTTTCAACTTCCATCACCACCCCAAAACAGAAAAAAGGTACAAAAGTTCTCCTTTTACTGAGCATAGGAAAGTCCATTCAGATATCTCAACTGTTGTTTTCAATAGACAGAGTACAGTGTGTGCTGGGAAACCTGAGCTAAGCACTTCTCACATAGCAACAGACCCACACAACTCACAGCCAGCACAACAGTCCTATCAGCCCCATTGATCTGATGGCTTGCAGGGGCCTAAGGTTTTAAATAACTCAGACCTGCTCTAATTCAGTGTCTGCCTCTGAAAATCCCAAAAAGAAAAAAGGGAGATGGAAAAGTCGTTGTTAATACTGTATGATGAGCTAAAGTTACACTGTCTAAACAGGTTTAATTTGAACATATTAAGGACACCACATTGTGTTACATTCAACAAAAGCACAGCTTTTCTAGACAGGTGTTGTATTCTATTTTAAAGGCTGTGTCAGAGATATTTCAGATTTAAAACTGACAACACAAGGAATGTGAAATTAGCATTAGTTTTGAGCGTATGTATTTTTCTCTGATCAGTTTCATCAGTTCCAACAATTTAAAAAAGGGACAATAACATTGCCATATTTGTAAATTATATTTTGGAATATTTTCCAAATATTCTAAAATATTCAGAGATTATTGGGAGCATTTCAAAATTTCATCATTATTCAGTCTCTGAGGTGTAGGATATGATTTGATATTGGTATACAGGAACGCGGGGCGGACTGACGGAGGCGGACGCACTTGCTAAAACACAGAATACTTTTATTTCTACAAAAGATAACTAAACAGACAGACTAGGATAATGAGACAGGATACTGAAACAAAGAAAGACCAAGACAGAGAGACTTGAACAGAATGATCTGGACAGAGAGACTTCGACAGAAGGACAATACATGGAGAGCTTAACAGGGGGCTAGACAAAGAAGCTAAACAGAATAAACTTGAACACAGAAAGCTAAACAGACTAAAGACACAAACAGACCTGAGACAAGAGAGATACAAAGACTGACTTAAAGGGAATGAGTAACAGACGGACTGGAGAAAGCAAACTAAAGGTGGAATGTCCAACAAAGAAGCACAGGGACAAGGGACACCTGGACTGATAACGAGGGGGCAGGATTACAAATGACACTGACAAGGAGGAGGAAGACAGGCGGGACATGGATGGAGACATGGACAATAACAAACAGCCATTTGCCAAGTGAGCACATGGCAGGGACAACAGACACAACAGGACAAGGGCGTGACAGATATCAGCTCAGATTTTATTTACAATGGAGATGATAGGAACCAGTGCCTACAATTTCAATAACTATGAATACAATCATTTTATTTACAACAATATCAATGAATAGCCCTGCACCAACATGGCTTATCTCAAAACTAGTGCCACCACCACTGTGAGCAGTCCTGATTCAGTGGGTTTATTTGATCTGCTTTATCTGTGGTGTTATCTCTGCTGTCAGACCTTTTGTGTTTTATCTCTTCATTTTCCCCAGCATCAGTGAGCCCTCCCTGTTTGCCCCAGTCCAGAGAGCAGTGTTGGATGGGTTTCCTCGACGTCGCCACCCCTCAATTTGGAAACGCACCCCATCTCTGTCAATATGCAAGTCTTGTGAAAATACCAATGGACAACCACAGAGCTATCAACCCATGTATACACACTTTTCTCAACCCATAAAACCTGTTTCCAAACAGGCCCAGTCCATCCCCAGGGCCCGGAGGCTTACTGCCAGTCAGTGTGGCCTGAGACCTCTTATAAAGCAGTATGGACAGGCACCACATGTTGAAACCTTATCCATCAGGGGGACACCATGTCTCCCCAGCAGGCCATCACTCTCCAAAGCTGCCAAAACACTGCGAACACAGCTCCACGTTTTCCTCCCAGTCGAAGGAGCTGGTGAGGAACAAGACAAGGACAATGAATCTGTTGATGAGGGCTTCATGGATGAGATGGACAACAAATGCTCCTTCTTTAAACCCCATCGAGAAAAATCTAAGATACCTACACAACCTAAATCTGTAATGTCACTGAAACCTAATTTGGCGCAGTCTGAAACCTGAGTTTTCAATCTATGATTTCACCTCTCTATCATGTAATCACAGACACGTTCATCTACATGTTTAACAAAGAGAGAATGAACACTGGATTAGGAACACCTAATTAAAGCTAAAGTATGCAGAGAAATGAGTGGACTACCGTCTGTAATTGTAGAACTACAAAGTGCTCCTGTGTGGTCTGTGGAGCTGAAAATATGGACAATGAGTGTAGATACAAGGCAGGTGTTCCTAGTCCAGTGATTGTTCAGTGTATATGTACATATTTAAGAATATAACTATACTAATGTTTGTCAGTTTATCAGGTTCGCTAATCGCTAATTGCTAACTCCAGACTGCTACCCACAGTGTTATATCATTTTTGTGTTAAAGGGCCTATATCCTATGTAACTATGGTCCTATATTCAAGCTTCATTTCTTTAATTTTAGACTGAAATAAATAATCTCTGTTCGGAGTTGTCAGATTAAAATGTGCCTCGTTCATAAATCAGCTGAAAAACACAAACTTCAGGGTGAAGGGTTGTGGCTGAACTACTGCAGGCTACAGTTTTTTACTTCACAAAAACAGTAAATATACATTTTTGCATATGAATCGAATGGGATGTTTTGTAAATTTAACACTTTTTTTCCAGAAATGTTGGCTTTCTCTCTCTCTCTCTCTCTCTTGTATTTGTAAACATTCATTCATTGATTATCTGTAACCCTTATCCAGTTCAGGGTCGCAGTGGGTCCTACCTGGAATCATTGGGCGCAAGGCGGGAATACACCCTGGAGGGGGCACCAGTCCTTCACAGGGCATCACACACACTCACACATTCATTCACACCTACGGACACTTTTGAGTCACTAATCCACCTGCCAACGTGTTTTTGGACTGTGGGAGGAAACTGGAGCACCCGGAGGAAACCCACGCGGACACGGGGAGAACACACCAACTCCTCACAGACAGTCACCCCGAGCAGGAATCGAACCCACAACCTCCAGGTCCCTGGAGCTGTGTGACTGTGACACTACCTGCTGCGCCACTGTGCTGCCCATTTGTAAAAATAAAAACGTTTAAAATTTGCTGCCCACACAAAGTTAGGAAAGAGGCAAGATAATGTGAAATGGGAAATGTTTTAAGAAGTTGAATAAATAAAATACATCCTGGCTGTCCAAAGAAATCTCCCTTTTTGTTTTTTAATTCATAGTGTACTACATTGTTAAAACACAGCAGTCATGTCGTATTTTGTAAGCAATTTCAGGATGGGTGAATCATCAAATTCTCCGAACTTGCTTAAAATAAAATGTTTTTACATTTACTGAGTTTTTAAAGTGTACTTGTAAAGTGTGTGCCGGAGTATTTTCAAGTAGTTTTGCTATCAATTTTCAAGGGCCTGTTTTCTACTTTGTTCTACTTGAATTTTTAATGTGAATTATCCAAAGCAGAAAAACACTACAGAGAACACACCTCTCCACATATTAATACACAATGCAACATGACATCATGCTAATAACTTCAATTTAGATAACTGTGTCTCTGAACATAAATGGCAGTTAAATTCATTTTCAAGACATATTCTCACCTGTTCACAAAATGTGCGCTGCAATATCTATTACATTGTCATAACATTGACATTAGAGCAACCATTTGTGTGTCATGTTGTAAACTTTTCATATTTACAGATATTTTACAGTATTTTCCCCTATGATCCTTTCTGACCCTTTTAGATCAAATGTATTAATATAAAATGTTTATTATATAATTGTATTCATTAGTTCTTGATGTATATGTGTCCTTGTGGTGTTGAGTATATGCTAGAAGGAGTATCTTGGGAGAAGTAAGCAGTCAACATAATTGAGCATTTCTGGTTTGGGAACATTCCAAATGGGGTTTCTTATGTCATAAACCCAAAGAGCCAATTCCGTCAACTTGCAGGACGGGGCTTTTGAGTCCATCTATGTTTTCTAGCTATCTCATAAATCTGGCTTTGTGGAACAGTGTTCATCATTAGCACACAACTGAGGAGTGGGTTAATAATATGGTAGTAAAACACCATCTGGCAACTGTGTTTGTGTGTGTGTGTGTGTGTGTGTGTGTATGTTCAAAAGCTATTATCACTCTCTCTTTCCCATTCTCTTCTTGTACTCTTTCCCATCTCTCCTTGTTCTCTCTCTCCAGTTGTTTTTTTTTAATAATGTAATATAATATATAAATAATAATAGAGTTTTTCACCCAAATATCTGGAAAATATATTCAAGAATTATATTTATGTAGTGGTATACGAGCATCAGTCCTCCTACATTCAATTCAGATAGATTATGAATAACCTGTCCTTGGTGTGTGATATTTTAGATCTTTGCAAGGTATGGATCATTTCTCTTAATCAAGAGAAGGCTTTTGATATAGCTGATCAACAGTAACTTTTAAATATTCTTATTTTATTTATCCATTCATTCATTATCTGTAAGCGCTGATCCAGTTCAGGGTCGCGGTGGGTCCGGAGCCTACCTGGAATCATTGGGCGCAAGGCGGGAATACACCCTGGAGGGGGCGCCAGTCCTTCACAGAGTGACAGACACACACTCACACATTCACTCACGGACACTTTTGAGTCGCCAATGCACCTACCAACATGTGTTTTTGGGCTGTGGGAGGAAACTGGAGCACCCGGAGGAAACCCACGCAGACACAGGGAGAACACACCAAACTCCTCACAGACAGTCACCCGGAGGAAACCCACGCATACACAGGGAGAACACACCAAACTCCTCACAGACAGTCACCCGGAGCGGGAATCGAGCGGGTGCTGCGCCACCGTGTCGCTCTATTTTATTTATTTTTTAATTTGATGTACTCTGTGACCACATGTATGGTCAAAGTGGAAGGTGGGCTGAGTAGGCCGGTTGTGGTCTAACAACACATTAGGCAGGATTGTCCATGTCTGATCAGTTGTATAGTTTTGCAGCTAAACCACTGCTTTTCCAGCTGTGGTGGAAAATTGTGACAGAAATGAAAAACTGAGTCTCTGAGTTGGTATCAAAGTGAGTAACAAATTTATTGGAGTAAAGAAATGTAATGCATAGACCCTTCTATTCTCCTTCTCCCCTGGAACAGTTTCTCACAAAGCCTTTATACCCCTAACCCCTCCCTACTTATACAACAACTATCATTCTATTGTCTCATATGGCCATGAACAAAGTTATCACAGAGCCCCCTTCCAGACCGTTTCAACTAGCTTCAGTTATCTCAACTCAGTACAGAGAGGAAAGGAACTGAAGGTCAAGATGTGCCAGCACACTGTTATCTGACACGCATACACACATAAGCCTGCTGCCTTCACAACAGATTCATTGTCCTTTTCTTGTTCCTCACCAGCTCCTTCAAGAATGGAAAACGTTAGTCACACAAGCATATATGGCTTTTGCTGATATAGATGAAACTAACAATCCCTTTAATTTATTATGAATCATTTCAATAAAAAATTCCATCACACAGCTCAGAAAGAGAATAACAGGCTTTCGCAAATGCATCAGTTTCAAAGCATTGCACTCGCTGCTTATGCAGAGGATGTGATCATATTTATTAATTTTCTGAGGCTTTAAAGATGTATGAGAATGCTTCTACTGCTAAAGTCAACTGGGTTAAAGGTGAGACTCAGGCTGGTCAGAGGCAGGCAAAAAAGCTCCCTTCCCTTCCAGGGAATCTAAGGTGGGCCTTTTGGACAGACACAGAAATTACTTGATGTAGGTGAAAGTGTGCGCACCAAATGGTCTCAGTGGAAATGGTTGCTTCCCAAGTTGTCCAAATGGGGGAGAGTGTTGGTTGCCAATAAACTTGGTGGCATAAATACTTTGGTGAAGATTCAGTGTTTTACAACCCCTGCTGGACTGTACAGGAGAAAGACTGTCCCAAAAAAGACCCAGAGCACCGAACATAAACAAACCAGAGAGAATTGTAGGCGTTGCCTTTAATGTGGAACTATATTAGGGTGACCAGACGTCCTCTTTTACTCGGACGTGTCCTCTTTTTTAGACTTAAAAAAATGTCCGAGCAGAATTTCACAAACGTCCGGGATTTTGTTTTTCTAGAGCTTACATAGAATTTTCGAGAAGCGTTTCGTTCACAAACTAGTCCCGCCCTCCCCTACTCCGATTGGTTCGCTTGAGTGAGAAGGGGGCGTGGTGAAGTAGCCTAAAATCTTCTGATTGGACGATCTGACTGTAGCGCTACCGTTATTGGTCGATAACCTTCTCTGTAAAAATTTAATTGGTCAGTCTGCACGTCAGTAGTCCTTGTTTACGTCAGGGAAAGCTCAAGTACCTACCCTCATCTCGAGCAGCTATGCCGAAACGTAAATGTAAGTTCTTGGATGAATTAAAGGACCTAAAAGCACACATAGGTTCAGCTAAGCACACAACGGCACCGAGGGGCGAGAGATTTTGTGATTAAACACAAAATCATTTTTACATCGAGATGTTTGTGGCAGTTTTGTTCTTTATTTACTTTCATGCAGTTATCTCTACGAATTTGGAGTCAGTTCCTTCTACAGCAAAAAGAAGTCCCTGTCCCAGTTCATGCTTTTCAATGTTTGAAGGGCTCTTTGTTGTCTAACCCCCCCCCAAAAAAAAATGCCGTTTTACTGCCGTGAGCGGAGAGAGGCGAACCGTCCTCAGAATTTTATTTTTTAAAACTGCAATTTTATTAGATCCTTTAACTTTGCCTTTAACGTATGGTGTTGGGGTGTGTGTGTATGTAGCTGTAGTTGTGCTTGGAGGAATGAGCGAGTAGTCGCTGGATGCCGCTGTAGCCGCGGTGTGTTTCTGAGGAGGAGGGAGAGAGAGGGAGAGAGGCGAGCTCCATCCGTGGCAGCGTGCGGAAGAGATTTAGCGGGACTCTGAGACTGAGAGAGGGGTCAGAATCCACTGCAGCCCGCGGCCTTCACCTGCACGATTTCTGCTTCGTCGTGGAGGATATTCTGTCTGTGTGGAGCTGTGCATGACCAGGGCGGCGTGAGCAGCGTGGTAGCTACAGTGTGAGGTCAGTAACATTAGTGTGTGTGTGTGTTTGTGTGAGAGAGTGTGTGTTTATGTGAGAGAGTGTGTGTTTGTGTGTGGCCCGCGTGGTGTTTAGAGTCCGCACCTCACTTCACCTCAGCTAACGTGAACCGACTCACTGCCTTTTGGGCTGAGATGAGTTTCAGAGTGATCTCCACCTTTCTGCAAATGTGCCAGAACACCAACTGTTTTATCACATTGCTGCACATAGCTCTAGATGGTGGAAAATATCAGAGTAAGTTAGCTGAGATAACATTTAGTGCAGATGCTCTATTACAAAGCCTCAGTGAAATCCAGCTGTTC
Organism: Hoplias malabaricus; assembly: GCF_029633855.1. Classification (NCBI taxonomy): domain Eukaryota; kingdom Metazoa; phylum Chordata; class Actinopteri; order Characiformes; family Erythrinidae; genus Hoplias; species Hoplias malabaricus. Next base: position 37,195,558 of record NC_089805.1, on the reverse strand, counting down.
TATCAGTGACTCCGTTAACTCCAGCTGTTATTGCAGAGTCTTAAAGCACAAGCCACATTAGAGTCAGTCGCTTTGTAAAACCAGTAAAAAAAGGATCCAGCATGGACCAACCATGTATTCTGCCTTTTCAAAATCCTGCAAAATGCTTTGTTTGTTTGTAAACAGACCACACCATGGATACGTTTTACAGACAAATATTAATTGAGAGCAAGTTGATTTTGTTCTGAAGCATTGCATTGTCTACAAGTGTAAGGTTAAAGACATTGCTAATGTAAACAAGAGATTAGTGTGAATAAAGCAAAGCACTGGGATACTGCCTCCTCCAGTGAAGCAGTTTTTTAATGTGAATGAGTCTGTGAACGAATGAACGAGTTACACGTGGTGATTCACATCTTAACAGAATCCAAACAAACGTTTGTTGTTTTTATTTGTAAAGGCATTTATTTTTTCTGTACTTACAGTGTGTCCTTACCAGAAGCAGTTATAAATACTTTACATGCACATCTCTTTCAATCTCTCTATCAGAAGGTTGTTTTTGTTTTTAATTCAGTTTTAAGACAGATGCATGGCAGTGAGCTGTGGTAATGACTGTCATGTAATGTTCTTCATACGAGGAGCAGTGTGAGTCTGAGTCACCTGTAACTTCAGCACGAGTGGTTGGGGCTAAACTGCTGTAAAGAGAATAAATGTGATTTAGTTTGTTTGTTTGTTTTTGTAATAACACAAATAGTTCATTCAAAACACCCGCTATTGCAACTTGGTTTTACAAATTGACCACATGAACCTAGGATTGTTTGAAACGTTAACACTGAACTTTTATTTAATACAAACATTGTGTTAGTGCTTCATAGAAAAAAATAAAGGGCCCCCATCTGTTTGCAGTCACAATCACTGCAAACAGCACAGAGTAAAACGGACATTTCACATTAAAAACACCCCACATGACCGGATTTGCATTGTACATTGCAAAGTATTTCGTTAAATGTAGGAAAAAAAAAACAGCGGAATGAATCTTTAAACTCCTGCACCTCAGCGCTCTCCCCCTGCTGTGCTTTATAAGATGGCTCACTTTCTGCTAAAATATGGCTCGGTCCCTGCCTTTGTGCTGCTTTACGGTTTAGTGTTATCTAGTTTTTTTTTTACCAATATACTGTGTTGCCCCGATTATTAAAGTCTAGGCTCAAGTTCCTTATTTTGTTGCTCTGTTTTCTTTAAATACAAACACTGCTGTCGCGCCCACACTCGTGTTTAATGGACAGATGATAAACGGCAGCCTGTTGTTTCTGTGCCGTGCTGCAAAAGTTCCAATAAACACACCGCTCCAACGCTGTTTAGGCACGTCTCTGCAATTCTGGGACCGTTAGCGTTTCCCATTCGTGTTACATTGCTGCTAGCAAATATTTAAAACATTATAACTATTTGCCAGAATATCAACTTTATCACTGCCAAAATACATCAGAAGTGAAGTTCTCAGCAAGCTAATGGGCTAGCCCAGCTAACGTTAGCCAACCCGTTGCTAGGTTTATTAGCTGCCTAGCTTGTTTGCTGTTTGTAAATATTGCTTCAAAAGTCGACAGGCTACCTAAAGGATCTGTGTCATTAAAAAAATTATCTACCTTTTAGTAGAGGGTTTATAATTTTCTAAACCCATATTCACTCCTCGGACAGTACAGTCCATATAACTTAATAACAAAATTATTTTGTTCAATTATTTTTTCCAAGCCATTCACAATGAAGGTATATGAATTACATTGTATTTCTTTGCACATTACAGTCCAGCCTATCACACTGAGCTTATTTACATGTTAGCAACACAGACTAATTCATACTGTGCTATACATAGAATTTGGAAAATGTTTTTAAAGCTTTGCAAATAAGTGTACACGGGGGAAATTCCTGATTTAACATTTAGCTAGAAATATAGGATAAAATATTGGCTATGTTTGCTACAGTATATAATTGTGATGTATTGTGTGTGGCTTTCAGACTTGTAAGAGATGTCTGACACCTCTCAGAATGCAGAAGAAGAAAGTACAGTGATGAAGAGCACATCACAGGTTGGAGAGGACACAGCTGAGCAGAGTGGTGATCCTGTTGGTTGTACTGATGATAACACATTAAAACTGGTGAAGCCAGAGAATCCAAACACCTCCCAGTCTGCAGAAGATGAACTTAGTTCTCAAGAGGACCTGAAAGATGGGACTCAGGAGCTGATGAGCCAACAAGATATAGATAAGCAAGAAGAGGAAAAGCCAGAAAATGAAGAAATAAAACAGCAAGCAGTAGACACCAGACAAGAGGTGGAAGTTCAGTCACAGCATGAGGAGAATGTGAAGGAACAGCCAGGGTCAAAAGATAAACAACTTAATGAAAACCTGAAAGAGAAGAGTAATGTTGGCCAAGAGGAGGAATTAGAGACCCCGTCAGAGGCGATAAGGCATCAGAAAGAGGTGGCAGACGGAGATTTAAAGAGGATGAAGGCTGAGAAGCACCAGGGGGAGCCAAATGAGGAGGACGAAATCCCAAAAGAAAAGAACATGGATGAGGAGGTGGAACATGGCCACCAGGAGGAAGAAGCAAACTTAAAGAAAGATGAAGCAGATTTAAAGGAAGAAAAGGTTAGGCAGTATCAGAAAGAGTCAGAACACAGTGAAACAGAGACGGAGAAAATGGACAAGAAGGACCACAAACATGGTCAGGAAGAGGATATGGAAGGTCAAGATATTTCAATAGAGACAGACCGGAGTTTAGGTGCCCAGGATCATGAAGAGACACGAATGGATGTACAACCTGAGGAGAACACTGTGGAAGCAGTGAAATTAAAAATGAAACAAACAGAGGAGGAGGCCCCAGAAGAAAATGAGATGAAGCAGAGAAAAGATAAACACTGCGAAACTGAAAATACAGAGTCGGAGAGCTTAGAGGAATGTGAGGAGGGGATGAGATCAGAAGATGTGGGCCAAGAAGATGAAAATTGGATGGTTATCAGGACAATAGATGAGGACTCTGATGAAACATCAATGGATATCGATCGCAAGGAAGAGTCGATGCAGGGTGATTCTGAGCCCTGTGTGAACACAGGTAAGTGTGAACTCGAGAACTTGTGTTCTCGTCTGTGTCTGGAGCATGGCAGGAGTAGTGTTCTTTTTCACAGTGACCTGTTCTTAGAGTGAAGACAGAGGTTTGGATACTACAGACATCACACAATACTGATATTGGATTTACCTCCAGACCTTAATTAGTTCTCTTTCTTGCAAATTATGTTTTCCCACACCCCTGGTATGCACAGTTCTAACCACCAGTGATTAAGTGAATGTGTTTGTTTTACCAAAAGATAGCACTAAGGATCTAAAGCATGAATTGAAGCCTTCTGACAGTCAGGCCCAGACTTCTAATGTCTCTTCCCAAGATGTGTCATCTAACAAATCAGGTAATATTATTAAAGGACATTAATAATTACACCCTATTTTATATAGGCTTAGCCTACAAAGTGTTAAGACATCGGACGTTGTTAATCAATTTCTGTAGGTTAGCTACTCCATAAAAATATAACAGTTTTAAACCTAAAGTAGAATCTGATAATGATATGAAACACAATGACTGCGTTATGTAAGAATGCTCTGCAAATCATGAAAAAAAAAATTGCAGTATAAGTGTGATCTGTTCAAAATAAAACCCTTGGTATTGTATTTGGGTCACTGTGGAACATTTTAACATATTTTGTAAGCATGCACTCTGCTGACAAAAAAACTATACTGAGTGTGTTTATATAAAAAAAAACAACAACACATTCACATTTATCCTCTGACTAAATTTTTGACTGAATAAATTTGTCATTGATTAAAAGTCCCTTTAATTTAAATGAAATTGGAGTGTTCTATTTGGACTGAAGCTGAGTCCTGGAATGTGTGTCAAGAGCAGGACCTTATAAAGGAATTGCCATTGGATCAACCTCAAAAATTAAAACTCAAAATTGCAGGTCTTTGGGTGTGTTCTGAGTGTTAATAGATAGTACCTACACAATGTGGTCCAGAGGGGGACTTCTGGTGAACCTGACACAGGGGCACTGGTTACCTCAAGGTTCATTGATGTGCATTTAAATAACATCTATAACACAAGATTAATGCTTGTTATGATAGGAATATGTCAGAACACACAGTGCAACACACAGCTTGCTGGTCGGAGTGCCCATGCTGACTGGTGTCCACGGTCGAAAACGCCTACAGTGGGCATATGACATGGAACAATGGAACAAAGTTGTCTGGTCTGAGAAATATTTTTTCTTTTAAGTCGCATGGAGAACTGGATGCTTGCACAATGCTTACCGGGGTACAGATGCACCACCATACACCATGGGAAGAAGGCAAGCTGGCTGAGGCTGTGTTCTGATATGAAAGTCTGGGTCCTATTCAACCTAAACATCATTGCATGCAAAGTGTACCTCGCTATGGCAGTGGTTTTTTTATGTGGCAGGATAATAATGTAAATACCACACTGTAGAAATTATTCAGGTATTGTATGGGGAACAAGGCAAAAAGCACAATGTGTTCACTTGACCTGTAAAGTCTCCAAAGTTTCCAGGTTTCGTTCCGATTGCATCTCACAATGATCTCCTGCTAACGTCTTGGTGCCTGACACCACATTGTCCATTCATAGGTGATTGCGGAGTCCATGCCTTGATGGTTTAGAGAATGTAATGGGGGACCTACATAATATTAGGCAGGGGGTTTTAATATGTCTCAACATACATATTTGACTATTTGAAACAAACAGAGCAAGGTTTTTTTTTTTTAAAGTTTGCCCCATTATGTCAGAGGGCAATGTTAAAACCTCCATTTCACAGGAAGAATTATTCCCATTGGAGTTTAAATAAGCTGTTTGATGAGCTTGCATGAAAATACAGCCTGTGTTTACCTTGCTATGTTTTAAACCCTTGCTTTGCATCTCATTTTGTAAACATATTGCTCTTCTCCAACAGATAGCCAAATGATCCAAGATCTGAAGGATGAAATGATGGAATCTTCTATACAGACAGTGAGCACATTTTAAACATTCAGTTATCAAAGAGTGGTATCAACAGGAATTTATTTATGCTTAAATACACAGTTCATGCCAGACGTCCCTTCTTTCTCCCCAGCCAGTGCATCCTCTTCAGCCCGAAGAGGAAACCGAGAACATGGATCTTGACACTTCAAGTGTTCTTTCTGTAAAGGTCAAAGATGAACCAATGGATGAGGAATATGATCAAGCTCTTGTACCTCAGGGTCCAACAGGGAAAGTCAAGGATGAACCTGAAATTAATCAAGTGAGTTAAGGTTTTATTTCACACTTGTTGAGGTGAGAACTTTGTCTGTGGTCAGTTGTCATGGGTGACATGTGCCCCACATGGTATTTTGCTGTTTCAGTGTGTTGTAAAGTATGAGATCAGAAGAAATCTTTTTATTACAGTGAAACATTGAACTTTCACCTCACTGTAAAATATGAAAGAGTTTCTGCAGATGAACTGTTACAAGTTTTACAATTTAATCACTCTTACAAATATTTTATCACTGTATCATCTTCATATATCCAATGGAGAAACATCAATTTCTGTTATACAGTCTCTCAATTATTAAAATAATAATAATGATGACTTACTTATAAGGGTTTCTTTTGTACGGTTTTATGCAAAGTCGCCACATGACGTAAATATTTAGATGGGACTGACAAACCAGTTTTAAAGACGATTCAAGATGTATGGTGTTTTTATTTCTCATTTGCCATTAACCATTTTTGATGTTAAACAGGGAATGAAAACAGAGGATGAGTTCAAGATCAGTGCAGTGTTCTCTGTTGGTAAAAACTCCACACCTCAAGGTATAAAAATGAATGACCATTTTTTTCCTTTTTCTCTTTTGGAATAGCTTGTTTTTAAATGAATTGAAATTTACCAGAGTCTTTACAACCATGTTTATTTTCTGAATTTTTTCTTATAAATGCTTTTAGTTATCAAAAAAAAGTAATTTGTTGTCAAGAAGTCATTTGTTAATTGGTTAATTAAATCACAAAAAATGATTGTTAATGTTGTATGGTAGAAATCAAACCTGTAAGGAACAATAGCCAAGTTAATAGAAAGTAAGCAAAAGGTATGTGCTGTTATATATGCGTGTGACGTTCTAAGCATGTCATTTCATGTTCACTTTTTGTTCAGTATAGGGGTTAACAAGAAATAGATGTGGCCTGCAGGCTATTAACTGTTCTAGGTCATGGCCTGTTTCCAAGCAATTGCAGCACCCTATACTTGATAAAAAACCATTGCACATTTTTTTCACCCTCGAATGTTATGTTACTACATTTTCTCCATTCTAGGTTCCAGCACAGGCTCTGCAACTGTGAACACCTCAGCTAAAGCTCCATCCAACACCTCCACTCCTGCTGTGGCTTCTGCCAGCACTCTGTGTGTTGTGTGTTCAGGCTGTAAGAAAGTCCTCCTAAAGGGCCAGACGGCATTCCAACGTAAGGGCTCTGCTCAGCTCTTCTGTTCTCCACAGTGTCTCTGCAACACAGCAGCCGAACTGGTTATCAAGCCTAGCCCCAAAAAGATCTGTCATTGCTGCCTCAAGTGAGTCTCCTCCACAGTTGTTTCTTTGTAATCTGTTACATGAACAAATGAACAAAACACTAATTAAATATGTTCATTGCTCCAAATCCATAAAGTCGCTTTGATTGATGTATTTACATACACTGCCTGGCTAAAAACAAAAAGAATTTTATTGGAGTTAATTTCTGGACACTGGTTGCATTGTTCTCTGCTTCCAGGTGAGAAGCTGCATCTCTGAACGTGAATTAAAACTATTGTAGAGCAGTTATAAGCTTTGGGCCGATGTTTAGATTTCACTGACATTTCAAACAGACAATGCATTTTATTGCATTTTAAAGGTGAATAAATTGTTTATTGCATTATATTGAAAATTTCACTGTGTTTTCCATCCCTGTAGAGGGATTCCCAACCCAAAGGATGTCATCCTCTCCCCGGTGGACTCCGCAGGGACCATGAAGAACTTTTGCAGTCAAAAGTGCCTCAGCACCTTTAATTACAAGAGGGACAGTGCAAACTGCAGCTCAAAATGCAGCATATGCCAAAAACTCTGCCCTGTAAGTGGTGTCTAGATTAGAAGATTGGTCTGAGAAGATACTTTCTCCAGAAATATGATTTCACGAACGAAAGGCTGTTGGTCGTTTCTGATGTGTTTTTAAAATGTTTTTTATTTCTGCTAGACTCGACATGAGGTAAACTTTTTGGGCAGTGTCCATAAACTGTGCAGTGATGCCTGCTTCAATCAGTTCCGGTCCTCCAATAAGCTCACCATGAACTGCTGCGTCCAGTGTGGAGGCTACTGTTACAGTGGAGATGGCCAGTGCTTTTCATTGGCATTAGAAGGCAACGTTAAAAAGTTTTGCAGCCAGAACTGCACCACTACTTACAAAAAGGTAACGTTCAGGATTCTGTCTAAAGTAGGTGTGTAAAAATGAGTGTTTTCAGTTCTTAAATTTTACACAAAAACAAGAATACATACTTAATGCTTTGTGTAGTTTGGCTTTGTGCCATCCACAGTGCCACCCTGAAACCCAGCCGCTCTCATATTCAGTCAAGTCTTTCTCTTTGAATACATCTTTAATTGGCGTGTTCTACTGAGGACTTGATTAAATGTGACTTGATAAAATGTTTATTGCTATTCCTATGCTGACTTTGTTCATCTTCATGTAACACTGAATCCAAAGGACAAATTTATAAGCAAATAATGTTACTGATATTTTTCATCGTAGTAATGCAGGCACTGGAGGACACTTTCATTAAACTATGCCAATGTTGATGACTATACAGAAGCGCTTTGTTGTACTACAGTACAGTAGTAATTACTGTAGTCTATATTTTGCTCTGCATACTTTATTTCCAGTGGCCATGGTATGGCTGATTGATTTATATGATAACACTTTATTATATGTAAACACATATTTCCACTCATTCAAAATGTAGAGCGTTGTATGTGCAATTTACGCTAATATTGACTCAACTAAAATTCTAAATGATCAGAAAACATAGCTTGGTGTATACTTTTAATAAATTTGACTTCTCTACTGTGTAAACAGTTTGTGTATGTAGTGATTATTATTATTGTTGTTATCATTGTGGTTGATCAAACTTAAATATTAAAGCAACACTAGACTGAAAAGGGGCAGCATGGTGGCGCTCCAGGGACCTGGAGGTTGTGGGTTTGAGTCCCGCTTCCGGGTGACTGTCTGTGAGGAGTTTGGTGTGTTCTCCCTGTGTCCACGTGGGTTTCCTCTGGGTGCTCCGGTTTCCTCCCACAGCCCAAAAACACATGTTGGTAGGTGCATTGGTGACTCCAAAGTGTCCGTGAGTGAATGTGTGAGTGTGTGTCTGTCACTCTGTGAAGGACTGGCGCCCCCTCCAGGGTGTATTCCCACCTTGCGCCCAGTGATTCCAGGTAGACTCTGGACCCACCGCAACCTTGAACTGGATAAGCGCTTACAGATAATGAATGAATGAATGAATAGACTGAAATGAGATTTTATACTGCAAATATTTTGAAACTGCCATCATTAATGTGGTATAATTTTGTATTCATTATTTTTTTTATCTCTTCTGCAGAACTATGGGAAGCCTGTCCCCTGCACTATGTGTCGGGGTTATTTTGCCATTAGAGAGATGGTGGAGAGCACAAATTCAGAGGGAAACAGAGAGCTCTTCTGTTCCTCTTCATGTGTGACAGCTTACAAAGTGCAAACAGTGAGCTCATCAGGTAACTGGCTTTGTGCGTTTTTTCCCTCTACTATTTCTAACAAAGACGTAGATTGTTTCATATCACTTACAGTACATAGTTTCATCGGCCATCTTTGATTTATCTTTACATTTAAGCTTCTGTGGTGGAATGCAACAACTGTAAGCTTGTTCAAGTGCCTCAGTACCACCTCGCTATGTCAGATGGTACCATCCGCAACTTCTGCTCCTTCTCTTGTGTGGTTTCTTTTCAGGTACTGTTTAATCTTCTCTAAAACAGTCTGAGTTAACCATGGTCATTTCAGGATTTTTTTTATTTTTTATTTATTTATTTTTTTTTTAGATTTGTGAGGCTTTTTCTGGAAAAAGTTCTAACAACTCCAACCCCCTTATAACCGCATGCCATTTAACACTTCTTTTTATGGTACTATATTGATCAAGAACTGGAATATAAATCCAAGGTATTTGGCATTAACCTTTAGATCACACACTCTGTATAAAGTATGAAATATGTTAAGTGTTAGTTATTCAACTTTATGTTAATGGTCTAGTCACATTTTTTTTTTATCTTTTAGCTGGAAAGTTTAGGAGGAGTATATATATTAGTTATTTTAAATCTGATCAATTCCCCTGAAAGATGGTGAGAGCTTTATAGCATTAGATCTATATGAATAAAATGTACTTAATTTATTTTTCCTCTGATTGGGGTTTTTATTTATTTATTTATTTTTTGCTCAATGTACTGTAGCATTGCTCTGCACTTACATGGTGACATTTGTTTGGTTTTTCTGTGATTCCTTTTATGACCACTGACCAAAACATAAACCTCTGATTCAGTTTAAAAACAAGAAAATCAAATTTGCTTTATTTACAGTGTGGCTTTATTAACGTACTATGACTATATCTGACAGTATTTGACCTTTGTGAGCTTGTGGGGTTTAAATGTAAAATTTATAATTGTCATTAAATGTCCTTGTTTTGTTTTCATGTACCCATTTGTCTGTTGGAGATCATTTTTCTCATTTAATATTTTATTAGGATTCCTTCAATAAGACAAACACTCAAAACCAGCTGAATGTTGGAACCTCAACTCTGAGCACAGTAACGCCACAGTCTGTCCCGAAGCCTGCCTCCAGCAAACCTATTTCTGCAGATCCCAGCTCCTCTGGAGTTCTTCAGATACCAGCAGTGACCAAAATCCCTTGTGCTCAGTGTCAGCGTGCGTTCTTCCGCAAGCCTGAGCTGCTGGACTTTAAGGTAGTGCCTAACGATCATGTGTGTTGGTAGAAACTAGTTACAAAGCCTGTTTACAAGACTCTGAAATAAGGCTGCATTACAAGCCTTTTTTTGCTCAATTGTTTTATCTTAAAGTGAATTTGAACATTTTCTGTAGATGTTATCATTCATGTTTACAGGTGACACACATCTGTCTTAAGAATGAAAGAAATAGCCCCTTAATGGAAACACAATCAGTTATCTAGTGTTAATGATTCCTGTGCATTCCTGTATATATCCCCATGTAACTACATCACCTGCTGGACCACCTATAGTATATTTCAAACTATGAAATTGTATGTTGTTTTGTCACCTTATGTATATTCATATATAAGAAAATTACAAGAGAAAGATATTTAGCTATGGCTAACTTACATTTACAAAATCTGGTAATCTTTGGTGTGTTCTCCCTGAGTCTGCTTGGGTTTCCTCCAAGTTCTCAGGTATCCTCAGACATACATGTTGGTAGGTGGATTGGTTATTCAGAATTATCCACAAGTGTGGGTGACTGTGAGTGTGCTGTGACCTGTGATTGACGGGTCTCACATCCAGCATGGGTTCCTGGCTTGCAGCCTGTGATTCAGATCCACCATGACCCTGAACAGGATGAAGTGGTTATGGAAAATGAATGACTGACTGAATTAATGTATAATCTGATAATGTGAACTTAGCTTAAAAGGGAAATGCTGATGTCTTTGAACTATATGTAGTTGGGTTCTGATTTTGAAAATTTGGAGAATCGTTCTTTAAATAAATGTATTATTATTTGGAAGAAAATGTTAGTGAATAATGAACATTCTAACTATGGGGTTTGAATTCGCTGTAATCCTGCAGGGAAAGATGTATGCGTTTTGTGATAAGGCATGTGTGGACGAGTTCAGACGGACCAACTATATTATGGCACAGTGTGTTTACTGCAAAATCGACAAGGTGGTGAAGGAGATAAAGAGGATTAACAATGTAGACTGCTCTTTCTGTAGTGAGGGTAAGGCCATAAGTGCTCTTTTTGCTTTTCCACTTTTTTTGTATTGGAGCTCCAGCAGCATGTGTCTGAAATAGCTGCTAACCTATCAAAGGAAATAAATATATCTCTGCTTCTGCAGGCTGCAAGCTACTCTACAAGCACGACCTTGCCAAAAGCTGGGGCAAGAAGCACTGTCGCAATTGCATGTACTGCAACAGCACATCTCAGACTTTGGTGCCTGGGTTATTCTCTGGCAAACAAGAGGAGTTCTGCGGGGTTGAATGTTTGTCGCAGTATACTCTGTTATTCTGTCAGGTAATACCAGTTTTTTAAAATGCTCATGGAACAATTAAATGTACTGATTTAATTTTCATAAACACAGAAATGGCAAATTTATTTAATCAAAAAATATATAAAAGGAAAAAACAGTAAGCACATGTGGGTATGAGTTTAAAAGTACAAATAGAGAATATATCATGCAGAAAGCCACACTTCACTACGATATAGAGCAGTTGTGAAATCCTAATGTCTGAGGTTGTACAAATGGCAATATGAACAATCAGCTCATTGTATCTGGAGTACCATTATACATTAAGGCCCTTATAAATACATTCATATTAATGCATTAAATTAATTAATGCTTATTTCAGTCATAAACTATTTAATATAGTTATCAAACCCAAGAATAACCAGAGCAAGGTTGATCCTTTAATTATTTTATATATTCTGACATTTTTTGATGGTTGTGAATTGTAATGTGTTGAAGTATATGTGCTTTGTCACATTCATCTCTTTTAAAGCCTCATATCAGCTCCACTGACCATACATGATCATTTTATAGTTCTACTATTACAGACTGTAGTCCATCTGTTGCTCTGCATATTTTGTTAGTCCCTTTTCACAGTTTAATTCAAAGGTCAGGGCCACCACATTGCAGCAGTTATGATTTGGCAGGTTGCTCATTCTCAGTTTTTCTGGACACCATACACAGGACGCTTTTGGCTGCAGTTTTGATTGGTGGACTATTTAGCAGTGACCCTGAGTGTTTTTTAAACTCCAGCAGCACTGCTGTGTCCGATCTGCTCATTGGCACAACATATCCAAACAGTGTCACTGCACCACTGAGAATGATCTACCACCCCAATCATACATGCTCTTTGGTGGTCCAATGAGGGTTTATTTATTTAGTGTGCAGCTTTATATGTTTGATAAAGAATAATGGAAATTAGGTATTATTTTAAGTGTTTCTTTTTGAATACATTGCACAGGTGGCTAAGTGTAGCACATGTAAGCGCGCCAAGAAGATGGTGGAATCTGTGAAGTGGCTGGGAGAAATGAAGCACTTCTGCAGCTTGCAGTGTCTGATGTACTTCTGTAGTTTACATGGTTACCCTACAGCCGCTGTCCAAACTACCACCAACACAGCAGCACCCCAGCCCACGGCCACCCAGCCTGCAGTCACACAGGGTAAGGCAAAGAAAAATATTAATGATGGCAGCATACCAAATACAAACCAGTTTCTAAAACGAAAGTATCACACAGGAAGCTTCATTCTTTGAAAACGTTCCTGTACACTAGACAATAAGAGAGAACTGGCACACAAAACGCCTTTTGGCTACAAAGTTTTCACTATTATGGGGACAAAAAATGTAAAAACCCCCTCTGAAAGAATGCATGGCTGAAAAAGACAGATATCCACCAGAAGAGTGTGCAGTATGTGCTGCACATACGAGTGTCTGTTTCCTCCATCTTCTTGTCGAAATCACTCATTTCACAGCTGAAGCTTTCACACCATAGGACTATCTGATGTTTTGACTCATAAAAATCAAACATTATGGAAAACATAGGATATACATATTAGGGCTGCACTGATTTAGAAATGTTTGGGCCAATACGATAACTGATACAGATATTTATATAAACAATAATCGTATTTTTTCAACAAATTCTTTTTATCATAGGACAAGCCTTTTCTTCAGTATCTGTACATTTCTGTACTTTTTAATTTTATGTTTTATTAGTTGTAATTAATTTACGTCTTTTGAAAGATTTACTGCTGGTTCTGCTTGAACAGTTTTTAGAGGGGTGCTCTAAATTAGTGCAGCGCCGGGTTTTTCGATGGATAGAGCGGCATAATTAGTTTGAAGCAAGTGAGTGTTTGAGTTTTTATCATAGCGTTTTTAGTAATAAATTCAGAAACTGAATGACTCTATCTATTTTCATGTGTTTTATATAAGAAGGGCTCCTGCACTGTGGTGGTTGAGAGTATCTTTCTGTGGTTTAACCTGCTGTGTGTGTGTTTACTCCGCTATCTGTGTGCGCGTGTACTGTCACTGATATTTTAAATTGGTTTTCACCATGGAGAAATTAAATCCCAGAAACTGTTTTCTGCAGAAACTATGAAAAACGTCCACACAGCAGACACATTTGTGTATCTACAGGCGTCAGTGTGTATGCACAAGCACAAAAAGCACCAAGTCATTGGGTGTAATATTGGCTAAAATTCCAATATCGGGCCGATAGCAGTAATTAAAAGATCCAAATATCGGCAAGTAATATATCGGCCACCGGTAATATATCGTGTATCACTAATACATATGAATGAACAAAGCAGAGTTAAAATCATGGTACAAATTAGGGCTGAAAGATTGTTTAAATAATAGTAATATAATCAAATTGTGTTGTGTTATCAACAACAAAACATACAGTTTTAATCAATCAGAGCCAGTCAAGCACTGTTCTGTGTACATGACAACAACCAAAAATAAATCACTGTGCTCAAAATTAAGACCAGATCTTCTTACCTAATTGGTTTAAATGCAATTATAAATAAATTATTTTCAGAAAAATTTCAGTTAGATATTTATCCCTTAATCATTCAACCAAATTCTGTACTTTATTATGTACATTATTTCTTATATTTAATTGTCTTCACTTCTGCAGTACCAGTCTCCATAGCGCCTGTGCTCCAAACTACTGTGCCCAACACAACAACTCAAACATCACTGGTTACAAAAGAGGCCACACCTGTTATTGCCAATGTTATATCATTATCTAACAACACCAATGGGCAACCTAATGTCCTAGGAAGTACTGCCTTACAAGGTACTTTACCTCCCTCTATTGCTGTCTTCTTCCCCTTACAGCTGCATTAGTTAAGACTTCAAGTTGTTCTTAGTTACCAGCTCATGTTTAAATCTTCTGTTCTAGGGACTGTTCCTAATTCTATGAAGCTAATTGGAAATGTAAGTGCACCACACCCCACTTCCCTTCAATCATTTACATGTAGAATAATTCAGTTGTTTGGATGTGTTTAGGCCTTTGATTTTATGAATTGATTGATTAATGAATGTACACAAATATAGGAATTGTAATATTTCTGTGAAATTAAATTAAGGTAATTACACACAGTCTGTTTAAAATTATTTGCTAAATAAAATCTACTGCTCGTTTAGTTGAGTCTGTTGTTAACAGTTATTGTGTTTTTTAGGCCAGCACTCAGACAGACGATGGGAAGCAGTCCTCTTCTGCACCACCCAGAATGCTGAAGAACAAAGCTTTGCTCTGTAAACCCATGAGCCAAAACAAGGGCACCTCCTGCAAACCCAACACGTGTGACATGAACGTACAGACAGGTGCTTATCATAATTATTTTCTGTAATGTGAATCACACATGTCTTTCAATACTTATACGATGTGTTTATACCCACAGAGAAAACAATGCCTGAAGTAGTAGTGTTACCTTTACCAGTGCCAGTGTATGTTCCTGTACCTATGCACCTCTACTCACAGTACACACCACATGCAGTGGGACTTCCTCTACCGGTGAGCTGCTTAAAAATATAGAGCCTTGTGATATTAATAAAGATAATTTTATGCATTTTTAAGATTTATTAACTTACTTGCCACTTTTTTATATTACATTATTATCACACTAACAACATTATATTTTTCTGATATGGTGTTTGTTTTTTCAAGTATTTAGTCAGCTATTTTCCAAATTCTCGCTGCATTACACATCATTGATTCAGATCATCATAATCAGGCGTCAATAGAGGACCCTGTAATCCGAGCATACCTTGTCACTTGGAGCAAGGACTCTATGAACTGAAACTGGCTTCTCACTGACAGCAGACTACTGACCATATTGTCGATAACATTGAAATCCTGACGATGAACAAACCGTATGGAAGGGTATCCGGTATTAATGTGTGTGTTAATATCATTCTCCTCATCCTCATCAGAACTAGAGTCTGAACCACTAGAATCTTATGAGGATGAGTCATCAAATATGTGTGTACCCATCACTACATCCAAGGCTTTTAATGGAACCAAAATATGGTCCTGGAGCTGCAGTACTGATATACATGGCTTTGAGAAAGTATGTTTTGTCTTTGATTTAGCCTTGGGCTTAGTGCCAATGTTACAGGCTTCAGGAGCAAAGGCACAGTCTTATGGTGATGGCAGAGTTGCCTTAGACATTGACTGTCTATTGATTTAAATTTTTAAACATAAGAACACAAAGGATGTATTGAGGCGGTCCTCCATTTAGCTGTATTAAAATATGTCTTGCATGGAGACACCTCCTTATCAGATCCAATTATATTTATTATATATATTATATATAAATATATATATATATATATATATATATATATAAAAAATTAATAATAATATATATATATATATATATATATATATATATATATATAATGTTGGTGTGTTCTCCCCGTGTCCGCGTGGGTTTCCTCCGGGTGCTCCGGTTTCCTCCCACAGTCCAAAAACACATGTTGCAGGTGGATTGGCGACTCGAAAGTGTCCATAGGTGTGAATGTGTGTGTGTCTGTGTTGCCCTGTGAAGGACTGGCGTCCCCTCCAGGGTGTATTCCCGCCTTGCGCCCGATGATTCCAGGTAGGCTCTGGACCCCCCGCGACCCTAAATTGGATAAGCGGTTACAGATAATGGATGGATGGATATATATATATATATATAAATTTTTTTTGTATTGTTACAACCCTACTATTGAAGATTAAATCACCTCTGCTTTACCCTATAAAGTCATGAGACCACTGATTGTTCTCTCTGTCCCTACAGGTACCCGTGCCCATGTTTCTACCAACGACTCTTAACAGTGCCGAGCAAATAGTGGAAACTATTAAGAAAATAAAAGAGAAGATTCCAGACAACCCACTAGAAGCAGATCTGATCATGATGGCTGAGATGGTGGCAGAAGACAGTGAAAAGGAAAAAACTGTCCCCCATGGCAGTGACCAAAGTAGGAAGCTTTACAGTGCATATATTATCATAAAAATGGTGTATGTGAGTTATAAATTGAGTAGCTATTAACCTGAGGAGCCTGTCTTGTAGTTAACGGAAAACTAACACTTACCCCAAATGTAGTTAATAATTATTTATTTAGTTTTGCCATTTACACACCAGGGATAATGTAAGGCAATGCAAGTTTATTTATATAGCAAAGTTAATACAATGCGGTCATTAAAAAAGATTAACAAATAAGAAAATGCAAAGATTTAAAGAGAATAAAAACACAAAAATATGGTTAAAACAAATAGACATAAAAAGGATTAAAAATTATTCAAACAACGAAAAATATAAAGCATTCAGACATTCCTGAGATTTAGCACCTCGGGGCTTTTGCATGGATACAGTTTTATAAGTATCTGAAATTGACATTACATTCAAATGTAAGACATGAAATTCAAATAAAAGATTAAAGTAAAAAAATGTTTATAGATAAAAGAATATTAAAGTTTATTAAAGATGCCTATAGTAGTGTATATAGGCTTTAATACTATTGTTTTTGGTCAAAATGGATATTGAGCACCATTTATTCATTTTTTAGCATCAGAATAAATATGAAATGCAATAATATTATGTTTCATTTATTTCCTTTATTCAATAATTTTTATATTTGAGAAATCTACCATGGGAATTAATGGAAATAAAATGGGAATAATCAAAGCTAAAGGTGAGAAATTTACATATAGTTGGTAAAAAATATATTGAAACATAATCTTGGCTAAAATAATTAGATATGATACTAAAACAGTTGAATAACAAAGCTGCTCCTCAATCCAGGGCAAATGGCACATTACACACTGAAGGGCTTTTGAGACCACACTCCCTGCACTGTTCATTACTCCATCACATTTACAGAATATGTCCAGATAATTTCTAGAAACCTGACACTCACCTACTGAAAACACACATTTAAACCAAAGGACTACGTATAGGTACATTTTTACAAGGTTCATATTTTAAATGACAGTAATAGCATTGAAACATTTAAGCAACTATTAAATCAAGGTGTAATGTGACAGTTGCTTTCTATCTGGTAATTCAGAAAACCTCAAAGCAATTTCATTTAAGAGACTAGTATACCAAGACTAGCAGGCTAGCAAGAGTTTAGCTTACCAAAGCTAGCAAACATATATTTTTTTGCCTACCTATATTATTATTATTATTATTATTATTATTATTATTATTATTATTATTATTATTATTATTTTGTTTGTTTCTGTAAACAACAATTATATTAATACTGTGTTTTATTTAACATTTTGAAGACCATTAGCTTTAGGGTTTTTACACTTTGTCATTTTATTTAACAGAAGAATGCCACATGCATCAACTATGATATCAAATGTGTCAGTTATAATTTGTATTGTTATGCCTTCTGCTGGTGACAAAAAAAAGTACATTGATGATAATGTATGATATAGTTCCTTTAAATTATCCAATATTTCCTATTAATTTCAATAAATCCCCAAAGTTCCCAAAATTTCCATGGAAGGTTTACATTTTGGAATATTTCCAAAGTTCCCATGGAAAGTTAACGGTAATTTACTGGAAATGTATCAGATATTTTCCACCCCTTTGCAACCCTAATCCTGACAGTTACACATTTTTGGACACATTGCATTTTCAGATTTTTTTCAATTCCAATATGATACATAAATGTTGTGTATCAGATGACATCGATCCAGTACCGTTGTTGAATTAATAAACTGTTACCTCACTACATGGGCTTGACCTAAAGGGAACTTCTACCACTGTAGGGAACTGCAGCTCTGTCTGGATTGTTTACGTTCAGAAGTTCCTCATCTTTTAATGTGGAATGGTATGTTTGAGGAGAAAACAATCTTGTTGTTTGTACGTGGCTGAAGTTTAACTTGTCTGCAAGGGAAAATGTGTTTGTAAATGATGAGAGACAGTCCTTTGTCTTGCTATCCAAAATCCGATCCAGCTAATTTTGTTTAGTATCGGGCTCATAATCGATCCGAGTATTGGATCGGTGGATCTGTAATTGCAGAGGCATTGTGTTCTCTCAGTGTAAAGATGGTGATAGTTGGCCTCAACAATAAGCTTATTACCAAACATTAAAACTGGCAGTGCAGTCATATCATGGCTCTTTTTCACACAGTGTCTTAAAGTGTACTTACTGTTTTTCTTTCTCAGACCAGGAAGACAACTTCATTGAAGATTTTGATTTGGAAGCCCTGTCCAGCAATCTGAGCTGGGAGGAAGACAGTGTCTCCAGTGCCTCTCGATTTGGTCGAACCTCAGAACCCGAGAAAGCACCTCCACATGCACCTCCCTCCAAATCAGCTGTACGGTCACCAAGCCCCACACCAGCATCCACCCCAGAAGAGCCACACATGGACCTGGAGGCTGACTACCCTGTTGGTAAGAGCTGACATGAGTGTTACAGATAAATCCCATAAAAGAAATACTTGCAGTTGACTGTTAATAATGTGATCATTTTGTGTTTTAGAGTGTTTTGACCTTTTGGAGAAGCGTGCACAAAAAGAGAAGACTCCAACATCCAAACACAAAACTCGCAGGAGAGGTCGAGACTGTTTCCCACAGAAGAAAAGGGTAGGAACATTATATTCATACACAATTTTTTTTTTTTTCTCATTTTTTTGTAATGTATTATTTTTGGTTTATCTTTTTAATTTTGATCAATTAAGCAAAGAAAATAATCTTTTTAAAATATGTAAAAGATATTTGCTTACTGGATGGCCTCAGAAATGTAGCTGGTTTTCTTTTTATGTAAAATAATAGATGCAATAAAAAACTGTATGCTCTGCTCAGGCTGGCCTTGCGTGTTCGGCTTGTCTCCCAAATTAAAGTGACAGTCTGCATGTTATTTTATGATGTATATTTTATACCCCAGTATATAATTTGCTGAGATTGTTTGCTCACCTTAAACAATTCCCAATTGTCGCCCATGACGTGCTGGATGTTTCTGCAGCCTCGTAAGCGCTCTGGAGGTTCTGCTGTCTCACCGGCTGGACTTCCAGAAGTCACCAAACTGCACCATGAGTATGGAGTCAAAGCATGGAAGAGCTGGGTACGCTGGAGAAATGCACAACCCACTCTAGAAACTCCAAAGTTTGGCTGTGAGTCTTGCTTAATTTTCTGAAACTTTGTTACAACAGGATTCTGTCATTCATTTAGAATTATTCAGCACCTCCAGATTTTTATATTGCACATCTTTTTAGTCAGGTAGGGATTAGTTCCAGAACTGAAGCATTTATTTTTTATGTGTATGTAAATTTCACTTGACTCTGTAAAGCTTTTCTTTCCTTCACTGAACCAGCTCGTAACATGATATTAAAGGAGGACTTGTTGCAGTGTAGCACAGCTGAGTTAAGCTACGGCCTCTGCAAGTTCATCAATGAGGTTCGCCGACCCAATGGAGAACCGTACAGTCCAGACAGTATCCATTACCTCTGTTTAGGCATACAGCAGGTAGGATAGACGTGCATTGCTTTTTATTTGTGGAATGTTTTGCCTTCATGTGGAAATAATGTGTTTCCTTGTTGAAATTATTATTATTCTTTTTTTTTTTTTTTTTTTTACAGTACTTGTTCGAAAATGGTCGAATGGAGAACATCTTTGCTGACCTGTTCTATTCTAAATTCAGTCAAAGTATAACCAATTTACTCAAAGACTGGAACCCAGTTATACTGCCTAGTGGTGAGAAGTTATAATATTTTGGAATCATCTCTGATATCTCTGTAATTGAATTATAAATATACATGCCCAAAAAAGCATTGTCCACAAAGTTAAAGGTTAACTGTTTTTAACAGAGACAACTCATTGTGATTTCCTCTTAGTTTATATGGGGTGTATGATTAGTAGTAACAAAAAAGTACTACTGCTAATGTGTGTGTGTGTGTGTGTGTGTGTGTGTGTGTGTGTGTGTGTGTGTGTGTGTGTGTGTGTGTGTGTGTGTGTGTGTGTGTGTGTGTGTGTGTGTGTGTGTGTGTGTGTGTGTGTGTGTGTGTCCAGGCTACGTGCACTCTCGAGTGGAGGAGGAATACCTGTGGGAGTGTAAGCAGCTGGGGGCATTTTCTCCCAGTGTGCTCCTCAACACCCTGCTCTACTTCTGCACTAAGTTCTTTAACTTTAAGACAGTGGCTCAGCACCGCCGCCTCTCCTTTGCCCACGTCATGCGCTGCACTCGCTCCAACAACAGCGGCAAAGTGGCCTCTCTCCGCTTCTACCCACCTGTGCCCAAAGACAGTAAGACTCAATGTTGAAGTGGCTCCTCCAAAAGTGGGCTTTATTATTTTTCTTAAACAGTATTGAGATTGTTTCTTATACTTAATCCTTTTTATAAGAGCATCTACATAATTCTGTAAGAATATATACAAATCTGTATGAACGTAATTAAATATGATTTCACTTTAACTTTTTGTACGTTTTGTAGGCAACTCAAATGCAGATGGAGTCTCTGCCAAGAGGAAGAGAGATGATGAGGATGATGAGAGGGATGAAGGTGTGTTGGAAATGCAGGAGAACCCAGAGAATCCCCTCCGTTGTCCAGTCCGGCTTTATGAATTCTACCTTTCCAAATGGTAGGTCAAAGACTCTGTTCCAGCTGCAAATCTGCTTGAATATTGATTGAATTAATAATGAATTTAGGGTGAACATATTAAAGGGAGGACATTTTAATATTTTGGAAAATGAGAATTGCTTATTTAGTTCATTAGAAAATTCAGTTGTTGATAACCTAAGCTTTTTGTTGATGATTGTCTGTTTTGTCTGTTTGGCTTTTTTTGTTTTACTAATCTTGTTGTTTTAATTATTCCAGTTCGTCTTCAGTGAAGCAGCGCACAAACGTTTTCTATCTGCGTCCTGAGCGCTGCTGTGTGCCCAACAGTCCCTTGTGGTTTTCCTCTATGGCACTGGATGATGAAGAGCTGGAGACTATGCTCACTCGCATCCTCACTGTCCGAGAGCTCTATGTGGAGAGAGGGAAGCCCGCAGGCGCGTCCGACTCTGACGTGGCGTCCGACTCTGACTGAAATGTGTACATACTGTCTCCCATGCAGTCCCTGGACTTAAATTAGTGGAACAACATAACTCTTGTCTTTCAGCAGGAGATGCAGAATGTCCTCTTGGAAAATTCCTCCTTGTTACACACACACACACACAAATTTCCAAATTTTTCTCATTACAGTTTATCAGTACCAGTATACCATTAAGTACCAGCACTTGAGGACAATGTAATTGGACACAAAATACACAGGCACACTGCTTTTTATTAAAGTAATTCTGGACACTAAGTCTATTTGTTGTGCTGATGCTCAGTTTTTCCTTTTATATCTTTATTATCTGGTGCATTTTGTTCAGAATTGTTCCTATGAAAGAAAATGGAAAAACACACAGCAGATACAAACTCATATCACCTGGGACTCATTGGAAGAAGCTATACGTTTTATTGACTTTAGAGACAGAGCATGATGTTGACTGTTGTATAATGGTTCTCCATTACACATTTTGGAAGCTGTTTGGTAACATTGTGATTCATTCACTTTCCATGTTATTCTGTAACACTAAAGAAATACACACCAAACCTAGCAAATTTGTGCCCATTTTTAAGACGTGTGTTTGGTTTGTTTGAAAGTCATTTTTTATTTAAATGATAAGCTGACCCATGTTTTGGTTCATGCCTGTAAACTCTTATGTTAAGCTTTTTTATGGATAAAATGTTTTTTGATCACAGAAATTGAAACTGTGCATCATTTTACTCAAAATACATTGTTTATTAAAAAAAACATTTTGTATTCAAACAATTAAAAAAATATCTTGAAAACAGCTTTTGATACAAGGACATAATACCAAGCTGTATTACTCAGTTGTGATTTATCTATGAAACTGTGCATGCAGTCACTTGATATATTTGTCACATTCTGATAGCATGCTCCCAAATCCCTTCTAGTCATTTACACAAGGTAATTAACTCCTAGCCCCACAGAAGGCACTGTAGTTTTAACTTGACTTATGTATAACATAAGTACAGCAAGTGGTTCCCTTATTCAGGGGAAGACACCCTGGTTTGGATCTCTTATTATGAGAAGTAACCGCGACTCTGAACTAGATAAACTGTTACAGACAACGAATAATGTTACGTATCCCAATAAGCACATGCTACCTTTGGGCCACCTATTGTGATTTCTTTCACCAGTTATCCTTTTCTTTTTCTACCTATAGTCAGAAAATTGACAACTGTCAGTGATAAAGTTAGCACTCCTGTTATAAAACAGTCCAGAAAAATAGAAAAGTAAAATTCCTACTGGTTCACTGCATCAGTAATATTTCAGGCTAGTCCAGAACCTGAACATATCACTCTTTTTTGTTGATTGTAACAATCCAGAACTCCTTTAAAAACATTGAATATATGTTGATATATTATTGATTTTTGTTGTTTTCAATAGAACCCTAGAAACAGACTCTCAAAATAAGGACAGCTAAGTCAAGATATGTTGTTACCATAGGCTGAACTAGCAAGTAATTCTGTTAAGAGATTAACAAAGACACTCGTGAAATGTCTTTGTTGAGCTGTTAATGAGCAATGAGTGTAATAAAAACATTACCTAGTAAAACAAAATATAGTTCATTAGCATTTTAATTTGTTTATTATATCAGCAATGTAAAGAGCCAAAACGTTCAGTTTAGCCACCTTCAAAACAGGCTGAAACAGCATTTTATTATTATTGTAAACATTTTAGTTTACCACATAAGGTTTACTTTAAAATTTAACTAAAAACCAAATAAATATTTATAAAAGAAAAACTATATTGTGGACATATTGTGGATTTGCATAATCAGATAAATCTGTGATGTATTTATATTTATTTAAAATATTTTGTATATTTTCTTTCAAATCGATGCTAGATAATGCACTGGAGGGCAAAAATGATCGCTGGTATGTCTGTCCCTGTATCGTCTCACTCGCTTTAAAACTGATCACAGCACACAGTTAGAGTCTATAATTAAACTATCTACATTTACAGGACCACTCCGTTTGAGATAAAATGACGTTAAATCCCGGCTGGTTAAATCAAACCTTGTTAAGTGACGTATACTTACAATACATTTGTGAGTCGACCGTAGAAAGGGGACTTTTATTGTCTGGTCCACATTAAATGATGTAGTAAATCTGTCGCCAGATGGCAACATATGAACATGACTTTAGTGGAAAAACTGGTCTTAATTCCTAGGTCCTTATCTCTTTATTGTCAAATATTTCATCAATCTGAAAATCAGTTCAATCTCTAATAAGCAGCAGTCAGTGGTAGCTCTCCATCGCTCTATTGGAGGGAGCGGCCAATGTCAGCCTTCGGTTGTGAGTCGCAACTGACAATGAAGCGCCACCTGGAGACTGAAATGCGCCCGGACATTTATTAAATAAAATTAACACGTTTTTATCTAGTTATGCCCAGTCACTTTTTTGAGCACTCTCACGGACCTTCAAAAACAGTATTTTTTAAATAAATAAATGAATGATTAAAAAAAATCAAAAACAAAACAGTAGGTTTAAAAAAAACCACCTCCACAACTTTAAATATTGCTTTAATTTATATACAAGGTTTCCTTTTGATTACACTTTTAAATTAATTATAATAATCAGCTAATAAAAGTGAAACATAAAATGTTCATTTTTAACTTAATATAGTTCATTTAGTATTATGTCAACCAAGCGGATTAGGTTAATAATGACATAGTTTTTCCTCAATTGTTTTAATAATAAACTATATAACATATATTTTCTAGTCGTATTAAGGAAAAAAATTATAACTTGTTTTTGCTTTACTTTCTTCAGTATAATAATGCAGTCACACAGCTCCAGGGGCCTGGAGGTTGTGGGTTCGATTCCCGCTCCGGGTGACTGTGAGGAGTTGGTGTGTTCTCCCCGTGTCCGCGTGGGTTTCCTCCCACAGTCCAAAAACACACGTTGGTAGGTGGATTAGCGACTCAAAAAAAGTGTCCTTAGGTGTGAGTGTGTGTGTGAATGTGTGTGTCTCTGTGTTGCCCTGTGAAGGACTGGCGCCCCCTCCAGGATGTATTCCCTCCTTGTGCCCAATGATTCCAGGAGGGCTCTGGACCCACCGTGACCCTGAATTGGATAAGCGGTTACAAATAATGAATAAATTCATGTTTTTGTTGTCTGGCATGTGTTAAAGGAGGCTCTGTTTTTATGTCCTGGTTTCTGCCTTAGTCCTGCCTAGGTATCAGTGTCTCTGTGGTCCTGCCCTCTCGTTATCCATCCCAGGTGTTTTGTATTTCCCTCTAGTTTATAAGCCCTGATCCAGTCTCAGTGTTTGTCCACCATTTATGTCTTTGTTTGGGGAGCCTCTCTGTTTAGGTCTTGTAATTATGAGGTTTTGTTTGTCTCTTTATTTAGCGTTCATGACTGTCTTGTTCTTCAGGTTGTCTTGTTTTGTCTTTGTTTTATTGTGTCCCCTTTTTTCAATTTATAAAAACCTTCCCTGTAACTAACAAATTATTAACAAATAACCTGTCTATGGCATATTTACATTAATGACATTTAGTTGACACTTTCATCCAAAGTGTCTTACAAGGTATTCTCAGAAAAACGAAGGGCCTGGACATAACTAGATTGAGGTAATTTAATGCTCTCTGTACAAATGACTTCTAAGAAGGTCATGTACAACATATGTTTGATTAGGTATTATTTTATGCTGAAACACTTGATTTTATTGTGGCGTTCTCAACAGTTACTGTTATCTAGAGAGAACATTTTACCACAGTCTGATTTTTTTCTTCACTTAAGTCCTTTGACTATGTGTGCGCGAGTGTTGTTCCTGACATGCTCAGTTTTCTTTTTGCACATATGGCTGGTCTTTGCTTTTAGTATGTCCTTGTATGCCAAAATATGTTTGGCACAATGTGTTTATTTTTTATTTATTTATTTATTTTTCTTTCCTGCAGTGTTTCTCCAGTCATGGATTTTGAACCAGACAAAGACAATTGTAACCTGCCAAATGAGGGTGGGCAGGTGGTATTAAAGGAACACTAGGCAATATTTTTACCTTACAATTACAACAAAGGACTGTGGGGCCTGGTGACACCACATTAATCCATTACAATTTACATACTTTACACAGAATTAATGTTATAATGTTTCAGTGAAAACATGTTAAATATGATAATGGTTAATGGCTAATGGTATTGATACATGGTGAATAGTCGTACATTATCAGTAGGTAATGAATAATTTTAGACCTTACTGCTATCTGGCTAAGCAGTTACAGTTTCACCAGAGCAAACTGAAATTACGAAATGTACTGACAACTACTGAAGATGAGAATACGCGTAACAGGCAGCTCCCACTGCCTGAATGATGGTTGCGCTTGCTGATTGGTAGCCGCCTTGACCAACAGGTGGCTGCCACTGATTGACTGGCGGCTGTATTTACCAACTGACAGCTGTCACTGACTGACTGGCAGCTGCCACTTACTGACTGGAAGCTGCCAATGACTGGTGCTTCCTGTTGCCAGTAAGAGATTAAACCCTTACAGTCAGTTTGGAGACATAATATAAAAACCTTCAAAATCCGGAAGATTAACACATTTTACGGTGGATTTTTAATGGCCCTATAAACAGCATTCAAAACAACAGAGTGTGTGGGGAAACTGCATGTGTGGCATAATTCCTAGGACATTATCTTATTTTCAAACTGTCTCAAAAATCTGAAAGGCACTTTGAAGGTACTAAAGATGAAGAAATTTTACTGTGGATTTTTTTGTAACAGCCTTGTGAACATAACTTGCGACACAGTAGAATGTGTGGGGATAATTGCACGTGGGGCTATTTCCTAGGACATCTAACTTCTGAGCAAGTTTAGAGTATTCTGCTTTCTGGCTATATAATTTTATTATACATGTGGAGTTCTAACCAATATAATAAATGTAATATTATTTTATAACATGTGGTTGTATGTGGGTTTGTTTTAATATATCTGAAGCTCCAAAGTCAAATTTCTTTATCTTCAGGATTCAGGCTCTATAACAGGAGTTTGTTAAATTGTATAATGTGCCTTTCAGGATTTTGAGACAGTTTGACAATGAGTAGACACTGCTCTAAGAATAAGGGCAAACACACAATGATCACAGGGTCATTACAAAAACATAAAATAAAATAAATCCACAGTAAAATGTCTTCATCTTCAGGATTTTGATAGTCTGTTATATTGTATCTTCAATGTGCCTTTCAAATTTTGAGACAGTTTGTTGACTATGGTGACCAGATGTCCTCTTTTACCCGGACATGTCCTCTTTTTTAGACTTAAAAAAAATGTCCAAGCAGAATTTCACAA
Source organism: Hoplias malabaricus (assembly GCF_029633855.1). Lineage (NCBI taxonomy): Eukaryota > Metazoa > Chordata > Actinopteri > Characiformes > Erythrinidae > Hoplias > Hoplias malabaricus. Next base: position 37,168,878 of record NC_089805.1, on the reverse strand, counting down.
ACGTCCGGGATGTTGTTTTTCTAGAGTTTACATAGAACTTCGAGAAGCGTTTCGTTCACAAACTAGTCCCGCCCTCCCCTACTCCGATTGGTTCGCTTGAGTGAGAAGGGGGCGTGGTGAACTAGCCTAAAATCTTCTGATTGGACAGTCTGACTGTAGAGCTACCGTTATTGGTCAATAACCTTCCCTGTAAACATTTAATTGGTCAGTCCGCACGTCAGTAGTCCTTGATTTTTTTTTTGGCCTTGATTTTTTTCTTCATGTTTTTCAATTATTAAATATGTGATTTCAAATATTCAGCTTCTTCAATAAAAGTCACATTTTGCACAGAATTGCTATAACTACAGTAGTAATAACAATAGGACATTAAATACGAGATTATTAACTTTAAAAAGCATTAAGAGAAATATCTCAGACAATTTGAATTCGTTATTTTAGAGAAAAATTAAAGCTGGGGAGACGTACCTTTAGGAGCTGCCAGTTTGAGGGGGACTTTTATTCTGAAAAGGCGCAATAATTCAGTTTCAGCTCGGCATGGCTCGGCTCTGATTGTCAGTTGTTGTAAATGCGGGTTTGCTGTTTTCACGCAGTGATGGGAGGCTGTGCAGTACGACGACAGAGACGTTAAGAACACAGAGCGGCCGCGAATCGTGTTTAACAGAGTGTGGTTTTAAAATGGAGACAGAGACAGTCCCGGACTCGGCGGAGGAGCAGCTAGCTAAACAACACCGCAGAGAAAAGAAAGATCTGCAAGGTTTGAACACTCACTATAACACTGCTGCTTTAATTCAGCAGAACACCGCTGGAGGGATAGACATATTTATTCTCAGTCTGATAAGTCTATGGAGAAATGGAAACAATTAAACACAAGACATTCAGTTATTCAAGACAAACGTGACAGTTTACCTTAGCGTTAAAAGTGACAGAACTGTCTCAGTATAAATTAGTTTATTTATTGAGGATCTTAAATGCCCTACAAAAAATAAACAAATGAAAAATGTCACTCAAATGTGTCCAGTTGGAGATTTGGGTCCTGTGTCATATGGGAGATTTAAACTTGCAAGAAGACTGAAATGTGTTGGCAGAGATTTTGTGCTTTTGCTTGTGCTGATGTCAGTGCTAAAATGATCTTTTCTAGTCTAGTCTCTGCTGTGGAGCCTACCTGGATTCACTGGGCACACGGCAGGAACACACTCTGGACAGAGCACCACAGTCCATAACAGGGCAACACTCAAACACTCAACTCCCATGAAAGCCCATGAAAACACATGAAGAATACACTACACTTTTCACAGACATTCACCGAAGGCAGGGATAAACCCAGGAATCCTGAAGCCCTGTTGCACCACTGTGCTGCTCCTTCTTAACTGTATTAAACATATTATTTATTAATAGATGCCAATACAATATCTTTTTCCCCTCTATAGCTAAAATACAAAGTATGAAAAATGCTGTACCTAAAAATGACAAGAAAAGGAGGAAGCAGATGACGGAAGACATTGCCAGATTAGAAGCTGAGCTGAATCAAAAACACGAGAATGAGCTCAAACAACTGCAGAACTCAAACCCTTCAGAGAAGGTGAAGCATGCGGATATACATGTTGATTGATATGGTCTAATTTTGTACACAGTATTCCTTACCATGTATTCAGGACTAATTTCAATAGAAGGACTATTTTGGTGAACTGTTTCATTCATTTATTTCAGGTTGACGAGGTTGCAGAAGCTGTTGATTCCATAAATCTGGCTGGTGGAGAGCAAGCGGACAGTAAGCAGGCCAAAGTATCAAAGGCTCAGAAGAGACGGGTAAGTGAAAATGCCATAATTGTTTTATATTCTGCTGCTACACATACAGAAGTGACACTTTTAAAGAAGAATGAAGGCAAAATAAGTAAGTGACCACCACAAGCCACCAGAACAATACGGATGGATGAAACCTAAATAATACCAACCCAATATCTCCCCAAATGCATAGAAATGCCACCTTGCCCCTTGTAGAGGATATGCATTCAGGCCTGAATTGTAGTTGAACATCACACACATTCACTTGCCAACAAAGACTCCTCTATACACATCAGCTTATGGTTTTAAACCACCGAACACCAAGCAGTGTACACAAGATGCTGTAGTGGACACACCTGATTAACTCATATGTATCTAGTAAAGGGAAAAGCAGCCCCATGTTGTGAAACAGGCCAAACTTAACTTACGATAAAACTTTTAATGTTGGACTGTACTGATTTTGGCCATGAGAGGCAACAGATCCTAACTGCCAAGTTATATCAGAACTATTCAACAATGTGAAATAGTGTTGTCTAAAATTTCCAAAATCCAGACATTCGATACAATACCTGCCTAAACATCTTGATACCGATACTGAAATGATACCGTGGAAAATCTAAAACATCAGGAAAATTAATGTACTTTCTCTATAACAGAGATATTCAAACATTTTCCTCCCAATCCCCACTTGGCACTTTTTTGTGAAACTAAAACTTGTCAATATTCAGACTAGTACAGGGTATATATAAAAAGAACAAGTCATCCCATTAGTTCAGAACGTTTATATATAACAATAACTCTATCTCTCTCTCTCTCCCTCTCTCACACACACTCACTAAATTGTATTGTGGAATAATATTAAAACATTAAAAAATAAAAGCTGTTTTGTAACAGAGTTACATTCTTCATTTATTATTTCACCTCTCACCTGCTGAAAGTCTTAATCAATTATGTGATCTCAGTTCAGAAAAAAGAGTAAACTCAACATAAAAGGAAGCAAACGTGTCTTTGGCAGCACTTTTTGCACATTCGCAGCTCATCCTGATCTGTCTGAGTTGCCGTGCGGACTGACTGTGCTGCTCTGTCTCTGAAGAAGACGAGCCCCGTCTCCGGGAGCAGAGAAGCTGCTGAGAGAGAGCTGTCTCTCCTGCTCACGGTCAGTCCCGGTGTTCTAATGAGTCGTGCTACCGGCAGAAGGTCGCTGGTGTTAGTCTGATTTTTTTGTTTTTTAAATAACTCACTAGAAGGTCTGAAAAGTCGCTAAAAGTAGCTGCAAACTCATTAAGGGAGGGAGAGGAGGCAAAGCGCTGTGGGTGTACACCGACCTCCTGTGGCACTCGATGGAAATTCTGCTCTTGTTTTAAAACACTCCTTAAAGTACTGATAATAATTATATGGGGTATTGTACCGTTTTTAATGACAAAGTATTGAGATACGTTTCTAGTATCAGTATACCGTGCAGCACTAATACGAAAGCATCTGTGCTTCTAAAATTCCTGTCAGTAACAAAACTTAACATATGACGAACTTAAGTAGATGGCAGCCTCAACATATCTAAGTAAATCAATCACATCTTACTCACATCTTAATCACATGGTAAGAAAGGTTTCTTACCATGAATGTGGCCCTATGGGCAGATATGGTGTTAATCACAAAGTAACTACCTAAACAGAACTCTCGATTTTGCACTTTTGCACTTGTCTTTGTAATAAGGGGCACTGCAACCCTCCTGCAATCTCCTGTTCCACAGTACCCACCTCTATGTACTGATGCCTTATATATAGGCACTTTTCTAACGCTGCTGTCATATGTTGCACAATATCCCAGGACAAGAAGGCTGCTCAGGAAAAAGAGCGAGAGAATCGCATTGCTGAGGCAGAGGTGGAGAACCTGTCAGGATCCAGACATCAAGAGGGTCTGAAACTGAGACAGAAGCTGGCAGAGAAACAATTGCAGATCAAGGAGATATCTTCTGATGGCCACTGCCTGTACCGCGCTGTAGGGGACCAACTGGCCATGCGTGGACTTTCTCTTGGGATCAAGGAGCTCAGAGCACAGACAGCTCAGTACATGAGGAGCCACTCAGATGATTTCCTGCCTTTCCTCACCAATGCCAACACGGGGGATATGTATACTGTCGGTGAGCAGCAGCAGTTAGCTATCACTCATGTTAAAGAGACTACATATATTATGTAGGTACCAACTTGATGTCACACATAATTGAATTGATGAAGTGATTACATGTATTATTTCATGGTACATTTTACATAAACATTTACACATTCATTGCCAGAATCAATCTTTATGGAGCAACTCATCAATGTAGGGGTCATAAATAAAAAAAATAAAAAAACAGATTGAAATCAGAGCAGAGATACAGATGTTCTGAGAAATAGATATTACAGGTATTACATCTGAAATAATTATATACCTGCTACTATATTTATTCCATTGTGATGACATAAAATATTTAAATATCTACTCTGACTGTTTAACCTGGTTTAAAATATTCAATATTTTCCTTTTCACAGATGAATTTGAGAAGTACTGCACTGATATTGCAGAAACTGCAGCTTGGGGTGGACAGTTAGAGGTGGGTTCAGGTTCAATTTTACTGACATAGGTTTGTCTGCTGATTCTCTTGATATGAATGTGTTTATTTTAAATTGTATTTCCTTCTTTCTTCCATTACAGTTAAGAGCCCTTACACATGTTCTCCAGTTCCCTATAGAGGTTATTCAAGCAGATTCCCCTGCAATTGTTATTGGTGAAGAATACAGCAAACAGCCAGTAACCCTCATGTAAATACATCAAAATTAAATTACTTTTTGTCTTTATGATGTTCAAAATGTATTAATTACGTCTATGATTAACTTTGCTGACTGTCTTTTTTTCAGTTACATGCGACATGCTTATGGCCTTGGAGAACACTACAATTCAGTGGAGCCACTGAAAGATGCAGCAAATGAAGAGCAGGTTTGAATCAAGTCACGAGTTCCTGAAGGAGGAGTATCCGCACTGGACCTGACGTCAGTTTGGACAGAGACAAAAAAGAAAACATGACTGCTAATTTTCTCTACTGAACAACTAAATACTGAATCACTGAAAGTTCTGCTTTTAGAGGAAAGGCGGACTCAATTGATGAGTAGATGTATTTAAAAATAATATCCGTGTTGTTGCTGTCAGTGCAAAACCTCTTATCTTTAAAATGGTAACTTTATAGGAGAATGGGAAAAGTACTTTTTAATTTCTATTTAGTTAATGTAAAGAGATTTTATTGTAGTGTATTTAGAACCATTTCTATTGGTCTGGTCACTATTACATGTTAACTTAATGTAAGAGGTTTTGTTCTAATGGTGATGTGTACAAGATACTCAGCATTCTGTAATAACAGCAGTGTGAGAACCCATTAGCTTCATGAGGAAACGGGCTACATGATGTTCTATTCAAATAAAAATATCTTTTTAATAAACTAATCGTGAGTCTTGAGTTTCTGTATGAGAAGTGGCTGTTTGGTATTTTGGAGGCACTAGAGGGCGCTAGTGCCTCATGTTTTGTTGCTATGGAAATGCAGTCTGTGGAGCTCTTCTGGATTTGGAGTCGAGTTTAAGTCCTAAATGGCTAATGAATTAGTGATTAGGGCTATGAAAGGCAAAACTAAGTCAATTAACTTGAGCTGTAGAAATTTAAGTAATCTTCCTAAAACGTTTGGGAAATTAACTTGGGTTTTGTCACTACATTTAAACAACAACTGTTTAGCCTGTTTGCCTTCTGAGCTACAGTCTCTACAAAATGTGAGTATCCGCCATTTTAAACACATTTCAACTTCAAAGACCATATTTCTCAGAATAATCATAAATGTGTCAGGATGAAAATTCCTCTAAGTAGCTAAAGAGTTTAGCCGGGTCTAAAAGGACCTCACTGGCAAACTGAATTTCCCAGTTTTTATTTATTTTTTTATTTTTTTGAAAATCAATAAGGGAAATTCAGTTTGCCAGTGAGGGCCCATTAAACCCGACTAGAAAGGACTCTTTAGCTACTTACTGGAATATTCATTCTGACACATTTTACTTTTTTATTTTACTTAGTTTAATGAGAAAATAAAAATAATTTAGGATATGTACAATGTAAAGACAATGTCTGGTTATAGTGGAAAAGTTAAAAAGGGATTGGGCCAAAATGAAAAACTGTAGTAATAGCTAGGCTGTCTTTTGTAAAGATGGCAGTCAGGATGTGTTGACACCACAGGCATTTCCAGTGGTTGGAATTTATGACATAAAATATATCTGGGCTAATTTTGTCCTATCTCTGCTTCAGTTAACAGAACTTAATCTGGGGAATAATGTTTTTGAGGAGATCCCGCCTGTACTAAAGCATCTCTGCAATGTTAAAAGACTCTGTTTGTATGGGAACAAAATTTCAAGTTTGCATCCAGAAGTATTAGGTGAGTTAGGGCCTTTTAAGACATTTGTTTACAGCTAATATATTCACTTTATTAATGTGAGTGTTAACCAGAGAATCATGAACTTCCTTGTATTTTGGGTCCTGGGGCTGGGGTTGTGGGTTCGAGCCCTGCTCCAGGTGACTGTCTGTGAGGAATTCAGTGTGTTCTCCCCGGGTTTCCTCCCACGGTCCAAAAACACACATCAGTAGGTGGATTGGCAACTTAAACATGTCCCTAGGTGTGATTGTGTGTGAATGTGAGTGTGTGTGTTGCCCTGTGAAGGACTGGCGCCCCCTCCAGGGTGTATACTAGCCTTGTGCCCAATGATTCCAGGTAGGCTCTGGACTCACCACAGCCCTAAACTGGATAAGCGCTTACAGATAATGAATGAATGAATGGTATGTTTCTATATTTTGTAGCTAGGTTTGTACTTTCACTTTATTAGAAGGTATTTTTAAAATCTGTATATTTAAATTTATTTTACACTTTAATAATAAACATAATTTACATTTAATAATATTTTTAAAATATACATGCAACTTGATGTTTATTTTTAATAAGAACATTTATTTATTGTTTTTCAGAAAACCTTACTAACCTTACAGTTCTCAATCTGAATCGCAACAGACTCCGACTCATTCCTCCAGCCATAAAGAGGTGAACTGTATGTTTTTTTTCTGATATTGAGTTAATGGTGAATTTCACGTATTAAAAAAATAATAATAGTAATAAACCTTTATATATAATTCAGAAGTTATTTCCACACTATCTGCTAGCGCTCCGCTTTGCACACTGAAAACAGGTCTGATGTATTTACAAAACCCTAGTATGCAGTAAACTATTAAAAAAAAAAAGCAGCAGAGAAGTGGCATTTGGTGGGATTTAGATGGTGGAGGGACCTCCAATACTTGACAATCAAGAAAAGAGATACTGCCTTATTCTTTCTCCATAGGTGGGTAATATTGTGGCTTAAGATGGAACTGACTCTAATTTCAGGAGACCACTTGAATTACAAATGAGTTTCTGTGGTAATTCAAACAGTGAATAAAAATGTACAAACAACAGTCATTTTCTATCCTCGAACATACTGCTCCACCTTAAAAGATGCCGAGCTTCTGAACATAAACAAACCAGAGAGAACAGCGGTTTCCCTCAGTCGTGGATGTGCCTGTAAATATCTTGTTCATAGAGATCACGCTCCTAGAAGACCATTTTTTTATCCTCTTCAGTCTGTACTGATTTTTTTTTTCTGTATTTACAGACTTTCTAATTTGGAAATAATCAGTTTTACGGACAATCATCTTGAAGAAATTCCTGCTGAACTGGGATTGCTTAAGTATTTGAGAGAGATTAATTTTGCCAATAACAAGCTGACTGAAATTCCACAGCAACTTTATAATTTAACTCGACTGAGGAAACTATGCTTGGCGAGGAACAGCCTGACAGGTTTACCTGAGGTGGGATACAGATAAGTGCTAAAGAGTATGAACTGTTGCACAGTAATGGAGTGAAAAACATTTTCTGTTCTGTATGTAGGGCATTCTCGGATGGAGAAATCTGAAGGTTTTAGATGTTGCTGGTAATCGCCTTTCTATGTTTCCCATTGATGTAAGTCACTTTGGCTCCACTTACACTTGACGTTAGTTGATCCAGTCATCTGAGGAACTTTTTTCATACATTGTGGTCATAGGAGTTTCATTTGTATTTGAAGCATTGAGTGTGACCAAGATGATAAAACGTAACTAATTAATCATTATACATCAGAACACTAAGGCCACGTTTGAACTAAATGGTTCAGTTAAAGTATTATTACATAGTATTTTAATAGAAAGTATTACAATATAGTGGTGATACTACTATCATTATCAACAACTGAAACTTTTCCATTATTTCCCTTTATCTCTCAGTTCCAGTTTCTTTCACTGGAAAACTTGTTCTTTGAGGGAAACAACTTTGTAAAGTTTGAGCTGATGGAATCCACTCAAGAAAGAGAAATATTAACATTAAAGGTAACGTAGTTTTATTCTGTTGGTATTTTAGGCTCAACCCCACCCCCGTCCAGATAAGGGTCCATATAACAGCAATAATGTTCTATAGAGTGTGTCATCCATGTTGAATTTTGTCTGAATTCTCAATACTTTTTCAGTCATTCCTCAGTCTGTTCACTGTTCACTCAAATACACAGTTATTATCATATACATTATAAGGCATATCACAGCTGTGATATATATAATTTATAATTGCAATACAGTTTTCTGGTCCACACAACTGTACTAATTGTTTTTTTGGGCAGGAGCTTGCTGCAAGGCTAATCCTAAAAGAAGACTTGAATAAGCTGTCTGCGGTGTCCAGAGCTCTGCAGTTTTACCCTGATCTGCAGAGCCTGCTGTCTCGCTGGGGCAGGTGTGCTCTGTGCTTCCAGCCTTTCCTCACCACCTGGCTGGAGTGTGTGCAGTTCATCAACCTCAGAAAGGTGCGCGGCTGACTCTCACTCTCCCTGACCCCTGACACGGCCATCTGCCACCAGCAGCTTTTATTGCACCACATTCACTCAGTGTTTACCTGTTTCAGCATTGTGCACTAATAGCATACAGAAGGACTAACCAAATGCCTAGAATGTCCTAAGAGTCTTTGTTTCTGAGAAATTATTATTACTATTATTAATTCTTGGACAGCTTAGCTTAGCTTTTTGTGATGATATTATTCACCGTGAATAAAGAAGTATTTACAGGAACACAATTTTTTTCCCCTTTTTTAAATATAGTGTATTATCAATGTATTTGAAACAAAAGCCAGTGAATCTTTACATGTTAAAATTGGTGATACTCAGGTAAATCTATTACAGTGACCCTTTTCACATTGATCAGATAAAGCAAAATTTAAATTAAACCCTGGTACAGATTTAAAAATAAAAGGAAATTGTTTAAACCTTAAGTATTTGTGTTTACACTGTAATGTGGTAATTTTATTGCTATATTTTCTTTTGTGTAGGACATGGGGATGAAGAACTCACAGAATGTTCCAGTGCGAGTCCTGTTGTGCTCATACTCCTGCTTCAATAAGAATGGCCACTCTTACTATGGGGTTGCCAAAGTTTAACAGTCCATTCAAGGTGATATTTCACTCATTGTCACTTCAGTTATGTATTTTTATCATATATTTCATTGTCAAGTGTACCAGCAGATGGCAGTGTTTCATTAGTGACAGTGTTTTATATGAACTCTTCCCTTTTTAACTGAAAATCATTCATATTCCATCAGATAGTGCACTTCACCTGTTATTAGCACCTTTTGCTGAAATTGAGAGGCAGGTTACCCCCTCTAAAAGATCTGTACCTCAGTATAGAGACGTATCGTACTGAACATATATGAGTTATTATATTCAACTCTAAATCACATTTTTATTTTAATTTAATTTTTGAATGATTTAATTATATGAATTCTAGACAACCCTATGTTTAAATAACGCTAAAGGATTCTCTGCTAAAACCTGCACCTGCCTAAGCAGAATAATTTAAACAATATTTTATTTGAAAAGACAGTATAATAATTTTCAACAATGGTGAATGATCCTATCAATTTTTAAACATTGTAGAAAGATGGCAAGTGACATTTTTAAACATTTCTGCAAATTATTTTAAATAGTTTAAGGAAATGTTGGATTTGAAAATAGCTGATTGAGACCATTGACGCGTTCATAAAGTACAACGTTTACCACATGCTGGAATATTACTTTTTTTTACAGATACACTGTGGTAGCGGTATCTGTGATAAATGTATGAACTTTTTGGGGGCAATTGGCGCTTATTACATGCAGATTTTATTACAATGATACCTTTCTGAAATCATGTTTTATTAATAATTTATTATCGCAGTTTCACAGTGGAAGTGCACCTTTAGAACTAAAGCCTTTTTAAATCAGAGCTGCAGCCCTCCGCCAGTGCATTTTATTACCTGTCTATAGTCAACCTTTACGCTCTCCACATTCAGTTGAACACAATGCTCTATGTGCTTACCCTCAGCTCAGGCCAATGGCATCTGTTGAAACCTGAGAGAAAACTTCATTTCTCCGAGTTAATTTCCCATGCAGGCCTTCTAAGCTCAGAGCACATTCTACAGAGTAGGGCCTGATGAATAATGCAGCAGGTTTAATTGCAAAGCCAGAAACTAATGACTTTGGACTGGTTAACAGCAGGGGAACCATACATCTCTGCAAACTGAATGAAAAATCAGTTTGGAAAAAAAAAGGAAGGGGAAAAAAATGCTAATTGATGAATAATTAAAGCTTCAGCTAAGGGGCATAATTGTGACATTTCGTTTCAATCAATTTAGAAGTACAGGGGAAAGTGCACTTAGGAAACTAATGGTAGCTGTGAGGATGTCCAGTGGAAAAAAAAAAAGCCCTATGAAGTCCAGTTCTCACAGAGCCTTCGAATAAATATGACTACTGTTCTGGAGCATGAGGATGGACAAGCCAATGAAAAGCCTGCTGTAGAAACACTGTTGCATTACGTTTTTGGATTCCTTAGAATATGTTTTTGTTTATTCATATGAAGTGATGTTAATTCCTGCTGTGTAAAATTACAGATTACACAAACCGTGTTTTTTTCACCTTGGAATTCAGAGTTAGAGGCTCATGCTGAGATTTACGCTGTGAAAACATTTACTTTTTGTTGGTAAATGTGTTCCTGCTTGCAGTAAGTGCTGTTGAGGTTGCTGGTGTGTTTTAATGTGCTCAGGATTCTTGTGCCAGCAGAAGCCCTAAAGTCTCAGGGTCTCTGGCTACTTCAGGCCCCAGGATATTTTCTCTCTCTCTCTCTCTCCTTTACCACTTGTCTGGAATTACTCATTCCTCACACCCAGGCACGGATAGCTTTCATTCTTTTCTCTCTCTCTCTCTCTCTCTCTCTCTCTCTCTCAGTCTTTTTCCCTTGCTGTTTTTCTCATTCTCTTAAATGCAGGTAGATAGATGTTTAAAAGATTCAATGTTGTTTCTAGGAAACATACCTTTTTCAAAATAATGCCTGTGTGTGTATTTATGTCTAAACAGTTTAAATAGTTAAAAGTTTAAATAATACTTTTAAATGTCATTTTCCATGTGGGTCTTTGGTAAAATGTATAATTTAATAGACCATCAGTATATTGCCACAATGCTGTGTTTCTCCTTCATAGTTAATTAGTCTGTTCTTTTTTAAAGGGTTAAAGCGTATCAGTGATGAGGGAGGGAAGCGTCTAAACATTCCAGTTTTTTAAAATCTTTGTTATTTCTTTTATATTTAGCCTACTATGTGGAAAATAATTATAATTAAATAATAATAATAAAAGTTGGTTGATAGTCTCTTAATAGCTAGGGTGTGTAGAAGAACAATGTGTTTGTGTGTGTTAGGGTGTATCCTCATGACTGTGTCAAAAAATTATGTTACAAGATATCACTGAGCCTCACAGATGAGGACATCAACACAACATTAAGACCCAAGGTTCTGCAGAACTCTATATTTTCAATGATGATGATGATGATGATGATAATTTGCTGGAAAAAATGGTATTTTAAAGGATCTGTTTGTGTGTTCAGTATGATCATGCATATTTTTTTTTAAATGTTAAATATCTTACAGGTTCAGCCAGGGGTGTGTAAACTTATGAGCAGAACTGTACATGAGACCGAGCAAAATGAAATGTGTATTATTCCAGAGAGCAGATGTTTGGTCCTGCAGCAGCAGGGCTGCCTCGGGCTCTGTCTGGTGTCAATGGGTGTGTGTGTGTGTGAGTGAGTGTGTGTGTGCATGCATGCGTGTATTTGCGTTTGTTTGTTTGTGTGTGGATGTCTCATCCTCTGCGTCAGACCTCTTTATTAATACACAGCCCTGTGCGCTCAAACCATTGTTTTGCTAGCCTTATTACACACACACACACACACACACACACACTCACACACACAAACCATCACTCGGGAAGGACTCTGTCGGAATATAAATAACACGTTTTGATTGACATTAATGGCCGTGTAGAGTAACTCTGATAGGACACCCTATTGCTCAGCAGGAGAAATGCACTCTGGAAGACGTATGGAGTGCCGAATTAGTACATTCTGAACATGTATGCCGTATGTTAATTAGGAAGTGTGCGCTGATATAATTACTGAGTGGGTTTATAGCCCATAGTGGGCATCTCTTCTCCAGCTCATGGGGGAAGCATGTAGAGATAAAGTAGCTGTGCATACATTTTAATTTACTGCACTCAAATTGAGCAGCATGATGTTGGCAAATTCACTCAGGACGATCTATGGGAAGGCTCTGACTTCTCATTACACCTTGCCTTCGTTACACTATTTAGGCTCCTATCAACTTCAAGGCCAATGCTTTGCAGTAGCCATTGGTGCCTACTCTGCGATGGAGGAGGTTTCAGATCCATAATTCAGACAAATGATTGCTAATAGCTGCCATTAGTTGAAGCTCAGGGCCTTGTGGGAATAGTTATCTGGGTGTCATAGTCATAGCAGGCAGAAATATGGTTTTATCTGGTGTGAGGACTGACCTGTTCCAAAAGGAAGCTTTATTACACTATAAACAGCGGTCAAGTAAATATCATGAGATAAAATCAATTTAAAAATGAAATATACATATATAAACAAAATAAATATAATGTACACATCAAAAAATACCTGAATTACAATAAAATGTTTTTACCCTAATGTCCATTTTATGTAAATATAACGTTTATAAGATACATTACCCGTACCCAAAGAGCTACAGAGTTGATAGGTTGTGTCTGATTCAGTACACCTCATGGCCTTTATTGTCTCTAGACCTTCAGTGAGTAAAAAATACATTTATCATGCCACATAATGCAGCACAAGCGTAATGTGAATGGCAGTGCTTTGTAATTATTGCCTGAGGCAAAGAGCGAGGACATGCTGATAAACCCACCCTGCTGCCCCTCTCACCACGTCCTTGAGACTGTTAGGCTTTGCTTAATTAGGGCTCGAGCTTTGAAGGTGTGCTGAGAGCTTGATTCACTGCCATTGTTTGCTTTCTGCTTTTTAGCTTCTTTGTTCCTGTCTGATATTGATAAGTGAGTAAGGCAATATATATTTAGAGCACAATATCGGACTTCTTCCGTTGAGGATTTTGAAGGGCTGTAAAAGATTAAAGTTGTAGGGTTTGCATGATTTTATTTTTTGCTATTTTTTTGGCCATTTCTATATAAAGAAATGAGGCAAAATATAGGATTTTAAAATCCTCTTACCCAGCGTTCTCTGGTACGAATATCCGAAAAACAACAGATTAGGGAAAGGAGTTTTTGGTGACTGTAAAATGTTTTGTAAAATATCCAGGATAAGAGTGTCTGCTAAAATAAAGGGCTCCTCACCTTTTAGATTTTTAATTTTTTGTTATCTTAATAAAAAGAATAGAGTGTGGTATGTACACTGATTCAAGTTCAAAGCATGCACTTCTCCCAGTCAAAAAATGCATATATGGAAACTAAGGCGCAAAACAGCCCTTTTTAAGGTAATTGATTTAGTGATGTAACAAAACCAGAATCATTTATACTTAGTTTAGCTCCACCCCTTCATGTTAAATTTGTAAGAAGTGTTCTAACCTGGACTGTTTTTTTTTTTTTTTTTTTTTTTTTTTTGTTTGTTTGTATAACATACTAGTCAGCCAATCAGAACAGAGGTCATTCACAATAAATCTGTTTTAAAGACAAAATAAACAAAAACATATTGTCTATTCTAGGGCTCAAGGAAGTTTCAGAACGTTCATGCAGCTATTAATCGTGCATCAACTCATACGTTAGCCTTGGGGAAAGCAGCAGGGTACGGAAAAAAAATTAATATTTGTGTAGTATTAAAGATGACAATTGTCATTTTATTTATAAAAATGTATTAAGATGCTACATTGTTTGCTGCCTTTGATATCACAACCTTTAAATAATCTAAACCAAACTCACATGTATTTTTGGATACAATATTTTCTCCAAGAACAGAAAAAAATTCTCATGCTTTTGCAGGGCTTCTTCTGATGGACTTTATAATGAAGTGACAGATAAATTCTTCTCACTTGCCATTTTTAAACTTCTCAATTTGTAGCTTTTTTTTCTTTAATAAATTGAATTTGTCACTTTTAATATTACCCACTGGGTACTCAGTGACAAAAGCAGGATAATTCATTCATTCATTCATTATCTGTAACCCTTATCCAGTTCAGGGTCACAGTGGGTCCAGAACCTACCTGGAATCATTGGGCACAAGGCAGGAATACACCCTGGAGGGGGCGCCAGTCCTTCACAGGGCAACACACACACTCACACATTCACTCACACACTCACACCTATGGACACTTTGAGTCGCCAATACGCCACGCGAACACAGGGAGAACACACCAAACTCCTCACAGACAGTCACCCGGAGCAGGAAAGCAGGAGAATGTTTACATTAAAAAACAAACAAACAAAAACAACACTTTAAAACTTCTTGTGCATTGTGCATAAGATTTAGGCCTACGTTTCAAATTAACTTTATCTTTTCACTCATTCAGTTATTATTATTATTATTATTATTTTTAAATTTAATTTAAATTAAATGAATTAATTTAATTCATTTTTCCCCGGTTCATTGTTCTTGAGATGAAAGCTTGTCGAGTGGGTGAGTTGGGTGACTTCAGTTCCAAGAAACTCTCCAAGTCAGTGTGGAGTGGCTGTATTAAAATGAGTATCATTGATTGGTGTATTAAAGGCCTGCATCTGAGAGGGAGAAAAACAGCTACTCAGTGGCATGCAGAGAAGCCCTGTCTAACTGTGAGGAGCACTCTCCAATCAGAGTAATCTATTGTCTCACATCTTATGCTGAATGAAGGATCTCCTATTGAGCTGCTGGCACGGCACCATGGCTCTGTCAGCATGATGGCTGCAAAATCAATTCCCCTCTGCCTTGTTCCACGACTCAACTGGAGCTGCCACTGGAGGGCACTGTGCCTCTCCCATCGGCCTCAAAACAATAACGAAGGCCTGGGAACTCAAACGCGCATGACCAGAATCCCCTTAGCTTCATCAGGAGAGACGTTTGGTGAAAGTCAAAACGCTGTCAGACCCACCATGAAAAAAATGAATTATAAAGCGAGTCTGTGTGACATTTATCACAGCTAGCACAAATAGCCCTAATGCCCAATCTCTAATTGTTCAGAGCACACCATGGATGGAAAACATTGTGCCTCCCTGTGTGTTCTCTTAAGTGCTGTCTCATAGCTTTGTTGGTGTCCGTAAGCCATGAGTCCTTCAGAACTAAAACCAGTTTGTCATTTGCGCCCACTTCCCATTACACGGGAAGGTGTAAAACACAGCATTAATAAACGATATGTGAGTGCCAGCAGTTTAAAATGAAAAATGTATAAACCATGTTTCGATGTTTATTTTTATTTTTATATATGTATTATTTATTTCTGTGCATTTATACACTGGTCAACAACAAAATGAAACCCACAGAGAGGTGAAGTTAAAATGCCACCTGTCAAGGAGTGGAATTCATTCAGCAAGTGAATATTTAACCCCTGAAGTTGATGCTGAAAGCAGGAAAAATGAGATGAGAGACTGATTGTGATGGTCATAGTGTTTTGGACAGAGCAGCAACAGTAAATTATGTGGACTGTACCCAGTATGCAGTGGAACATAAATGGTCCAAGGAAGGACAGCCAGTGAACTGGTAACAGGGTCATGAGCACCCAAGCTCACTGATGCTCGAGGGGAGCGAATGCTAGCCCATCTGGTCTGATCTCACAGAAAGAGGTTTCCCCCAGAGACCCGACTTGAGCATATTTGTTCTTGGCATTATTTGGATCATTCATATTCTCTAAACACTTCATTTGGGGGCAGCACTTAGGTTCAGAGGGTTGCAGGACTGGCAGGAACAACAAATAATCCACGGCTGAAGTGCCCTTGAGCAAGGCACCTAACCCCCAAAGTGCTCCCAGACACCGAGGTGGTTGGCAGCCCCATGCTCCCGTTGTGGGTTCTTTGCCCCTAGTTTGTGTGAAGACGTTCTCACTAGTGTGAGTACTTCTCCTTCCTTATTTATTTAATTATTCTTTTATTTAGGTAGGTAGGTAGGTCACGATAGGTCCAGAGCTGTGATGTAGCAAGGCACCTAAGCTCCAGATAATCCCTGGGCACAGAGGGTGACTGACTACTGCTTTGGGTGTGTGTGTTCACAGCCACTAATCACCAACCCACTCTTTCTTTCTTACTTACTTTCTTTCTTTCTCTCTCTCTCTCTGTGCATACAATGACTATACAGCATGCATTTCATTTTTTATGAAACTGAAAATTGTCCCTGTAGATTTCTTTCGATTTCTTTAAAAACTGAAATCAGGTTTGCTCAAAGAATATAAACTGTACAAATGGCAAAGGGAGGGCACATAATAATATAGTTTTATCCCTCATTATTCCTAATGCTGGTGAAATGGACATATGTACACTTCGGTTATTCTGCTTTTTTTCCACAGGTCCAGGCACAGCTGACTGCAGAGAGACTGATAGGAGATTTTTTTTTCTTTGTGGCTTGGCTCAGAACAAATGAAAATAAATGTAAGAGTGGTAAAGCTTGGGGCTTTTGAGGTGAGAGTGAGGCAGTGCCATTATTGGTCTTCTGCTCATTACTGAAGTACAGAGAGAACAGAGCACCACCCATGCACCCTGAGTGCATTTTGGCAGTTTTGGGTCATTCCTCTTTTTTCCAAAGTACAAAAACACCCCGTGTTGTTAAGAGCAAGAAAACACAGAAAAAGCAAAACTTCAAAGAACAAATAAGCTTTAATCTTGTGTTGTGCTCTTGGAAAGTTTGGAGCCCTGGTAATTACTGAGGAGCATCTACAGGGAATGATGAACCTGGGTTATTATTCTGTGGAAGGACTATGTCTTTTCGGCGCAAGACAGAGTAATTTTGTTTTAAGGGAAACATCAGAAAATCAAATATATGTTGCAGTAACATCAAATGCTACCAAATGATTAGATTTCTTTATGGTGCAGATTAGTGTCAGATGTGCTTTAATATTCATAATGAACCTTATGTCACACTGTCACCGTGGTGGTACCCTCAAAGTTACATATTCAGTACCTTTAGTTAGGAAACATAATTGTACCTTATTCTGTTGTAATTATAGATTTTAAAACTGTGTTGTTTTCATATGCTCCATTTAATATCCAGAACTTTATTATATTAGTTTACTTTACACAGTTCTATAATAAAATATTACAAATATTCCCCATTCCTGCTGGATAAGAGATTGTTCCTTTAGGTAACACAACTGGACTTTAACACGACTGTCTGTAACTTTAGTGAAAAATAATGTACCTCTGCCGTACCTTTTTTAGCGTTTACAGATAGTGTCATGAAGTATGAGCTCTTGTCATTTGTTTACGATGTGAGTTTATGTTTACAATGTGATAACACTTACACAGAGCAAGGACAGGCTTAGTATTTGATGTAGGCTTGTTGTCACATTCAGAATCAGCTGCCAGAATCAAGCTGTATATAAAATATTATCCTATAGAATTAATGTAACCATTGTTTTTGCTTAAGTAGAAGTTCAGTAGCACTTAGCTGCAGTGTTAAAACGAATCGTTATGTAGTCACGGGTGCTCAGTGGTGCAACACATTTATTGTAAAACACCTGTTATGAAAAAGTTCTCACTTTATTCAGCAGTCAGTTCTGATGGTATTATCTGATGGAACGAGAAGTACTCTACTATTTGTCACTCCAGTTTACAGTGTTCTATTAACTGTTCATTAAGCACTAAAGAGGGGAGCACTACAGTATCAGCAGCTATTTTGCATGTCATTTGTGTAATACAGATGTACAAATCCTTATACAGATAAATATACATGATAAAAAAAAACAATTGCCTGTGCTAATGGAGACCTACACAAAGAAGCAAGCTAGTGTGCAGCAGTCAGGTCCCTGAACAATTTGTGTGCACAATGCCAAATAAATTATTAAAAATCAAAGAAAACATAATCTGTTGTCAATTATTAATGTTTCAGTAATAAATAGTGCTTGTGGAACATTTGTATAAAACCAATAGCACACTCAAGGTCATGCTGTTACACTGAATAACACTCCCTCTGATGGTGCTTAATTATAAAACCTATGTAAAACTTCTTTATTCATTAATATCTATTATTTGGGCTGAGGATGTTTCCTCGTGTATTACACTTTAAAAAAACAAAAACCTTTTGACTCTTGTAACAGAACCTTGAATCTCCAATTTTTTAATGAAGTTCAAATAATGCTGGTCTATTTTGATTGGTCTATTTATCATGAAAATGTGACAAAATATAAAGAGCAAAACACAAAATATATGAAATGGAAAATGTAGTGACTTTGGCGTTTGTGTATTTAAATGTCTGCAGGGAGGAGGGATACGAGGTTGACCTATAGCAGTATGGGGTGTGGGGCTAAGCAGATGTTGTGGTGGTGGATGTGTTCGTGTGGCCCTGTGTCTGAGCGTGCTCAGTGTTAGTGGGTTGTGTTGGGTAGGTCACATGGCCTGTGGCGAGCATGCTCAGTGAGGGAAGCAGCTGACACCAGCTCGGTGCAGGTAGTGGCATCTGGACGGCGGCTTTTTCTGGAACATGCAGTGCCTGTGGCATCCTGCCTCCACCGGCCCAACATCTGTCTCCACCCAGGGCAGGAGGAACGTCCTTGAGGAACGTGTCCATTAGTACTGTTAATCTCCCGTTCTCTCTTTTACACACTCTCTCTCTCTCTACATCTCTATCCATCAAAGCATTAATCATAACCTTATTACATGTTTGAGTGGTTCTATAGCAGACTATTGTCTAATAAAACATTCACGATTAGACTTTATGATGCTAGAGAGCACTTAGAGGATATGAAATGAAATCAGGATTTTGATACAACATAATGCTCTGTAATAGTGCCATATCATTAACTGTTAGCGCTAGCCTTTTTTTAATTTCAGCCATAAGGTGCTGTAAATCTGAAAGGAATTGCCTCGGATTTTACAGTGAGGTCTATGAACTGCTAACTATCGTTTCTTTCAATCAGGAAATATGTGGAGTCAGGCAAGATGACAAGATGGCTTTCATGAAATTATGGTGAGGATTTGATTGCATTCAGCCACAAGAGGATTGATTAGTGAGTAGGCCTGTCATAATAGCCATTATATATCAATATATTGTCCCAGAAATTATTTAGATAAATGATATTATTGTATATAAGACCATTTTATTCCACTGATGTAAAGATCATATAACAGCATTATATGAAATTTTAGTAAAAACTTTTAAGTTAAATTCTTAATTATTTAGAATATTCTGACATTAAAACTGAATAAATATCTTAACATAAATAAAAGAAATAAAAGAAATCCACTGTTTTTCATACAGCCCCCTCCAGGGTGTGTTCCTGCCTTGCACACAATGATTCTGGGTAGACTCTGGACCCACCGTGACCTTGAACTCTATAAGTGGTTACAGACAATTAATTAATTAATTATTTCAATACAACGTGCAACAGGTAGTGTTGCAGTCACACAGCTCCAGGGTCCTGGGGTTGTGGGTTTGAGCCCTGCTCCATGTGACAGTCTGTCAGATTGGTGTGTTCTCCCTGTGTCTGCATGGGTTTCCTCCGGGTGACTGTCTGTGAGAAGTGTGGTGTGTTCTCCCTGTGTCTGCGTGGGTTTCCTCCAGGTGACTGTCTGGGAGGAGTTTAGTGTGTTCTCCCTGTGTCTGCGTGGGTTTCCTCCAGGTGACTGTCTGGGAGGAGTTTAGTGTGTTCTCCCTGTGTTTGCGTGGGTTTCCTCTGGGTGACTGTCTTTGAGGAGTGTGGTGTGTTCTCCCTGTGTCTGCGTGGGCTTCCTCCGGGTGACTGTCTGTGAGGAGTGTGGTGTGTTCTCCCTGTGTCTGCGTGGGTTTCCTCCGGGTGACTGTCTGTGAGGAGTGTGGTGTGTTCTCCCTGTGTCTGCGTGGGTTTCCTCCGGGTGACTGTCTGTGAGGAATGTGGTGTGTTCTCCCTGTGTCTGCGTGGGTTTCCTCCAGGTGACTGTCTGGGAGGAATGTGGTGTGTTCTCCCTGTGTCTGCGTGGGTTTCCTCCGGGTGACTGTCTGTGAGGAATGTGGTGTGTTCTCCCTGTGTCTGCGTGGGTTTCCTCCAGGTGACTGTCTGTGAGGAATGTGGTGTGTTCTCCCTGTGTCTGCGTGGGTTTCCTCCGGGTGACTGTCTGTGAGGAGTGTGGTGTGTTCTCCCTGTGTCTGTGTGGGTTTCCTCTGGGTGACTGTCTGTGAGGAATGTGGTGTGTTCTCCCTGTGTATGCGTGGGTTTCCTCTGGGTGCTCCGGTTTCCTCCCACAGTCCAAAAACACACATTGGTAGGTGGATCAGCATTTTCCATATGTGTGAATGAACATGTGAGTGTGTGTTGTCCTCCAAATGACTGGCGCCCCCTCCGGGGTGTGTTCCAGCCAGTGATTCCGGGTAGGCTTCGGACCAATCGCGACCCTGAACTGGATCAGCATTAAAGACAATGAATGAATGAATGTTTTTAATACAAATTAACGTAACAGCTCCAGAATAGCAACCAGAGAGGACAGAACAGAGTGACTACAATGATGGTGACGTTCATTCTTATATAAACACACATGATAGTAAACACAATATTGAGGTGTCCATATATTGTACGATAAGCCTATAATGTAATTTTTTGTGACAGGCCTATGAGTGAGAACAGGTACAGATGCTGTACCTGTCATCAACTCATAGCAAACGTACTGCAAGGAGATGCATTCTTCACCAACCCCGGGATATATATATACTCCTGTAGCTGACATCTGACAATGGGCATCGTAAGCCTAGACTCATATGCAACTGCTCCACTGTGATATGCCTTTCTTGCTTCTCTGTGGGTGTCCACAAGGTCTGTACCGTAAAGTAGCTAACTCTGTAATTACATAAGGGCCGACCCAGTACTTTCCATGTGATTATATTTTCCCTACGTCTAATGGCTGAATCTTAGTCAGGGTTACAGTGTGTCCTCAGATCCTCCTGCAGCATATGGGGAGGCTGAGTCCACTCCAGCAGGTGCGAGGATGGGGAAACTGCTCCAGTAGCTGCTGATGGGACACGCTGCTGCAGTCTTATGTGCTGGAGCTCAGCCAGCCTAATTGGAGCACCTGGCTTAAGTCAACCCTCTCAACCCAGCCACTAATTCTACTGCTTAGTCCAATGTGGAAAGCTAAAACAAGACGATGAGGAGGGCCACTGGCACAGCGGATTCTCCCATGACAGTGCTTCAGCTTGTCTGATTAAGAACTGGTTGGCAGCAGTGATTTCTGGGCAGAGTTAAGGCTTTGATAAGACTGTGATAATCATCATGAAATCACGAATCATGAAAGAACTCTCTGATGATGGATTCAAATCTGCGGTCATCTTCCACAGCCGCAGATTTGGCCAAAGATCTCGCAATCTGTAGTTAATATGACACCTGTTTAAAATCACACACAACCCTGGGTTTTAAAACCACCCCTGACTTGGAATGATATAAGCAGCAGATCATAATTTTCTTGCATCGTGGGTTTAACTCGGCAGCCCCTGTATGATTAGAGTGCGTCTGAGATGTCTATCAGTGGTTCAGCTGCATGTGATATGCTCCAAATCTGTTCCTCAAAGTGAAGGGTTTCCAGTAGTGAAGCTCTTTGAGACCTTGTGGGGCTTTCAGTGGACACAGTTAATAAAAACCATAAAGTTTGGTCATTTATTCAGAAAATGACTAGCTTGTTTGTGATTGAAGTCTAAATTGTCTGTAGGTTTTTATTCACTGTTTGAATTACCACAAAAACTCTGTTGTTACTCAAGGTGTTTAGTTTTGTAGCACTTTCAGTCTGTGTTTACTTTAGGGGTCTCTCAAATTCCTCTTGTAACAGCAACATATGGAGCAGGAATAGAGCAACATCCTCATCTCGTTTCATGTTTTTCCTTAACATCTGGAGATCTCTCGTCTGTCCAAGTGCCTCCAGATGCCATTTCTTGGCTGTGCCTGAGCCAGCTATGCATTAAGGGAAAGCCTGAGCCACTTTGTTTCCCTTTTACGTGAGCCAGGCCTGTGTACAAACACTGGACCTTTTTCCAGTGTGAGAGCTAGCGAGTCTCTCAGTTTTATAAAATGTGTTTTAAAATTATGACCATTGCCTTTGAGTGCAATACCATAACCACAATATTTGCAGAGACGACTTGACTCGGATTTGCATGCATCTGTTTTTTATGATCACCTCTGAGAATTATTCACTTGTAAAGAGGTGGTTATAAAGTGGCCAGTGAGTGGAACTACCAAACATGTGTTTCTAATAAAGTGTACAGTGAGGTTTCCACAATTCGGCTTCTGTTGCCGACTTTCTGATCTATGTCTTTCTGTTCCGTTCTCAGTTTTAGAGAAATATCTGAAAAAAAAGCAGATTGGATAAATCTAATGATCAGAAGGCTGCAGAACAGATGTCACTAGAAGGAATGGGGGTTTTACTGGAATCTTTCTGATTCAGTTTTTAGCATTCAGTACTGATCTATTATGAGCCCAGACAGAGAGGCATGGACTTCCCTTCTGTAACCGCAAGCAGAAGCCATTCGTTCAGAAAAAGAGTGTCTGAAAGAGCCCATCTGTAAATATTTATTCAGAATTTATATGATGACACGGGCGAATGCATCATGTGAGACGTGTGGATCCCTCACAGAGTTGAATAATACAGCAGAACAGCTCAGTCAAACATTTGTTTTAGATGTGGGAGACTTCAGTGGCTGAGGATGAATGGATGGCTGGGAGTGTATGTGTGTGTGTGTGTCGCCCCCCACACATTCACTCTTCAGGACATATATACAATGTGATTACAGTATGTTAATGTAATATCAAACTATACCACAACACACTACACAGTGTCTGGGTTGAGAGGGTTGACTTAAGCCAGGTGCTCCAATTAGTCTGGCTGAGCTCCAGCACATAACACTGCAGCAGCAGTGTGTAGACACCTGCTCATTCAATGTTTCTTTTGAAATGAAGGATACTAATAAGGACCCCCCCCCCTTTGATGCGCTACTACTCTTCTGAGAAGGCTTTAAACTAGAGTCTTGTCTTGTTGGCCATGAGAGATGCAGTGAGATCAGGTGCTAATGCTGGATGCTTAGTTCTAGATAATACACACTGCTTCAACTCACCCGAAAGGTATTGGATGGAGTTCCATCACTCTAGAAAACACAGTTCCGCTGCGTATAGCCCAGTGCTACAGGGCTTTACACACTGACTTTTGGCCATGGGCATGGCGTCTTTAAACAACAAGGCTTTTCTATGGTGATTATACAAGCTGTTTGTGCACTATTAAAGTGCCTGATCGCTAACAACCGGGTTTTAGTATTTATTTTTATGAACTGCAGGCAACAAAGCAATGATTTAAAGGCTGGAGTTTTATTAAGAGTCTGACATGTCTTTAAAGCTTGTAAAACACAAACAGCTCCCGTTCACTCATTCAGATATCAACTCTCTGCTTGAATTGTTCTTAACAAAATTAGACAATGATTTACATTAACAAGCAGCAAACGACTGTTTTACACCACTGTGTATTTAAAGACAGCGCAGGACGATGTGATTGTCCAGCAGTGTGAGGGTGGACATGAGAGCGAGAACATAGTCTGGACACCGCCTTTGTGTTTGCTGCTGGTTCCAGGTCTTAGCTGCTGAAGCTGAGTGTGTGGGTGTGTGAACAGGCAGATAATGTGCAATCCTTGACAAGTCTTGTTCATCTTCCTGTGGTGAATCTGTAGGTTTTTGGTTAATACGTTCTGGGAGGCCCCTGCTCTCAGATACATCTTTCAGTGTGATTTCAAAGCAGCTGGCAGCTCGTGGGTGTGATCCTGGTGTGAAGAAAGATGTATTTTAAATTTCAATATTAAACAGCCTTTAAGAAGAAGAAGAAGAAAAAGACTGGAGACAAACTGGTTTCCCGTTCTGTGGCGTTTCCTCAGGTTATCATTTCGCTGAGGGTTACTTTTATCAGATCTCATTCCTCAAGTGGGACCTAGGTAAGCAGTTTATTCACTTACCTCAAAATCTGCATCAATTTTTTACACATCTCAAATGCATGATGTTTAACAGCATGTTAACCCTTTCATTCTCATAGAACTGTCTCTGTTCACTGACATTTCAGTTCCACCCTCATAACTACAGAAGATTACACGATTCGTAAGTTTCGTAACTGATACTGAATCATTAACCGTAGCTAATGAACAGTTTAGAATACGGACTGAGTGAATCACATAGGTAATAGTACATACAAGTAATTAAGTACATCATAGTAATAACTGAATAATTAATTTAACATTATTTAATTTATAGTACTTATTGAGAGGTGGGTAATAACTGAATAAGCTACAGCCCAGTACTGACTGAATAATATGCAGTGCTCAGTGAATATAGAAAGTCTCAAAAGGTATATTGGAAGTACAAGTTAATTCATAGAACTTAATTAATAGAATCAACAATATTTCTTAGTATTTAATATAATACTCTGAAGATGAGCACTTGAAACTACAGCCTTTTTTTCTTAGTCACAAATTTAAAATGTAGAATTATTGTTAACTCAGGTTAGTTCTTAGTTCATTTATTCATTCATTCATTATCTGCAACCGTTTATCCAGTTCAGGGTCACGGTGGGTCCGGAGCCTACCCAGAGTAATTGAGCGCAAGGCAGGAACAACCTCCAGTCCTTAGCCAGTGGACACACACTCACACCTACGGACACTATTGAGTCACCGATCGACTTACCAACGTGTGTTTTTGGTCCGTGGGTGGAAAGCAGAGCACCCGGAGAAAACCCACACGGACACAGGGAGAACACACCAGACTCCTCACAGACAGCCAACCGTAGCAGGACTGAAGGCTGCCTCACTCTGTGTGTTTCAAACCCTGGGCTGTACTAACTGACTGATCTCAGGTGATCTGAGAGAACTAGGTCTATAAGCTTCAAGAAGGTCATATATATGTGTGATTAATATGCGGTAGGGTCGCCGCAGTCACACAGCTCCAGGATCCTGGAGGTTCTCTGTTGTCTGCGTGGGTTTCCTCCGGGAGCTCCTGTTTCCTCCCACAGTCCAAAAACACACGTTGGTAGGAGGATTGGTGACTCAAAAGTGTCTGTAGGTGTGAGTGTGAGTGTGAGTGAATGTGTGAGCGTGTGTCGCCCTGTGAAGGACTGGCGCCCCCTCCAGGTTGTGTTTCTGCCTTGTGTCCAGTGATTCCAGGTAGGTTACAGACCCACAGCAACCCTGAAATGGATAAGCGGTTACAGACAATGAATGAATGAATATATATATATAATTTTTCCCATATTTGAAAACAGCCCTACCTAAGGTGTGAGTTTTTATTGGAGTGGTTCTCTCTCTCTCTCTCTCTCTCTCTCCCTCCCCCCACCATACCTCCAGAGAGCAGGTGCTGGTGCAGCTCATCCCCCACCCTTCTGTGAGAGATGGATAGCACGTCTGTCTCCTGGGCTCATCCAGGTGTGGAACAGCTGGGGAAGACCGCAGTGGGGGACAGTGGGGGGGCTTAGGGGAAGGGGGGATGCTCTGTACGAGCTATAAATTGCACAGGAACTCTGGGTACTTAACACCAGCTCTGCTCCGTGCTCATATTAATCATACACAGGTGCTCAGGTGTGTCCTGTCACTCCTCCGGCCGTCAGCTGCACTTATTCACCTCCGCCTCCCTCCCTCTCTCTCCCACACACACACACTCTCTCTGCGCACACCCCTTTCCTTTTCCCCCAATCTCTTTCTCTTGATATACCTTTTTCACACTTTCTCTCTCACCCTGTTTCAAACCCACTCTCTCTCTCTGTCTCAGGGCAGGGTCGTGCTGAGTGATGACCTCTCTCAGGTCATTTATTTGTTGAGATGAGGTGCTTCACTGGCCTCTCCACGTGGCATTTTTCTCATTTTCCACCCACAGAGTAGAATCACATGCACAGTGTGGAAGAATGTGCATGAAAGGACTTTTACTGATACCTATCAGTGGAAAAATGTGTGCATGTGTACTGTGTAAAATTCAGTCATTCAGTCATTCATTCATTCATTATCTCCGACCACTCATCCTGTTCAGGGACACGGTGGGTCTGGAGCCCCTCTGGAATCATTGGGTGCAAGGCAGCAACACACTCTGTAGTGGGTGCTAGTCCCCCACAGGGCAACACACACACACACTCACATCTACAGACACCTTTGTGTAGCCAATCCACCTACCAATGTGTGTTTTTGGACCATGGGAGGAAACACATGGAGGAAACCCACACAGACACAAGGAGAACACACCAATCTCCTCACAGACAGTCACCTGGAGCGGAACTCGAACCCACAACCTCCAGGTCCCTGGAGCTGTGTGACTGCAACACTGCACCACTCTCACTAAATAAAATTAATTCAAATTTCAGGAGTTATTTGGAGTGAAGGACTGGGAAAGAGATGTGAGGAGATTGGATGTAAGCAGGGGATATGAGAAGGGAGAACACATTGCTCTAAAGAGCAAGCCTGGAGAACACACCTCTCTGAAGAACAGACCTGGAGAACACATTGCTCTGACGAACAAGCCTGGAGAACACACCTCTCTGAAGAACAGACCTGGAGAACACATTGCTCTGAAGAACAAACCTGGAGAACACACCTCTCTGAAGAACAAACCTGGAGAACACACCTCTCTGAAGAACAGACTTGGAAAACACAGTGCTCTGAAGAAAAAGCCTGGAGAACACACCTCTCTGAAGAACAGACCAGGAGAACACAGTGCTCTGAAGAACAAGCCTGGAGAACACACCTCACTGAAGAACAGACCTGGAGAACACAGTGCTCTGAAGAAAAAGCCTGGAGAACACACTTCTCTGAAGAACAGACCAGGAGAACACACTGCTGTGAAGAACAAGCCTGGAGAACACACCTCTATGAAGAACAGACCTGGAGAACACACTGCTGTGAAGAACAAGCTTGGAGAACACACCTCTTTTAAGAACAGACCTGGAGAACACTGCTGTGAAGAAAAAGCATGGAGAACACATTGCTCTGAAGAACAGACCTGGAGAACACACTGCTGTGAAGAAACAGCCTGGAGAACACACTTCTCTGAAAAACAAGTCTGGAGAACACACCTCTCTGAAGAACAGACCTGGAGAACATATTGCTTTGAAGAACAGACCTGGAGAACACAGTGCTCTGAAGAACAAGCCTGGAGAACACACCTCTCTGAAGAACAGACCTGGAGAACGCACCTCTCTGAAGAACAGACCTGGAGAACACACCTCTCTGAACAACAGACCTGGAGAACACACTGCTGTGAAGAAAAAGCCTGGAGAACACACCTCTCTGAAGAAAAGACCTGGAGAACACATTGCTCTGAAGAATAAGCCTGGAAAACACAGTGCTCTGAATAACAAGCCTGGAGAATACACCTTTCTGAAGAACAGACCTGGAGAACGCACTGCTGTGAAGAAACAGCCTGGAAAACACACCTCTCTGAAGAACAAGCCTGGAGAACACACCTCTTTGAAGAACAGACCTGGAGAACACACCTCTCTGAAGAACAAGCCTGGAGAACACACCTCTCTGAAGAACAAGCCTGGAGAACACACCTCTCTGAAGAACAGACCTGGAGAACACACTGCTGTGAAGAAACAGCCTGGAGAACACACCTCTCTGAAGAACAGACCTGGAGAACACACCTCTCTGAAGAACAGACCTGGAGAACACAATGCACTGAAGATCAAACCTGCCTCACACACACTGGTAAATTACGCTCCTAGAGAACACACTGCTCTGTTCTCGAATGCTGCTCAGAAGGTCATGCTGCCTCTCTGCATGTTAAAGTTTTATTGCGCATCACGCAGACTCTCATAAACACAAACTTTGTGTTTGAGTCAGCAAGAGCGAGGCCTGTGTGTGTAAGGCCCAAGCTGTGCTTCTGAAGAAGGGGTTCCCTGCAAAGCATCAATCACGCCTTAAACACACAGTGGGAGCCATGCGGCCTGCTCCTCACTCAGCCCTCATCAGCCATCAATCATCAGAGCCTCGTAAACCCCAGAGCTCTGCACACGTCGGCACTTCTAGCCCTCACCTGAGCTTCTGGGAGAGCCAACATGGCCCCAAAGCAGATTGAGAGAGAGAGAGAGAGAGAGAGAGTGATATCCCCACCCCCCATACACAATCCATGAAAGAATAGTTTATTAAAAAAAAAAAGAAGAAAACAACAAAGTGATTATACTGGGTGTTTACCACTACATACTACTACTACTACTACTCCTAATAATAATTATAATAATAATAATAATTATTAATCTCAAAGCACCACAGATATTATAAAATATATTTAAAAATAAAATAAATCTGCAATAAAATCAATAATAAGAAAAGCTGATAAACCTGATTAAGTAGTGAAATGTTAACTAGCTTAACTGATGCTTAATTATAACTGTCAATGTTTTTTAAACATGTTTCCTTAGTAATGCTAGCAGGAAGTCATCATGGTGCTGTTGAAAAAATTCACTTTTGCACTTTTCCACTGCATGGAACATACACTACTTGACTCGGCACGGCTCTTTTACTTTTCCACTGGCCAATCTGGTACCTGGCCCCTGGCTCTGGTATTGGTCCAAAGAGGATCCCCCCTTATACACGGCATGCCAAAATAGCCGACTTTCATTCATTCATTCATTCATTCATTCGTTGTCTGTAACCGCTTATCGAGTTCAGCGCATGGCAGACACCCTGGATCACACAGCAGTCCTTCACAGGGCGACACATTCACTCACACCTACGGACACTTTGAGTCGTCAGTCCATCTACCAACATGTGTTTTTGGACTGTGGGAGGAAACTGGAGCACCCGGTGGAAACACATGCAGACACTGGAGTTGTGTGACTGCGACACAACCTGCTGCACCACCGTGCCGCCCAATAGCCAACTTGTGATTGGTCATTTTGCATGTCAGTCTAATTTCTTTTCCTGCATTAGTAGGCGGTTCTTGGCCACGTTAAATGGCCAAAGGCACTAGACTCTCCCTAGAGAGTCTAGCAATGCAAGGCTACTGCCTGGGTGGTCCTATATCACAGTTGTGGGATGGCAGGAGCTCCACATCTCCACATTAATGTGCTTCTGACCTCAAAAAGTGATTCATAATATGTCACCTTTGTAAAGTTTAATTAGGGATAATATGGAGTAGGGAGCACGGTAGCTCACTTGGCGTTCAGACACCCATTGTGTATAAAATATATAAATGTTAAAGGGTCAAATTCGGTGGCTGGCTAAATGGCCCTGTCCAACTGAGCATGCTCCAGGACTATGTTGTGTATCCCATTTCGCAACCACTTTGGATTCCCTTATTTACGTGTTCCGAGAAGTGGAGCATCTGTTGCTGCCACCAAGTTTAGTGGATTACAAGTTTGTACAGTAGAGCAGTGCCCAGAGGACAGGAGTATGAGTGAGGAGTCATTCTTTTTCTCCGTATAAATCTGGACTTGAACTCTACTGGCCTCCAGAGATAAAGAGACAGACTTCTTTCCCTCTTTTTTTCCTTCCTTGCCCTGTTCATCTGCAGGGCTGTATGAGGCCATTAGCTGACATTTAAGCAGAGCTTTTGTCCTTGCCAAGGCAGACACACTATCTCTCCCTCCTTTCTGTCCGCATAGCCGCATCCCCCCCTCCTCCAGTGTGGCCTATATCCTCCACAAGCGGCTGTGTCTGGGATGATGGAGAGTGGTCTGCATGCATCATTCAGGGCCTTGTGCAGAGATGTACTGCCGCACTTCCTTAATAATGTCATTTTGGCTGAATGGTATTAACAGATTACCCCCGCCCAGGGCAGCACAGCATGTGCTGGAGAAAGATAACCTTGTGTTCTGTAATTTAATAGGAAATGTTTTTTTTTCCCCCACCACCTCACTGGATCACCAGCACAGCTTCTTCTTCTTCTTCTTAAGCTGCTCCTCTCGCCAGTGCTGGGTGGTTAGTACAAATTATGATATTTCCCAAACTTATCACAGCATCGGATGATATTGAAGTCTGTGTTAACACAGTTGAGACAATGCTGGAGGGATGCCTCTAACCAGTGTGTGACCCACATGTAGTTGGGAGTCCCT
Source organism: Hoplias malabaricus (assembly GCF_029633855.1). NCBI lineage: Eukaryota > Metazoa > Chordata > Actinopteri > Characiformes > Erythrinidae > Hoplias > Hoplias malabaricus. The sequence continues at coordinate 37,138,488 of NC_089805.1, read as the reverse complement.
GCTATATGTGCATTACAAGAGATAAATTAACAATTCTATTGCATACTGTGAGTATAACAATTAGATCAAGCCCATTCAGATACATATATACTACTCAACCTTCAAACAAAAACCAATGCCTTTGCCTCAGCATCACCCAGGAACCAGCGTCCAAGATGCAGCACTACATCTGTATTCACAGTGAAACAGCTGTGTCATCACACCTTTTGGAATGGAGCTAAAGCAGCGCAGAGTGAGAAACATTGTTGCTGTTTCCTCCAGCAGAGCAAACAAATATTAGGAACAAGATAACTGATCGATTCTCAAGAGCGCCACCCTCTGACAGACCAGTGCTGTTGTGCTAGTTAGTTAAGAAAAATAAGTGCAGATGTTCTCCATTTGTAGGGTGACCAGATCTGAGATGCAGAAAAAGAGGACACTCAGGGAGGGGGGACTGGAGTGATGAGGTCACGCCCCTCGCTGCCGTTGTGTGCTTAGCTGAACCCATGTGTGCTTTTAGGTCCTTTACACCTTTATTTGCTTCACAAAACATGGGGATTTCTTTTTTAATTCACCCGAGAACTTACATTTACGTTCCAGCACAGCTGCTCGAGATGAGGGTAGGTACATGAGCTTCGCCTGACATAAACAAGGACTACTGACGTGCAGACTGACCAATTAAATGTTTACAGAGAAGGTTATTGACCAATAACAGTAGCACTACAGTCAGACCGTCCAATCAGAAGATTTTAGGCTACTTCACCACGCCCCCTTCTCGCTCAAGCGAACCAATCGGAGTAGGGGAGGGCGGGACTAGTTTGTGAACGAAACCCTTCTCCAAATTCTATGAAAGTTCTAGAAAAACAAAATCCCGGACATTTTTTAAGTCTAAAAAGGAGGACATGTCCAAGTAAAAGAGGACGTCTGGTCACCCTGTCCATTTGGAGGAAAAAACTACACATTCAACAGCACACTATAATGTGGGAGCTGAAGGACCCCCTGTATTTTTCACTTTGTGTCTCCTGACACATAAAAGCTCTTTTCCCAGTTGCCCGTTGCTCTAGTCCTGAGGTTCCAGTTTTATCGTTCTTAGTGTTTTATCTTCCAACATGTCTTTGGAAATGAAGAGTAGTAACAGTGTTTGTGCTCCTTCGCTGCACTAACAGCCTCTACACTTGTGGGACAGCTTTACACTGGACTACTGTACATTTATGATAGCACTTAGCCGTATGAGATTCATGTTTTCGTAAACATAAAGTTTTCCCAAACATACTGGATAGTGTTCCTTCAAGATCAATCACTCCACAGCCCAGTGCTGCGGTCTTTATACCCACTTGGTTTTGGTTATTGCGTAAACAATAAATGCAGCATGATGTAAGCTAAAATAGGGAGTATGCTAATGATAAGCTAATTGGTTAGCCTCGACATTACAAGCACCCAGCGCTACCACAAACTAGCTTTGATTCCTCAGCGGCTGCCGTCACTGCTGTTAGCAGGACAGGGAGGTGAAGGCCCATTATAGGATCAAGAATTCCTCAAGAATTTCCAGTGAGGTGTTACAAATCACTTCTGCGTCTCATGCACGGACACAGACGTGTAAACAGGCTTAGCTCCAATCAGCTCACACATCAAAGAGCCACTCTCCCTTAACTCCCACAGGGAGAATGCCTTTTTTCTTCTTCTTCCCCTAACTCTCATTTCCCCCACTCCCTCTGCCATTTTTCTCCTGTGCCGAAGGCCTACTCTAGTAATGTTCCTCGCCGCATATCTCTGCCTTCATGAAAGCGCAGCGAAAAATTCTGCGACGTAGTTTGATTTAGAGAGAGAGAGTGAGTGAGGAAGGGGGAGGCAGAAAAAAAATGTAAACCATTTAGAGGAGAACTCTTTATGGAGTTTAATCCCGCGTTCCATCCCTGCAAGCTGAATTTATATCCCGCATTAGCTATCATCACGCTGGAGTATTGCTCTTCTTCTCACTCTGTGAGCGTTCCAGGGCCTGACGACGGCCCTATCACTCACTCGCACACACACACACACACACACACACAGCATTATGGGTTTATCTCATCTGCCGCAGCCCGCTCGGCTCAGTCCTCCAGGCTACTTTACTAATAACGTATTCCTTATCAGGCACTCTGCACCTCTGCCTGTGATCAAAGACCCAATTAATGGAGCAGGGAAAGGTGAAGCATTCAAATAATGGAGACAGCTGTTTTTCTCTGTTTGAGAAAATCCATTTGTATTGTTATCGGCCGAGAGCAGTTCTCCAGACCCTGCTTATTTCAGGCGCTGTCTATTCTGGCAGCTTGATAAAATAAAATAAATAAATAAAATGAAAAAAAAAAAGAGGCCCGCGATGTGCCTTGCTTGGAGAACGGCAGAAATATCTCTCGTTTAAACTCCTCCCAGGCTTTATCAACATCTAAGGGCTCATAAAGAGAGATCAAGGGAGGACTGGACACGCTTCACGACAGACCTCGCTTTAAAATTGTTTCTCCCTGTCTCCAAAGGGCAGATTTTTCTTCCTCCTGAAGGAGCCTGAGCCATTATGAAATATGGAAGTTAATTGTGATGGTGTCCAGGCTTGAGCCAAATGCCACATTTACAAAGCTGTGCACCAGGCCCGGCCTAATTGTCGTGTTAAATGTGTTGCCCTGTCAGTGCTGTCACCTTTGCGAAGACTGGGAATATTAACGTTTCACACATTAGGGGAAAGATGGATTGTGGGGGGGTCACAGAATTAAGTGACAAATTCAAATATAGACCTTCCCCTCTAATAGCCTCCTCTTAAGGAGGGCGTTTAAAAACCCATGGTCATTATGAAAGGTGGACAAAAGCCTGCTGTCTTTGGCATAGCTGTTACTGCTCAGGCGTCCGGCTGAAGATATACAGTATGTATTTGTTCATTATCACCATTATCACCAGAGACTGCTCTAAAGAATGGGGGGTCACACATTGGGAGGTAAGTTTAAAGACACACCCGGTGCTTCACGCTTTAATGACCTTGCTTCGTCTTATTTTTCACGTCTGTGTAAAATTTCCTGACCCTTGTGCAAGTCAAATTTAGTCACAGTGTGTAGAGACTTCAGCTAAGTGCGGTTCAACTGCAGGCATTTTCTGTCCTTTTTGTCTGTTTTCTTGTGACTACCTGCTTTCAGTTCCCACTTTATTGGAAGCTCCACTTTACTCAAAAACGGTAGACCACCTGCTGATGCACAGTTTGCATTATCCATTTTCTAGTCTTTCATTAAAGATGAGAAAGGATGCAACACAGCATCTGATACACTCCTAGCAGCACAACACGCTTTCTGTGTCAGTGTCCCTCCCTGCTTTGTTGAGAATGGTCCATATTTACAGAAATACTCTCTGCTCAACAGAGGTCACGTGGTCAGATTTTACCAGTGATGAATAGGGGCATCTTACTGTGAACAGTGAGTCTGAGGTTCAGCTCATTAAGTGGACAGTCACTAACTGGGGCGGCACGGTGGTACAGTAGGTAGTGTCGCAGTCACACAGCTCAAGGGACCTGGAGGTTGTGGGTTCGATTCCCGCTCCAGGTGACTGTGAGGAGTGTGGTGTGTTCTCCCCGTGTCCGCGTGGGTTTCCTCCGGGTGACTGTCTGTGAGGAGTGTGGTGTGTTCTCCCTGTGTCCGCGTGGCTTTCCTCCTGGTGCTCGGGTTTCCTCCCACAGTCTAAAAACACACGTTGGTAGGTGGATTGGAGACTCAAAAGTGTCCGTAGGTGTGAGTGTGTGAATGAATGTGTGTGTGTCTGTGTTGCCCTGTGAAGGACTGGCGCCCACTCCAGGGTGTATTCCCGCCTTGCACCCAATGATTCCAGGTAGGCTCTGGACCCACCGCGACCCTGAACTGGATAAGCGCTTACAGATAATGAATGAATGAATGTTTGACAACTGAGACTAATTTAACAACAGGAATCAAGTAGGTTTAGGCATCATTCACATTGTCTTAAACTCTCAAATGTAGTTGATTAGCCAAGTGATTAGCCTGAAGGGACATAACTCATCATGTTTACTGAAACACACTGTATTGTGTTCAAACTATTTGAGATTACTTTACAATGTGTTTGAATTGAGTCCCATTAGGTGTTAGCTGTATAACCAAGGAAGCAATAGCATGTCTTAACGCAGGAGTGAGGAACTGAAGGATGGTGGCCTGGTGCTTGAACAGAAAAAAATGGGTAAAATCCAACACAGTCTACATTTGATATTTAATCAAACCATCCATTTAAAAAGTCAAAGTCAAACACAACTCATAAGCTTTAGTGCAGGTATTAACATATTTATTACACAGTAAAGAGTACAACAATACCAGAATCATACTGCAAAGATTCACAGACTGACAGACCATTGATTATAGCCCCCAAAACAAATCCAAAAAAAGAAAGAAAGAAAAAAAAAGAAAAATAAACCAAAAACAAAAGAAACAGAGTAAACAAGAAACCACAGTTTTGACAGAGTAGACCCAAAAGCTCAAGAATATACTGACCAAGTGTGATGAAAGGGCACACCCCCAGTGTCAGTCTACCATTAACCTGTGGTTCATGTTTCAATTAAGTATTGCACAACAACTTTCATTTATTTTCATTTTTTTTTGTCCTTTTTGTTTTTCACAATAAAAATTTCCTTAGCGCCCTAAACCCACCCCTTTCCTGTTCCCACCCGAATAATCTGTTTGCTCAGTTTCCTCTGGCCCTTCCTTTAGCCAAATATTTCAATCGCTTTACAAATTCCAAAATGCATGTACATCTCCCTCCCCCATTTACACATTGGCAAAACAGGCATGCGCAAAAATCACTAGCCTTCATCTTTTATCCTTTTTTCCCCCCAAACACACCTCAAGTTTAGTATGAGTCTAGAACATGAACCTAAACGACACTGACAAGCGGTCTAGCGTTTTTCTTAACAACAGAGGGGGGAAAAAAGGTGGAGGGAGAGAGAGAGAGAGAAAGAGAGAGAGAGTGGGGGGAGGAGAGGAATATATCACATATCTCACTCGACCACTTCTTGAATTAAACTGTATATCAAATGGAATCAAAACTCTGAAATCATTTTTTCCCGCTTTGATCTTTTACAAATCAAACTGAGCGTGATCTGCGTGTGACAAGCATAAAGGAACGTAAAAAAAGTTTTTTTTTTTCTTTTTCAGCATATTCATTCTATTCATTAGGTTTTTTTTCTTCTCTTCATGAGGTCTGCATTGTTACCAAGTAAGTGATATGGTTTCGCAGCTGTATGAGCTTTTAACTTTGGATTTTAGTCCTGTTCTCGCGTGCCCATTTGGTTTGACTAGACCAGTTTCTGCTCAGCGACTGGTGCTCTAAACATGTCCTCAGAGGTAGAGTGAGACTTTTTGCCACAGAGGAAAATAGATCGTAGCAAAACAGACAAAGTGGAGAGAGGGAAGGAGGAGAAAGAGCTTTCTGGTTATTTCTTTATCAATACTTATTGTTTGTTTTACCCAGTTTTACCCGGTGGGCGGGGCACACCGACCTAACCACTGCTGACCAAGGAAAACTGTGAACTTACAGTGTGAACGTCTTCTGATCAACAGTCCAGTAGAAATGCTCTAAAAGACAAGGAACGAAGCCTGTTCACACCGACCTGCATTAAACATTCCTTCTGGAAAGTTACTGTTTTGGAGATACGTGTTGTTTTTGGACACAGACAGTTTACAGTAGAGCTTACAGACAGCTTGGCTGTCACACAGCTTCTGTGATGTGAACAGGTGTCTGACACCTTTTTTCTTGTTTTATTTTTTGGATTGTTTTACCTCAGTGAGTCTAGAGAGAGAAAGAGAACAAAAGGGAGGGATAGAGAGAAAGCCCAGAGACAGCTCAGATCCAGCCTTTCTCCAAGACGTTTAGCACCATGGTTTCGGGGAGAGCTCTCCCAGTGCTGAGAGGGGGATAAGTGCTCCTAAAGCGCCCCCACCCACTCCACCTTCTTCCCAAGCCATTGACGAGGTTTTGTTTTGTTTCATTCCTTTCGTTTAGGTTCAGGCATGCGGTTTTAAACATATTTTTTTTTTCAAATATTACATGGCTTTACTGTATCAAATGTTTGGATATGTTCTCCGTTAATATGTGCTGCTTTAGCGGGAATATTCCCCGTCGCCCCCGTTACCTCCCACCCTTCTCAGGGGGAACGTTCCTGCCGGCTAAAGCTGATGAAGTGAACATGCACCCATCTCTGACTGAAGAATGTGGCTTTAAGAAAGGAGAAGCTCAGTATTAAGATGGGGATAGATCAGAAAGAGTTGGTTTGTGCCACTTTCTCTATTATTGCTCATTAGGTTGGACCACCCTCCTATAAACGTTCAGCCTTTTGCTACACTGGCTCTCAGTGGCTTCGTCTCTGTGCGAGCTGAGCAGGGCTGGTCTTGGCTCTGGACAGGAGAGAGTTAAAGGTTTTCATATGGAAACGTTACTGAAGATGGTTTCCCCTGATGAACACTCGGATAAAACAAAGAATAAGTCACGGTGTATTTGAGTGAATCTCTTTTTTTTTTTTTTTTTTTTTTTTTTTTTTTAATTTTTTTTTTGTAAGTTTTACATATTGGATAAAATCAGGTTTTGGTCCTTCTTGTCTGTCTTTGGCTGTCTTCCATGTTAATTCTTTTTGTAATACTGTGTAACCTGGTGCTTTGCAGTGTTAAAGCTTGTCTGTTTACACCTCTGCATTTGGAAAGTTAGTTTCTTAGTGTATTTTTTTTTTGTACATTTTTTTTTTCATATAAAAAAAAGAAACCGACATATACTACAACGTTCAGTAATGTGCATGCACTGTAATTATTCAAAGCAAAAGTTATGACTTTTCCGCTATCGTGTTTAGAACAAAGAAACATTTCTAACGTAAAGCAGGTCGTGATACTATTTTTCCTTTTTTTTTTTTTTACAGAAAATAAAAAGTCACGAAGCACTAGAGAGGAAAATCTGTGAAGTAAGGCTCTCTACCGAGAAACTTGAAAAAGAAGCATGCCGAGAGGAACTTTGTGACAGTGCAAATACATTTATGTACGTCCCATGTACAAAACATTTATGTTAGCATTCCGTGTAACATGCTAGTTCTCAGAAAAGATCGGAGTTAGACTGAAGCAGCAGCTCTGAGAGATAGCTTTTGTCTTCTTTTCGAGGACAAAATGGGAAAAGCATCTTTTTCTTCTTCTTAAAGAACAACTAGGAAACTACCACAAACACTCACAAATAGGAAAGCAGCTCAAGATAGTTTGTTATTTCGCACCAGCTAGAGAGGGATGAGCCTAAAGGTATGACTGTGACCTGTAAATGCATTATCACAACTGTCCAACACATATACAATAAATAACCATTGGTGACAGTACAGGACACAAACGTTCAACACAATGAAAGTCAAGAGTTGGGGAAAGAAACAGAAAGAGAAACAGAAATAGAAGGAGGACTGATGGTGGGGCTGGAGCTGGGCAGGACGAGGGGGAGTCTGGACGGGCCCTTGGTTCCTGACAGTCCTGCTCGGGTGGCCGATGACTGTTTGGGAGCTGACGGAACACGTTCGGGACGGGACCCCGCTGCGGTGTGGGACGTTCTGCCAAACACACAAGCTGCTCAGTCCTCCGTGTCTTTACATTCCTCTGTGAAACAGACTTTTATTTCTCAGACCATTGACCTGGATATGATCAAAATGTCTCACAGAAGTTTCCGAAAAAAGCGAGGGATGAACATCTGTGTTCCTTTACAATCTGCTGCACATCTGCACACTGTGCTGAGGGTCTGCAGAGTTCAGTAAGTTACCCGCAGATGCTATCCATCTTCCACTCCGCGGTGTCCTGCCCTTATGCCTTTCATGGCATGTCCACTGCGTTTGTCGAAGAATGTTGTCTTTTGTTTTTTTCACGTGTGTGTGTCTCTGTTCACAACATCTATGTAGTAATTCCTTGGTTTGTAGTTTGGTAAAGTGTCTTTCAATGAGGTCAACTAGTTTCATATCCCAGCTACTGGAGAATGGGAGGATCACTGATAAAAACAAATAAACAACAAAGAAACAAACAAATAAAATAAAATAAAATAAATCAATGGGGAGGTCAAAATGTGCTCATCCAGAGGTCTCAGCTGTCTACTCGGTTTCTTTTCTTCTATTTACAGGAACGTATGAGAGCGACGACGACGACAGTTCACGTTAACGACAAAAGTCAATAGTAGCTATAGGAACAATAAAGGACACTGAGAATTTTTAAAACAAAGAATATCTTTGCTTCCTCTATCATGGCAAGTCAATATGACCCGATATGGACCTCCGGTGGGTGATCGATCTGGAACCTTGTCTCTTGTCTTTGTTAGCATGTCAGCATTACCATCTTTGAGCGAGCGAGGCAGAGAGAGGGCAGTCCCAGTGGGCTGTGGATGTGTGAGGTGGTCTCTGGCTCTAGCGTGGTGCAGGCTCTATGGTGGAGGGAGTGCCTGGCGTGGCTGAGCGAGGTGTGGCAGCAGAGGGAGTGTCTGCAGGGCTGCCGGCGCCACTGCTGGGTGTGGCCGAGGAGCTGACAGTGGCTGGGGTCTCCCCCTGCTGCTGGGCCTGAAGAGTCTGGCCACACACATGGTGGTGTTTCTCCCAGTCTTTGTGCTGGCAGAAGGAGCCGCAGTAACGCGCCGTGTTGCAGCCGCTGCAGGTTTCACTCGCCTTGCGCCCACAGTTCCAGCAGCTCTAAAACGAGCGGGCACAGGTAGAAGGTCAGAGTTATGACATGCTTAGATCAATATTCTATTTTACTGGTGCTCGGTCTATAAAGTGAAAGAATGACACCGTGGAGAAAATCAAGTAGATGTTGTAAAGCTTTAATAATTCTTATATCTCTCACTTTAAAATCCACAGCACAAAAACCAGGCGGGAAAATTTTAATACAGCAACCCATTTATATTTTAGAGTTTCTACAAGAATTCTAGCTTAGTTCTAGTCCTATGAAATATGACAGCCTTGAAGGTGAAGACGTGGTAACAGGGAGAAGAACTGCCTCTCTGTGGAGTCATGTGACCGTATTCTACATGGCAGGACGCGAGGACACATTTGTTAAAGGTTAACTCCAAAAAAGGCAGATCCCAGCAGTACTCCAGTTCCAAGGGCCTCTCTGTGTTTGTCTTCAGGCCAAATAAGAGCAATTATGACAAAGTTCTGAATGTGGAGCAGAAACAGGAAGCAGGAGTTATAAACAGCTACCGACGCGATCCTCGGGGGACACGTGTGCATAAACACGGCTCACGCAATTAAACTCAGATGTGTGCTGCGTTTCCCCCACTAACTGATTAAATGAGCCGAACCCCCACTGCGCTCAGTAACAGCTCGCTTCTTTCCCTAATATCCTCACTGACCAATCAGTGCCACCTTCAGCATCGAAACGTCTCGTTCGTTGAGAGGAAGGACAGGTCCTGCCTCAGGTGACAAATACCAGGCTGTCTCCTTCGAAAAAGCACACCAGCCTGCACAAGCTACGAAAATATCTGGGACATACTTTCAGTCCATTACCCTCTCATTTACGAGTTTCCGTGAGTGAAATCACCCAGGGGATAGATTTCTGAGGACACTTTTTTATTGAAAGAAAAAAATATATATATACAGCCTCTACATTTTTGGGGAAAGCTGTACACTATTCGTTCAAACATTTCCCTGAGAATTTGATGACCATGCGAACATCATTTCAGGGACTGATTTTTGATGATTAAGCCACTCCAACACATCCCTAATGTCCAGATGAACCACACCATAGAATAGAGATCCACTGCTCAACAGCCCAAATGCTTGGGGGCTTTATACCCCTCTATTCAAGAAAACTTATGCTAATGTGCAGCTGCTACAGAATTTCTGATTTCATTTTTTGCTTTTCTGTGAAGATTACATGAGATTTAAATATCGGTGTCCACAATAGATCCACCATAATTTTAAAGTGTGTCTCCAGACATTTGAAGTTGGCGTGTAATTCTTAAGTTATTTTACCTCGCTGGAGTCCTCTTGCTGGTTGATGACTGACAGCGCATCCTCTGCCGCTTGTCTTTTAGCTTCAGCCACAGTGCGCTCCATCTTGGCACGTTCTGTGCTGATCATATCATGGGCTTTACGTTCAGCTTCAGCCACGGCCTTCTGCAGCTCAGACATGGCCTGCCTCTTCACCTCGTTCACAGCCTCTTCTGAAAGAGAAGATGCACAAACACACACACGAACTCTTTACTACCGCCGCCAGACACAGACATTGACCTACAGCAACTCACACCCACAGGATTTACACCGACACAATCTCATCCACCAAACAATCACACAACTATTTCCCTTAGAGTTATTCATTCTTAAAGTATATAATCGGCCCCAAACAACAGCAACAAAAGCAACTGTAATTATTTACTTTTCTTAATCCACCATCTCATTAAAGTGTCTTTCTGAAAACTAACTGAATGATGTTTAATTGATGTATTGGTTTGATGCAGGAGAAAACTGACAAAGGGCATTGTGGGATTAATTAGAAGCATCAATTTTCGTTTGAACATGACTGGGATTTTCTGTGTGTGATGAAGACAAGTAAACAAGGAAAAATAGGACAATCGTTTTCTTCTTGTCTCGCTTCAGAGACAATTAAATAAAATAAATAAAACCCTGGCAACACCACCTCACAAAACAGATTACAGGAAGAACTGATTTTTCACCTACAAAGCAGGAGGACCTTTTTTTTCCTGTGGACTGACACTTTACCGGTGCGTGTTGTATTGTTATTGCATTGATGCTAAATACGTTTGACACAGAAATTCATCTGAGCGGCAGGACCAGGAGATGGGTTTTTCTTGTTGTTTTCCGCATTCAAAGCCGCACCTTGTCTAATTATATATGCAAATCAGGCAATTTATATTTAAATTATGCATTTCAATTGTGCTCCCAAAGGCCCATGCTGTACAGGATATGAAAACTGGTAGGACACTGCATGGAAGGGATATGAATATTCATAATCTACTGTAAAGAGCTTGTCTCAAACAAAGGCCTGATCAGCATCTCAGTTTTTAAACACGGAACAGGTACTTTTCTCTGTGAACTCTCCAAACTTAAATTCTTTGTTAATGTCTTAATCTATTACTACTTAAAAAAATCAGGATGAATGATGTGTAAGAGGATATTTTGACACAGTTGCTGTAGAAAACATTTCTAATACTGTGCTTCACTAAATACAATTCATTTTAACGTTGGTCAAACAGTCGAAATCAATGCTAAAGATATGCTCACGATATTCTCAGAAAAACACACCATTTATCACAATGTTAGTGCCGTTTTGCCCACCTTTGTCTAACTGAGCATAAACACTGTTCAGCCAAAGTGCCTTGATGTGTCTGAGAGCCTAAACTGTTATGAATTAGAGTGTTACGTAGATGCCTCCTGAGTAAGAGAAGTAGATGATCGTGGTCACACAAACCCTCCTCCTCAATCATAAATATGATTGCAGTGTGATTGCAATGTGGGATTGCAAAACGGGGACCAATTTTCATCCGGACTGGACTGGATTGTTAAACCGCGGTGGTTTGGTGCATGGCGTCCTCCGTTTGATGGGCTGAGGTCACGGAATATGAACTATGTTCCCTGATACATTTTGCTGTGATTATATTCCACTGTTCGGATGGAATTTCAATCTGCAGAGATTCGTGCCGGGTGGTACTGCTGCGCCGTGATGGCAATGCCTCAGCTAAAATGGAGACCAGGAGCACAGCTCATAAAAAAACTGAACGAGATTAGCTAGATTGTCCTTATGAGGCCTTCAATTAGACTGCGGAGCAAAGACGCCAACTGCTTCAGCAGATGCCTTTAAATGAGCAGAAGCCAGTGTAAACAAGCTCCTGTTACAGTATCAATCATCTGTCATAGTTCACCCAGATCACCTACACTTTAAACAAAGCCTTTTAATCACGCTATCTATTTTTTAACTGACGCGCAGATGAAATGGTGCCGCAGAGAGGGGGGAGTCAGCCAGTTCTTCTGCTCTAATAGCAGGAGTAGTGCTTTAAGTGCTCTAAAGCCTGGGAGCACTAACCCTCTCAGATCGCTTGCTTTATGATCTAACGTCACCGCTGGAACGTTTACAGGAGCTCGGCTACAATAAAGTCTATCTCTGAACCTCTCACTGTAAATGCCCACACACTGTTACGGAGAAAAGACTCCACTGCTCACAAATGAAAAAAAAAAAAATAATAAAAAATTCCAACAGTCAGAGAATATTCCAGAGATCTGGGAGTGTTCTAGAGCGCAGCGTGACACGAATTCCAGTGTGCTGACTGTGTGATAAATTGACTAAAAAGCCCCTTATTACAATGGGCTATAAAATGACCCAAATGACTTCTCCTCAAATTTCCCTGCAAATGTGAGAAGAGCGAGCGGGGGGCTGGTGGGCACAATAACAATAGGACAAAGAGAGCTTATTCACCTGCTTTCTTCCAGATCTCTTCGGGAACGTAGCCGGATACTGGCCTGTGGAGCAGCTCCCGGTGGATCTCTGACACACAGAAAGAGGAACAGGCCCTTCTGTTATAACTCACCTCAATAAATCATCTCACTGCGGCACTTTGGAAATGTACAGAACTGTGCAAAATCAGAGGCCGCTTTTCAGTTAGATATTCTTAATAAAATACTTGAGATGAGGAACCACTGCGAATTCAGCGAATGATTTGAAGACAGGACTCGAATATGAAAGACCATCCCTGTACTTAAAGCTTCCCTGTTTGAGAAAATCAGCATCTAAATTTATTCCATCTTTTCAAACAATATGAAAAGGATCTGAAGGTGTCTGAAAGGATGTGGAGCTTTCCAGAAGACAAATGGCTGAGGAACAACTCTGACAAGCTTCTGGCGTTCAATGGACGACAGACTGGCCACCCCAGAGTCCAGACATCAACATCACTGAATATGTCTGGAATTACTTGGGTTATAAAAAGCAGAAAAATCCTTCAACCTCTAAGAGTCAACAGATGTATCTGAGGAACTGAAAGCATGACTACTGCAAAGAGAGGAAGCTGTAATAAAGAATAATAAATATTATTTATTTTATGTGGCTGCTTTGACTGGAAATGATATAAAAGTGATATCTTCCACTTGCACAGTGCTATATCCTACACAGTCCTTACACAACGGCGGTAAGTGATTTCATCTGAACTGTAAACACTCCTCTCAGTGTCCCGCAGTTCGGCCAGTTATGTTGGGCAGTGTGGGGTGTTAGGACGGTGGTTATATTTACCTGTAGGATTGCTCTCCTGGCTAGCTGGACTCTGCTGCCTGGACTGACTACTGCTGCTGCTGGAGCTCTTCTTCAGGTCCTCGGCGTCACTGTAGCGGCGGATCCAGTAGTTGAGCTCCTCGCGGTCAGCCTCCTGACACCTCCTCAGCACTGTCAGAGAGCGGCGCGTCTTCTCCACCATGTCCATGATGCAGTTCAGCAGCTGTGGACCACACACATGCTGAGTACAACAGCACAGGGCAAACAATACCAAGTTAGAATAAATATGAATGTAAATTACAGGGCTCTAGTAAGCTAATGTTTTGTGATGATGGTGAAATTCATGAGGAGGTCAGACCCTCCGGCTGTTAGTAGAGCTGCTAATTGCTACTTTGCTGTTGCTAATGGTAATGCTTTACATGGGTCAGAAAGGATGTGGCTCGGTTTCAAAATAACACTATATTTGTCATGTGGAAACTGTCACTGTCATTTCCAAACCAGGGGACATTCGCTATTTTTGAATGAAAAGGCCCACAAAAATATTCCACAGTTACAGACATTAGTATACGAACGACAAGGTTTTGTTACGACAATAAAATACAGGAATATGCACACACACATAAACACACATTCCAAGCATTTTCAATCAGAGCTGGTGTTAGTAGATGACACATTAAATCACTACCTAGCGCTCACTCACAGACACACATACATACACGTACGTGCTTTGAATAGTAATAAAAATGTTATTACTTTTCTTACATGGTCAAGGTGCTTCCACTCCTCGGCCCATTCTCTATCTGTGAGTCTGTGATCAATGACCTCCTCCTGACGTGTGCCCCCATGCATCCCTGAGAAAGAGAGAGAGAGAGAGAAATGGAAGGAGATCAGAGTGAGAAAGAACCAGACTCATTACTATTTGTACCATGATTTCCCATTTCTCCAACTGGCCCCTCAGCAGTGGAATCATTTCGGAGACCCTTCTGTTTCAGGGCTATCACTCAGACCCTTTATGACACTCGCCATCTCTCACACACACTCACACACTCTTCATCGCTCACACACTACCCACCCCTGCTATACTCTCATTCTTCACTCTCCCTCCTCAGTACTGGCCTGTGGGCACAGTTTCTCTCTTGGTGGAATTAGGCCTGCCAGGCTCAGATATATCTCATTCATACATCACAGAGGAGCACGCTTCTGTATTTTTAGCACATTTTAGCCCTATTTGGATGTGATTTGTCAAGCTAGTATAGTGTATATATATATGCCGCATATCAGTTTTAAACTATGTTCCTTTTTCCAAATGTGGTTTGCACGATTTAATTTCCACAAGAATATAGAAGATAGGAGGCAGTGCCGGAAATCTCTCTGTTACAGATCCTACTTATATCTACATCCTCACATTTCAGAGTTTTATTTCATTTTCCAATATACGACAGTTTCTTATGAAATAGCTGTTACAGCAGATAGTTTCACAGCTGATTTGTACGACGGAGTTTTAGGGCCACAGCTTCGGAAAAAAAAAAAAAAAAAAACAAGATTCCGAGATTTTTTCTCAGAATTATTCAGAGATTTTTTCTCAGAATTATTCCGAGATTTTTTCTCAAAATTATTCAGACATTTTTTCTCAGAATTATTCCAAGATTTTTCTCAGAATTATTCCGAGTTTTTTTTCTCGGAATTCTGACTTTAATCTCGGAATCTTTTTTTTTTTTTTTAACGCTCTGGCCCTAAAACTCATAGATTTGTGATCAATCATTTGTTAGAAATAAGCATCACTATTCTGCTGACTTGGATGTGTGGTATGATTTGATTGTAATAATATTCAATGAAATCTGCTTATATTTGGGATAAAATGAAAGTCTATTTATGAAAGAGAAAACCTTTAAAAATTGTTACATTTTTTCCCCTATCCTCTGATTCTTTTTACATACTGTGTTTATACTGGTGTACAGCGTGTATTTCTAAACATAAATCATATGGAATCATTTCCTAAAGAACTTTCATCAAATCCAATCCTAAAATCTGAAAACATTAGGCCCCAGTCAAAGCATACCAAGGGTCCGTGGGCGTTCACGGAGTTCGCGATGGTTTGGGTGGCGATAGCTATCTCTGTAGTGGTGGGCGATGGCCATGTCGTCCAGGCGGTAGTGCTGAGGAGGGGGTGCAGGGGGGTGGGGCAGGCCATTGGGCTGGTAGGACAGGCCGTTCGAGGGACTAAAGCGCTGACCAGGGCTGATGGTGCAGGGTCTTTTACTCGGATGCTCCGGGTGTGGTGGCTCTCTCTCAAAGCCGTTCTCTTTGGTTCTGGAGAAAGGAAAGGAATGAGAGGAGGATTGGAAGGTTAATGGAGAGGGAAAAGAGGAGAAGGAGTTTTTTTCACTACTGAATGTGTCTGAAACCTCCTTTTTGTTCCTTACACTGTTCATTAAATTGATGACACTGTGTGTCCTTGTTGAGAATATATCATTATTGCTTCAAAAAATGGTTCCTCTAGTGTAAAACTGTATGCAATCCTTCGTGCTAAGAGCATAGTTTGTCTAGTGTTGAGGGCACATATGAATCTGTTGAAACGGCTCCTGAGGCAGTGCGGATTTCTAGCACTGAACATCACAGCACTTTACAGCCAGAGACGGAGAGAGCTGTACTCGCACTATAAAGGATGTTTTGATGGACTGTGTGGTCTGAAGACCTTAAAGTGTGTTTGCTCACAGGAGTCAAAGCACACTTGACACTCGACCCTGCACAGCTCTGCTGGGCTGAAACCCCTGGAGCTTTGTCACAGAGATGTCCTTCACTCCATTCATGTGTCAGTGCTTGACCATGAGTAAAGTGTGCACTTGTTCAGGTACATGCAGGTGTGTGTATGTGGGATGTTACCATGTTCTAAAGGTTCACCTCCACATAAGGAGGCGTTCTTTGTCGCAACACAAATAAACAGAAATCCAAATGCTTGTCTACTGTATTCCATGTGCTCCACAAAGCACCCCCCCTCCCAACATATACAGCTCAGCTTTTTCCAATTCTGTTTTTCCTTGCAGTGTTCAAAACATGGGAAAAATCTTCCTCTTCAGTGGTTACCACAAAAACACTATATTCCATACACAAAATATGCCCAAAACTTCAACAATGTGTTCAGTTACTTACAGGTGTTCAACTAAAATAACAAAAGGTTCAACTGGGCATACACGACTTTTAATATTGCCAAAGAACATCATTAAACACAATGGGATACTCTGGAGATCACCTCAACCAATACTCAGTGTGGGCTATAAAACACCCCAGCATTTCACTATGAACAGTAGAACTGTCTTCTCTGATGTAATGAGTCAGAGTGACATTTATGATTTAATATATCAACTAATTAATTCATGGCTGAGAGCAATCAAAACCTCACCGAAGTTTTCCAGGATATAATCTAGAGCCTTGAGGCTCTTATAGCAGCAGACAGTTTTGTCATTGCATAACTCCAATTAACATGTTCAATAAGTCCTCTAGCTTTAAACATAGCTCAGCCAATCAGATTTCAGAATCGCATCTACCTATATGTAACTGATCAATTGCTTGTGCTCTGTTTAGTCCAACTAATGGCTAACCTCTAACTAACAATGTCCGGTTACTGGTCAATGAAATGTGCCACAGCTTACATCCCCAATAGAGACCGACTGAAACGGAATGCTCTTATTTTCCTTACGTTTTCTAAAAAATGAACATTTTATAAACACAACATTCGCCTGAGGTATTGCAGTAAAACTCTCAAAAGCAGCAAAATAATTTATTAATTTCAGACAGAGCACAAAGAAAATGTCATCTTTCTCTACATCTCAGACATTTCTGTTGTATCACCAGAGATTCACTGAATCTGCGCCAAGCTCATTTAAATTCCAGCGCTTTTTTATTTCACGTATATAGAAGCTGTGCAGCACAATGGAATATTTTATTCAAATAGGTGTCCTCAAACATTTCTCTTCTAAATGAAGAGAAAAAAGCACTATGCATGCATTCTGGGGAGCTCTCTCTACTCTGGAGGCGTACTTCCCGAGCCCTTTGATATTAATCAGACTGTAGTGACCCTACATTGTACGGCATGATTAAGAACGGCGTAGATCCCATTCAAATTCCAATATCATGTTTGCGCTTCTCTCTGCTCGTAGTGTGGTGAGGCGAGGCGTGCAGAGCTAAGCAGAAACAGAAGCGCTTAGCCAGCCAGATGGGAACTCTGCCTCATCTGTATGTGTTATCAGCCATTCCCCCAGGCTCACCTCGCCAGGCTTTAGAGTTCCCACAAATATGCAGGTATTACAGAAAAAAGGCAAAGGAAGACTGCATGCTTGGAGCCCGTAGCTACAGGGAGGTGATATGTATTAATATCAGATCCTGTTTTTTAATATTAAAAAAAGTCAATTTTATTTATTTATTTAGCACTAAAAAAATAGAAAGCCATCACCTCTTGGGAGTGCTTTTCATATTCATATTAAAGCATGTTATTTATTAAGTTCTATAACTTTTTATCATACTGCAGATGCACACCTAAGGGTATGGCTTGACTGTATTAACCCTAACTGTCCTGCACAACTCATTGCCCCTTCAGTAGACTGAATAATGGCTCTTCAGTATAGGTCCAAACATATGGACACTTCCAAGCACTCATAGACTGTGTTTTTCTATCCTCTCCAGATGTGCTCATCCCAGACTCTCCCACTTCAGAAAGCGAGGTTCTGCCTCATTAAAAAGGACTGCAGAGAAAGTCGATGGTGCATGACGCTGCAGTACACAGAATGGCTCACAGTGCTCCCCAGCAAAGAGTAACCTAGCTCATCCTTAAACATGAACCTGGGAAATGCTGTTATAAATGTGCTGTCAAAACAGCATCGGTTTCCACCAGTAGAACTGGAGCATTTGATGTCGTGCCATGTTCCCTATCACTGTACAAAATATGCACAGCTCCTTTCATGTTGGGGGCATTTGTTAGATACTGGATGAGGCTGTTCACACAAAGATCACACTGATCAACCATAGATAACGAAATGATAATTAAATGATGATGAACAGACCACGTAGATATGAGAGATTTGGTGGTGTCAGGCTTTTTTGCCTCCTACGTTCGGTCACCACCTGCTCACTTTTATTACAGCAATAAAGGACAGTCATTTATAAAGACAAATACCATCATGTAAAGATAAAGATGGGAAGCCACCATCACTTCCTTTATTACCAGGTGTGAGTACACAGATCTACTCGACTTGTTTACAATACTGAAGGATCTGTACTTTCTTGAGCACAGGCCATTTACTTCAACTCAAGAAAATTACTAGTAAAGCAACATACATTTTACTATTAAGTTGTTGTACTTTTACTAGATCTGTGCTTTTACTTGGATCCGTTATTTTACCCAAGTACTGAAATAGTCTACTGTTCATTACGCCTGAGCCCCGGCAGTGCAGACTGACCTGTCTGGTGTCCTCCTCTTGCCGTTCTCGTTGACGTCCAGCAGCAGCTCGGAGGAGTCGACAGGGGATGTGATGCTGGTGTCCAGCAGCAGCTGCTCGTGCTGGGCCAGGTACTGCGCAGGGTTCTGCTTGGCCAGTCGAGCGCAGTGCAGCAGCTCCCTCTGCAGTAAGGGCAGGTTGGCCTGTAGGGGGAGATAGCGCTCAGCTCTGGCACTGCACCAGTCACACAAAGACGGCATGTCACAATGCACTTGGCCACATTCCAGGGTTTTTTACAAGCATTGTTTACCCATTACAGTGATTGTGGGGAAGCTCTTTGGAGGTAAAATGTGCGGAGCCACAGGCCTCACTTTGGTGCTTTCTTGCTCAGCGTCGTCTTGCCTGTGACCCGAACTGTGCATTAGTGCTTTCAGTCTCTCTACTGCCTGGCACCAGGGCATGTAAAAATCACAGTCAACATGGAAAGTGCCATCTTCAAAGCAGGTGGTTTAAGAGTGGCCAGCATTATCTCGCTTTCTCTCTCATTTCCTCCCTGTCCCTTCTCTCTCTCTCTCTCTCTCTCTCTGTCTGTCTCTCTCTCTCTCTCAGTGCTGATTACTAGGAGGTGAGCTGGCTTTCTCCAAAAAGCACTTGGAGGCTTTGCCACTTCAAAGCGGCGTGAAAGAGGAGCATTTTTACGGCAGATGAAAGGTTTTCATAACTCCCCATCCAGAAAACAGTGTGGGCATTACAGCAGCCAAACAGCATATACGCCAAATGTGCAAAGCACTTTCTCTTTCTTTCTTTTGCTTTTTTCTTTTTTCTCTTTCTCTCTCTCAGTAGGGAACCACAACACACCGTTTCATGAACATCAGGCCTGCTATGGGCAGTGTACTGGACAGACCAATAAATATTAATGGAGAACATACTCTTAATTCTCTCCCAAATCCAATATGTTTTTTGTTATATTGGTTGAAAGTGAAGGGACTCTATCAAGGGTCTATTATGGCAACTAAACTACAGTGGTGATGGTGACACGAGGCTGAAAAGGCAGCCCCTGGTCACTGACTGGTTGAGCTAATGGTGCGTTAAGAGCTTACGATGGTAATTACCAGAGGGGAGAGAGATTGCTTTGACTCCAATGACCTCAGACTTTCATTAACTGGAGGTCATCACAATTAGTGACAGGTCGCCCTCCATGGCAGCTCATGTTGTGAATTATGTATTTGGCAATTATAGGCACAAAATGTCCACCCGCTGGACTTGAAAATGTGTTCAGAAAATGTGTGGTTTTGTTTTGCTTCATGGATGGTGTTCATCAGGCCACATGAAACATTCATAAGCTTTTCTAACTTAAATAACCCTATGTGGACATCTATAAAGACTCATACCATCAGCCTTAAATACCACTAATGCTTGTTAGTTGTAAGGGAGACTGTGCCTTATGTTAATATATACCATGATTACATTGTGTTATTATTAATACAGCAGCCATGATAGACATCCCTGTGTTGTGCTATATATTGACGGCACATGTTTTGATGGGGATATGATTTACAAAATGTATATGTGAGAAAGTGAAACAGTGTTTATAAAAGTGTTCTTATTGTGATTAAATAGTGTTTTGTTGTGGCAGCTGATCATTATATTTTATATATGTTAAGTGTTTTGAGGGCGGCACGGTGGTGCAGCAGGTAGTGTCACAGTGACACAGCTCCAGGGACCTGAAGGTTGTGAGTTCAAGTCCCACTCCGGGTGACTGTCTGTGAGGAGATTGGTGTGTTCTCCCTGTGTCTGTGTGGGTTTCCTCCCACGGTCTAAAAACACACATTTGTAGGTGGGCAGGCCACTCAAAAGTGTCCGAATGTGTGTGTGTCGCCCTGTGAAGGACTGGCGCCCCCTCCTCCAGGGTGTATTCCCACCTTGCACCCAATGATTCCAGGTAGGCTCTGGACACACCGTGACCCTAAACTGGATAAGCGGTTACAGATAATGAATGAATGAATGAATGAATGAAGTGTTTTGCCGCAGGGGGCTCTCCACTCTGATATTCCCCTCCTCGTTGCTCACTAGCAACCCAAAAATGTTTTAACTTTCACAGAATTAGGAACATATTTTGATTATATTAAGTCAATATATTAGAGTTGATTTGCATACTGCTACAGAAATCCAACTTAAGCTTTGCTGCAATAAAGCTTTAGAAATGGTTCTTATCAGTTGCCATTACATGTCCATGCAATTGTTATGTAGCCTTCCAAACGCTGCCCTGCAGTACACTATACAGTGGAACCTCTACTAACGAATGCCTATACTAATGAATTTTCCAAGGTACGAACCGAGCATTTTAATATTTTTTGCCTCCACCAACGAACCATGACTCTAGAAACGAACCCAAGCCTCCGCCGAGCCGGCGGCTGGAAATGGCCACTGACCCCAATAGGCGAGTCTCCCAGTGCGCCCAGATATCGAAATTCGTGCTAAGTTAAGCCGTATCCCCACATTCACCCGCCTAGTCTCCGTTATTCCACCCACCCCCACCTCCCGTCATACAGCCAGTGCCTGTGTTACTCCTCCAGCCAGTCGTCACCTCTCCAAGGTAGCGATGTGTAACCGCTTAAAACTTTATTTCTTTTTTATTACTGTTACCACTGTATTTCTTTTTTATTTTTAGTAACGCTACATTTATTTTTTTACTAATTTGAGAGTGTTGTAAACATATATCAGTGCAAAAAGGGTGACATTCGGGGTGGGGGCTGGAACGCATTAATTGCTTTTCCATTATTTTAAATGGGGAAAATTGACTTGAGAAATGAACTTTTCCACTTACGAACCGGGTCACAGTACGGATCATGTTCGTAGGTAGAGGTTCCACTGTATATTTATTCACACACATTCCACGGCAGCTTAATTTAATCTGTAATATGGGCTTGAGTTGTATTTAATTTTTACATTTTTTTTATCACAATCTGAGATATATTTTCTTATGTTAAGCTTGTAACAACAGAGGAACCGTTTTAGGTGCTACATAGAACCATCTATGGCACATTCTCCATCAATCTAAAGAACCCTTTCATGATGCAAAGAACCCTTTAATCGTATAAAAATTCTTCAAGTGTTCAGAGTTCTATATAGAACCATTTCCTTTAATAAGAACCCTTCTAGAACCATGGTTTTTTAAATTTTGTCTGGTATAATGATTTTCCCACATCCTCTAGTCCTACTGTAATACATATAAAAGATTCAGAATGAAACTGAAGAAAGAAACTGCTTCATAAACAATGCCTAAAAGCTCTGTGCAGCGCTCTGCCTTTGTGTGGTCCATTAGGACACAGTTAGTTGTACTAACTACAGTATCAAAGACAAACCACAAAGCAATGAGCCACATATCTGCGTAATCCTCACTTCCTCCCACTGCTAGCATGTGGTGGAACACTACTCCTGTCCTGCTGTGTACATCTCACTACACACTGGCTCTGTGCTTTGGCGAGACATGGAGAGAAATCATATTCCAGCGAAATGTAACATCTGAGAAAACAGCCATTTTCAGAAATCACACACACACACACACAAAAAAGAAAAAAAAATCCTATCAACACAAAGGCAGTCAGCTGGTATTGACTCCAGATTACATCATTAGCATGGTGCGCATTGCCCTTCCAGTAAGCACTTCTCCACAAACCCAACACTGAAGGGAGGGTCGTTAGATGACATTAGCCTAATGAAAAAACGCCTCTAATGCACATTGTTGCAGCTGCGCTTCTGTGCACTTATAAAAGCCCCTGTTCCCACAGCCATATGGTATTTGTCATTAAAGGCTCCTTTGAGGAAAAGCACTAAAATTAGATGAGAGAGGAAGAGAGAGGAAGAGAGAGGAAGAGAGAGAGAGAGAGAGAGAGAGAGAGAGAGAGAATGATGAAAAGACCAAAATAAAATAAGAGACTGAAATGAAATAGATTGTGAGAAAGAGAACAGTGTGTGTGTGTGTGTGTGTGTGTAAGAGAGAGAGAGAGAGAGAGTGAGAAAGAGCCAAAGGGAGAGAAAAAATAGAGAAAAAAGAGAAAAATGACAGCGACTGAGCTGTGAGAGGGAGAGAGAGAGAGAGAGAGAGAGAGAGAGAGAGAGAGATCATGAGAGAACAAGAGAGAGAGTGAGTGAGAGAACACAAGTTGCATCTCTGATAGCACCCCTCCTGACTGGATGTTACAGTAAGCATATGGCGTGGTGCAGGGAGACAGAGATGGGGGAAGTATCCCTGTATGCTTCCCTGCATCCGTCAGCGACCAGCAGAAGCTCTAATGGGACCAATTTCTGCGGCACAGAGCCGCCCAGGGCTGCCAGCGGACAAGACGGAACACTTGGCGTGAAAGGGCCATGTTCCGCTTTCATCGAAGGAAGGAACTGCGTTCCGTCATTCTCTCGACTAGTAAACAACCTGCACCAGTGTGTGTGTGTATGTGTGTGTAAGAGAGAGAGAGATAGACAGAAAGAGAGAATGGAGAGATGGTGAAAGGGGGAAGGGTATGAAGGTTACACAAAGAGGGAGGTGTGCTGGCGTGCTGCAGAACAGCTGTCATTTCTAAGCAGATGAGGATGAATGAGTCCAGGTTAAGAGCGGAGGATTTAGCTGTAGTCAAACAGTCGTGTGACCAGCTTATCAGTGTCGTTATACAATCAAACACTGTCAATATCAAACACTTTAACGATTCACTATATTCTTAATATGGTTTGGTACGATGTACTAATGTGGGTTTTCAGTTCCTTTTAGTACAGTAAATATTAGAGAAAGAAAATGTGCTGTGGTAAATTTTGTTATTGTTAACCTGGAGGTTGTGCGTTCGATTCCCGCTCCGGGTTGGTGTGTTCTCCCTGTGTGTGTGTGGGTTTCCTCCGCGTGCTCCGGTTTCCTCCCACAGTCCAAAAACACACGTTGGTAGGTTGATTGGCGAGTCAAAAGTGTCCTTAGGTGTGAGTGTGTGAATGAATGTGTGTGTGTTGCCCTATGAAGGACTGGCGCCCCCTCTAGGCTGTATTCCTGCCTTGTGCCCAATGATTCCAGGTAGGCTCTGGACCCACCATGACCCTGAACTGGATAAGCGTTTACAGATAATGGATGGATGGATAACTATATTAATTCCATATTTTGATGGTGTGATACACATAACGGTGTCACACAGCTGGGTCGTGGGTTTAAAACCCGCTCCAGGTGACTCTCTGTGATGAGTTTGGTGTGTTCTCCCTGTGTTTCTCCGGGTGCACCGGCTTCCAAAAACACACGCTGCGAGGTGAATGGTGTGAGTGAATGTGTGAGCGATTATTTGACCTCATTATTTTAATGAACAACTACTAGACTACATGCAGAAACTATTCTGAATAATGTAATTACGCCAGAAATCCCTTGTGCCCAGTGATTCTGGGTAGACACCGGACCCACCGCGACCTTGAACTGGATAAGTGCTTACAGATAATGAATGAATGAATGAATTGGTATTCTAGTGTGATGCAATTACCAAATATCAAATCTTCATAATGTGCGGCCATTTTTAACTTGACATTTGAAACACATTACAAAATCAAGCCTACACACAAGTGAACCCATATGTACCCATTATCCATTTATTGCCCTAACTGTTTCACTCTAAGTAGACTAAGATAAACAGGCACGAGTCATCCTGAGCTGTAATGAAATATGTATCTCAGTGACACATGGAGAGAGACCAGGGCACAGGCTGGGGTTCGTCCAGAGCAGCACAGTTGCTCATGTCGTTCTGCTAATGGTTTCAAACATACGCTGCCCTCCAACATCTACCATGTGAAGAAATCGATTACCAAACACTGGACTGAAAAACAGGGGAGCTTATTGTGCTGAGAGCCAGACCACTCTTGTTCTTTTTACACCGGGGGCTTGTGTGGGTTCACAGCCCTTATTTCCACATAAAATATTACCAGAAAAAAAGAGAGACAAAAATTAGGCCCCAGTGAACAGGAAACTCAAGGTCTGTTGACTCATGTGGGAAAACCCATATTCATATATGCCTGCTCTTTTTTTGTTCCCTGAACTCAGAGAGAGGGAAAATAACAGAAAGAACTAAAAGAAAAATGCACATCTGTGTCTCAGCTCCAGAGCTGTTTAAATGCTTTCCAGATTGCTGGCTTGTGCAATACCTTCAGAAATGGGATGACAAAAGGTCGGAGCGGGAAGTTTGTTGCTTCTTGCAGCTTGGAGTGGAATTCCTCTATGGTTAAAGTGGAGTTCTAGAGAGAGGGAGAGAGAGAAGAAAAAGAAAAAGAAGCACACTCATAAGTACATATGGAAAACATTAAGTGATAATATTACTTATTGGAAACAAAAGTATATCCTGCTGCAGACTGAAAGAATCGAAGATGGAATGGGAGGCATATGGACGGCCACGTATGTGAACATTTGCCTTAGCCACTCCTAATATAAGCAAATATTGACTGCACAATCATTGTGAACACACACACACACACACACACACACTTGATAATAATAACAACATTGTCAGTGTTAAACCTTACAAGTTAACTGCGCCTCTGGTGTCTGTCTTAGCGATACAAGATAATGTACATATCAGGACACGCGTGTAGCGGCCCGACGGCAGCTTTACATGAGGATGGAGGAGAGACGTTTTGATCTGTTTAATAAGGATATTGCTTCCTGCTAGTCTCTGATCTCAGCCGAGCGAACTGGCATATATCGCCCCTTCCAGCTGCTCAATGCCTGCCGAGTAACTCCTATCGCAATGGGAAAAAAAAGAGGGAGAAAAAAAAAGAAATGACTAATTTCTATCTCCCACTCTTGCTGCTCTATCTCATTTTAACAGACTGACAGGATGGTGACACTATTTTCAATTTTCAAGATGTTATTTCCAAGAAGGAGTGTGAAAAAAAAGAACAGGAAAAAAAGGAAGCGAGAAAGAGAGAGAGAGAGAGAGAGAGTGCGCATTGGAGAAAAATACACAGCTTTTTCCTCATTTCCCAGACCTGAATTTTGTTACATTAGGCTTACATCTGTTCGCCCAGATTGCAGCGGCCTGTTTTGACAGCCAGAAAGCCTCCTGAGCTTTTCTCCAGCATCGCCGGCGCTAATTAAGTGTGTCACTCTTTTCAATAAGGCAGAGAGGGGAGCGTATTAAAGAGAGCTATGGAAGCCAAGGGGACACAAGGAAGCCTCTGCGTGTAGACACTGTGAAAAATAAACAAACACACGCCAAAAAAAAGCCTTCCTTCAGAGAGGCTAATTAAAGCGGCCCTCCTCTGGTACAGGCGCACTTATTTTGCCACCACTTATTTCATAACTCGATATTATTCATAGAAATACTTCCTTGGCCATAGCTACGTGTTCCGTCAGCTGGATCTGTGGCCAGGTACAGTATGTCGCTGGACCCAGCTGCAGATGTCTACATCCAATTTTCTGGATGAGCTGCTATTTTTTTTCCCACTGCTTTTGTTGCAGACAAGACAAAATCCTTATAAAGGGAAGGAGTAACAACACAAATCCTTTCATGTCGTCTGTACTCGCCTCTGCAGGATTGTTTGTGACTGTCAGAAAGGCATGCTTTTTTTGTGCCTATGTATATTACATATTCTATACAGCAAATCCTCTTGTGTTTAATGATGTAAGATCCAAGATCATCAAAAATCATCTGAAAATATCGAGATGCAGCTTAATTTGTAGTTAGAGATCAGTGTTTCAAGGCCAGCAGCCCACTCCAAGTCACATGAGACACAGACACTAGGATTTATCTTGGGTCCTATATTTGCTGCCAGTGTCTTGTTGTTTATTGCAGTTTTCACTCTTTTTCAATTTTAATTTCAATCTATTTACAATTGTAGATGTCTATCCAATCACTGATAGTGATATATATATATATACGAGTGTGTGTTGAACTGTTTATAATAAATAAACCAATTTAAAAAAATAATTAGGGCGGCACGGTGGTGCAGCAGGTAGTCACACAGCTCCAGGGAACTGGAGGTTGTGGGTTCGATTCCCGCTCCGGGTGATTGTCTGTGAGGAGTTTGGTGTGTTCTCTCTGTGTCTGTGTGGGTTTCCTCCGGGTGACTGTCTGTGAGGAGTTTGGTGTGTTCTCTCTGTGTCTGCGTGGGTTTCCTCCGGGTGACTGTCTGTGAGGCGTTTGGTGTGTTCTCTCTGTGTCTGCGTGGGTTTCCTCCGGGTGCTCCGGTTTCCTCCCACAGTCCAAAAACACACGTTGGTAGGTGGACTGGCGACTCAAAAGTGTCTGTAGATGTGAGTGTGTGTGTGTGTGTGTGTGTCTGTGTCGCCCTGGGGAGGACTGGCGCCCCCTCCAGGGTGTATTCCCGCCTTGCACCCAATGATTCCAGGTAGGCTCTGGACCCACCGCGACCCTGAACTGGATAAGGGTTACAGATAATGGATGAATGAATGAAAAAAAATAATTATTGGTGTATTACATATGTGTTGTTTTCACTGTATTTTTAAATTAAAACAGGAAATTAATTATTTGCAACATGTGATGATACTACACTGGTCTCAGGGTTTGACATGACAACCTTGGCACTTTTGAAAGGTCTATGTTGACTAAATTAAAAACATGTATGGACTCACCACGAGGCCCAACACTAGTGTGCGAACACGTTCACCAATCTCAGGTGAGATATCGTTGCCGAACTGCTGTAGCGTGGTAAGAAACCGCTTTAGTTTGCTGAGCTGCCTCGCTCCACAGGCTGGCGGGAGCTGCTGATTGGCCAGAGAGGAGGAGGACGAGGATGAAGGGCCGTTGCTGAAAGCGTTGGGTGGAGAAGGAGCTCCGTTCAGCGCAGTAGGAGAATGACTGGTGCCGTTTGTTACTGTAAATACAGAAAGAGAGATATCAACAACCAAACACTGCAACCAAGAAGCATGCCTAGGAGCCCGCCTCATGTTAATGCTAGTTTTGGTGTTCAGTATTGTGGTATATTTCTATGGTAATTATCCCGATTACTAAACACAATGAATCAGAAATTATTTTTTACATTTATTTGACAATTTAACAGCTAAACAGTTTATTGCACCCAGTTAAATACACATACAAGCACTATAAAATATTAAAGACAGTTAGAGACAGATGGAGAAATGACAGAACCTTTGATGGTAACTGGCCATATTTCAACCAATACACTGCATTCAGTTAGATTTTCTGTATCTCAATCTCCAAAACATGAATCAATTGCTTTCAAAAGTTAAAAATCTTTATTAATATAAATCCAAACCAAACAAATCCCAATCTGTTGTCTGTTTGCTCAGTGGGACCGTATGGGGCTAATGTCCGATGCTTTTAACCCAGTCCAAACTATTAAAGGGCCAAAATCCAAAGCTGAAATCAAAACGTACTGTAATCAAGCACCATGTTTGACTGGAAGCAACCGATAATGCCTAACTTCCTCAAGTCTCATGCAACACAGCAGCATTTGCTTCCAATCAGCGCTGGTGGCCTTAAGGGTGTAGCCATGTGTTCTTGTAGTGAACATCAGACATATGAAGTGTAGCAGGGGAGAATGGATGTGGTCAAACGTGCCCAGTGTGATGATGTGAACCATACGCAAGGGTTGGGGGGGGGGGTGAATCCAGCATGGCGTCAACGTCTCTCTAATGAGATTAGGCTGTGTGATAGCCTCGCCTGCCTGGCCTCTCTCCAACGGCACAGAAACGAGATACTTCAGCTGCATCTGGTAACAATTACATGGGGGGAAATCAAAGCACTTGCTTTGTTAAACCTTCAGCATGTGTAATTAGAGTCTGCCTTTAAAAGGCTCCTCATTGCTTTGGAGCCAGCTTGCTGTTTTTCCCCCTTTTTTTCATTTTTTTCATAAGCGCTAATTGCAGAGTCCGAGTGATCTGTTTTTTAGGGATCTGGCAGTGGAGAGGGAGAGAGGAGCATGTTAGCACTGCTGACAGCACAGCACTACTCAATTACCCTCCGTCAGGGTTGTGAGGGAGCGGTGAGCCTGGCTTTGATACGGAGTTGCTCAGGCAGTCCCCTGGGCTCTCATGCGTGATGCTTTCCCCTTTCTCGCTCTCTCTCTCTCTCTCTCTCTCTCTCTCTCTCTCTCTCTCCTTCCTCTCTTTCAGACAGTAAGCCAGCAGTAGACAGCAGAGAGCAAGGCTCCTGGACACTGGCGAGAACATTGTAGGCTGTAAACAGGTGGAATTGTGTGATGGTGTACATTATATTTGTGTGTGAAATTAGCAATTACACTGAATTTAAATGGTAGTATGAATAATAATAACAATAATAATAATAATATGAAAAATAAACATAAACAAACTTTTTTGTGATATAAAATTTTCTAGACATTTTGAAAGTCATCAATTACAAAACTTGGTTCAGTGTATTTATGGCCCCAATATTGGCATTTGTGTAATCTGTGTAATTTGTAATGCAAAGAACCTCATGGACCTGGTTTGTAGCACTCTCACTCACTCATGTTTAGCAGACCTTAAACTCTCCACAGGGGGGTGCTATTACTAGTCTCCTTCCTAAGAACAGCACTTTTTTTTTTATCAGTAACTCTCTATCTTGATTAGAAATGAGTCCATGTAGTACCAAATATTCAAATGAAATTGAATTGTGGTTGAAATTTGGTTGAAGTTCAGAGACTAAAAGTTGTAAAATCAAGTGTGTGTGTGTGTGTGTGTGTGTGTGTGTGTGTGTTAGTGAGATACTCACATGTGGTGGGGGTGAAGGAGCTGGTTCTGGGAGCTCCTTGCGTGCTGGGGGGAGGAGGCATGGTAGGTGGAGTTAACCTGGACTGTGTTTTCACATCGGCAGGTGAGTCGGGCATGGTGGAGCGCTTCTCAGTGCGATCTACAGCCAGAGAGAGAGAGAGAGAAAGAGAGAGAGAGAGAGAGAGTTAGAACTTCTACTTCTACTTCTGCAATTAATACATTCTCATCCTTAGTTGTTGTCCTAATGTCTACATTTCATATGTTTCTGTATTTGTATCAATATCAGGAAAGGTAAACATAGCAAACCCATAACACACATACACACACCAAACAATTCTATTTACTGCCACTGAGAGTAAAGATTGAACTATTGTGAGGATAATGATGCAGCAGGTCAATACGGTTGTGCCACGCATGTTGAATTAGTGTGATCTGGACCTAAGGACAATGCCTGCCATCAGCAGCTTTTAACTGTGTGTGAAAAGCAAACAGTCTTATCAAACACCCATAGTGAAGCCATGCGAGAGCAAACAGACAGGGGAAAGGTGGAGTATAAGATGGGGGTAACACATTTAATCATGCTGTCATACCGTTTCCAAGCATTGCCATGGTACAAAGTGTTACCGCAGGCGGGCATTTGGGGGTTGGGAGAGGGGCTGTTGTTGGACACAAGTAATGGGTTTTAATTGCACCATGGTAACTGATGGAGTGAACAGAGCTGGGTTTAATCACTCCGCGGTAGCTCGAGGAAGCTGTTTTATTTGTTTCTGTTCTTCCTATCAGCACATGACATCACCACAGTGAAGACAGAACTTTTGTGTTGTGACTGGTCCTGTCTTACTGAAGAAGGGGGCATTTCTCGCTTACTGTGAATCAAAAGAAAAAAATAATAAAAAGTCTGTCACATCATTTTCAAATGGCGTATTTATTTTAAAAAAATAGCAACTTTTTCCTAAAACCATACTCTAGAATAATAGCATCATACTACCCGATCCTAGTAGTGCCATTCGCTTCTATCTGAGGTGGGCAGATGGAATTAGGGCGATCAGAGAACATGTTCCAGATATGAGACAGCTGTCCTCCATTCCTCACACAAACACATACACACACTCTTCCCACAGACAAGGCCACATGTATGTGTGAGAACACAGGGGCATGTGGACGGGGCAGTCCTGTGGCAGACGGGACGACGGAGGGGGGCGGAGGTAGAGTGCAGTGAGAGAGGCAGTGATAGCCTAAGCCTGTTAGATAAGCAGGGCTTTAAAAGCTCACTCTTCAAGCGACGCAACAGCTCCATGATGACGCTTTAGTCACGGCCTTCTGGAGCCAGTCGTCTCGGAGAAAATGGAGATGTCACACTCGGGGCCTAAAGTGTGTTGTCATATTTAGGGGATGGATTTCTGGGTCGGCAGCGATGCCATGTAGGAATCACTTAAAGGATTGATTAGTTGCCTAGGCCTTAAACAACTTTAGCATCTGTTCAAACCCTCATACCAAAAAGCGAAAAGCTAGTCAGGAAATGAAAAAACAGATGCGGCATTTCAGGAACACTCACATCTGGACCTAAAGACCTGTAGAGTACTTCAAATAGCACATGATATCATACATTCCAGCAAGAAATTGCCAATGTAATAAATCCCAGCTGTACATTAAAATCACGCGAGTAAAATTTCTGAAACAAAACTTGCCCTCGACACCTATGTGAATACACAAGACATACCAACCGCATTAACAGTGTACTCTTCAGGCCCTAATAAACAGCCAGACAACCTCAAAGCAGAGGGTCCAGGGGGGGTCTAAACGTCCCTTTCCCAATGAAAGGTTGATCTCCTCAGACCAGTGGACGCCTGCCAGAACAGAGCAGAGGAGATAACAAAGTGGGAATTTGAACTCTGCAGGCCGGTTTCTCCCACGTATCTTGTCTGTGTATCTGTGTGTGTGTTTGTGAACCCTAAACACATGTGCGAGTGTGCGTGGTTAATCTGGCTGATACCCCGTCCCCAAACAGACCCAGTCCTCTCTGTTGATAACAGACTCAAACCAGGCTCAGCAGTAAAAAAAAAATAATAGTAAATCCAGCTCTGCTGGAACTACTTTCTCTTGTTCTCTTTCACTCATTTCCGCTCTTTCCAGCCAGCACTGATGAAGTGGTCATTGCGTTCTTGTTTGTTTTCCACTCGAAGGGCAAAAGAGTAAAACCCACGAAAGGTTACTCAGTAACACTAAGAAGGAAAGCATCTGTAAGGTGACATTACTCCAGCACTAGCTTCGTAGGTGAGAAAAAAGACAAACATGCTTTAAAACATATAAAGGCTTATTTCAACAAGCATCCCTCGTCGTTAACTCTGATCTCATTTTATATAAAGCCTGTACATTTTTGTTTGAGCAGTACTGAAATGCCTATGTGAGTGTTGTATGAGGAATGACTGTCTGTAGCCAAAGAAAAACACGTATCTCCATTTTTGTCAGTTCTCCTTAACACCGTGAGAACATTTCACAATTAATGGACCCATAGGAACGCTCCAAAATGATTTGGAATTAAATCTTTTTACATTGACTTCCATTGAAACTTTCTATAAATAAAACAACAAACAAACGAACAGACACTTTGATCAATATGAAAGCTTTGTGCTAGGAGAACACATAATCCAAAGGTAATATGGATATTAACTGTTAAAATGTAATTGTAAAGTTACTCCCATGAAAGGGACATTAAGAACATACTCTAGTCAAGCTTTGGCACACACTCGTATTCCACGTTAAACCAGGCACGGATCAAATGATCTAATTTTGGCCGTAGTGTGGCGAGAAGACAGAGCCTCTGATGAGAGATCCTAATTGGGGTCTGGGGGGACTGGTGATGGAGGGGAACAGGATGCAGCACTAAACCTTGATTTAACATTAAAATAGCAGCATGCGGCCAATGGATCGCACTGAAATGTTAAAAACATGACCGCTTCTGACGTTGATGAGTCATTTGAGCTGCCACTGTGAGTGTGGAATGAATAAAGGCAGTATGTCCAGAGCACAAGGAAACACTTAAAATGCCAACACTCTGTGATTATTGTTATTAGAAAGCCTCATCAAAAAAGATTCAGCAAAATAACGATGTCAGAAACGGTCTAGGTGTTTAAAGAATCCTTCTCAATTTAGCCATGGACCAGGCGGTAGCCCTGGGCAACATCAAAAGCTGCTTTTGCGTACACATGTGTAATTAGGGATTAACACCCGGGTCAATGTTATGATTGGACTGCGGAGCGGAGGAGGCAAACACAAGCCTGAAGCATGAGAAACTCATCCCTGTTCCACGCCTGACAGAGATGGATGATAAAGTAATGGGCTCGGCTTTAATCCACACAGCTCAACACATGTACCAAGAGAACACAGAATGAGAATCAGACCCCATGGAGACACAAGGCTGAAGGAGAAAGAAAAAAAAAAGACTGTGAATTTACAATTTGTTCTCCATCAATATCTGTCAGCCTGAGAAGCTGGAACACATGGGACTATGCGACAATGTGAAAATTACATCTTCCCTTTATTCAGACATGTTCAGCCCAGTGTAATTCCTTCAGCACATTCACATTTAATATTTCATCTTGGAGGGTTTAAACGCAACGCATACTTAAGGTGCACATTTTCCCTTTGTTTGAGCGAAGTCCTAGTCATCATAATACCTTTCCCTTTTCAGCAGACACATCAATAGCATGTGAAATAAAAAAAAAAATCCACAGAAATCAGAACAGAAAGAGAACTGAGAGAGAAAAAAAAATGCAAGGAAACATCTGTTCTCTTCTCGTGGTAATCTCATTTCATCTCCACCACCGTGAGTGCAAAGTGCAAACAGACAATGGAGCAGTAATGATATGACTCATTCTCAACAACATCTCACTAAAAACTCCAGGCCTGACAAAGAAAGTCTAGTGCAAATGCACAGTTGCAGTTACGGCTTTCATTATACTCAAAAGGGATCTATCAAATAACATCGTAAAAAAAAGGCGTCTGAAATGCTGCTGGGGTGTCCTGCGTGCACATGGCTGCACGATGCAGGTGCAGAGGCGTCTAAATGAGCTCTCTCGCTCTCTTTTACAGGAATTTTAAACAGCCTCAATCACAAACCACAGCCAGGATCATCCCTCGCTGATTTGATAAGACTTAATCGGCAGAAAGTTAACGCGCATGGTGTGTTTGTTTGCCGGTTAGTCTGCCTTAAAGAACGGGAAATCGGTGCACAAATGAATATTAGGCGGCCTGCGATGGTTATTGATGCAGCCAGAGATTTAATGCGGCTCCCAGGAAGGCCGTTGAAGTGCTTTCCATTTTCCTCTTCGCCAAGGTCTTTTATTACTTTTCAAAAGAGTGCTAGAATAATATAGATCGCCTTTAAACGCCACAGTGAACGGAGCCTTAAAAAGCACAAACAGCCTCATCTTCACTCCATGCCTTGTCATTTTTCATGAGTGCTGAATGCCAGTCAATAGCAGCTGCACTCAGGAGGCATTGGTTACCACAGACAGGGCAGCTGTGCCTCAACCCATACAGCAAAGGTGAAGAAATACAGACTAGAACCTCACAAGGTCCTTGTGAGACACCTACATATACCGCTGTATCGTCTGTCTATCCCCAGGGCAAGCACCAATGTTGGGTTTAGATCAGCAGTCCCGCTTCATGAGACTAGTCCGGGTTTTGTGGGAGGCCTGGGGCCGTTTATCAGTTAATCTATAATTATTGATAACAGCTGTGGTGATGCGCCTGACTGTCGTCCAAAATCCCAGTCATGGTCTTAATTTACACATGCAGCAGTGAGTCGCATTGTGAGTGAGCATCACACAGGAGCGCTGTCAGTGAAAAAAATCAGGAATTGTGTGGATTTTCATGGCAAAAAAAATTAATACATCCTTAATATAAGGTCCAGTGTACTTTTATATTTAAAATAAAGGAAGAGGAAATGGATTCATCCAAATGCAAACAGAGCTGATGTTGCTACTCTGGATTAAACACTGTAGAAAATGCACAATGTAACTTTGGATGAGAGTAGGACACTACCCTTTCTCCTTACCCTCCCCAGTGATTTCAGTAGAGTGCTGTAACTGGAACCCAGGAAAATAGCCACTTATCCAGTTCAGTGTCGCGGTGGGTCTGGAGCCTACCCGGAATCACTGGACACAAGGCAGGAACACACCCTGGAGGGGGCGCCAGTCCTTCACAGGGTGACACACACTCACACATTCACACCTTTTTACACTTTTGAGTCTCCAATCCACCTACCAACGTGTGTTTTTGGACTGCGGGAGGAAACCGGAGCACCCGGAGGAAACCCATGCAGACACAGGGAGAACACAGCAAACTCCTCACAGACTGTCGCAGTCACACAGCTGTTACAAATGTAACACAACTTACACTGTGTTCCTTTAAAACTACGTTGCCCTCTGGGAAACTACCCTAGACATGCAGCACATTTCATACTTTACCGTTATAAAAAATACCATCATTCGTTCCTCTACCCCTGGTTTACTGATCTTTCAATGCTGTTCATCTTCACCATCCTCCTGGTCACTGACTGTTTTTACAACTTAAAGAACTGCTGAAGGTTTATAAGTGTGCCACTATAAGAAAAGCTGAACAGAGCAAACACTCCAGGCTTGCATTGGTATTCTTTCTAAACAGAGTGCTCAGGAAGCATGGGTTTGTTACCTTCATTAATGCAATCCCTCAAATTGTGAAATATATGAAAAATGCTGCCATACTGAATCTTATCGGTGCCGTCCAGCACCTCCCGAGCCGAAATATCTGAAATATCCAATGGCACGTAAATTAGCGAGCCTTCCATTGGAGTAGCTGTTCGGATCTGGAGGAATGTTCTAGACTTTCAGCTGTGTTTGCTATCTGTCCCTTGCAGTGTGTGGATGGAAATCAGAGAGCAGCTGTGAGGGCTGCTACTGAATGATCCTCCTAACAGGATTTGAGCTGCTGGATTGGGCCTCCGCTATCTCTGTACCTCAGTATGGACCCGGCAAACGATTGCATATCTCCACTTGAGAATCGCGCAAGAAGAAGGAAGCAGTTCAAACGAAAACGCAACAATGAAACATTTTGAAAATCAACCAACTTCTAGGGCCAGAAGTGTGAGTCATTAAAAAAATTTATATTTACCTCCTTTCATCCATGGCGAAACAGTGGAGCTAAACACACCGAGCGCATCCCACAGCGAGAAACCAATGCCTTCAGTTTCATCATCCCCCACCCGCCAGATCTGGTCTTTTTTATGTAACCCGTCAGCTTCAGATAGACCTTTTCCTCTGTAACATGCACAGCTAAAGCCCACTGCTGCTCTGTTTTTCTTATGGTCTGATATCACTTGCTTTGCCATAGTTGCATATCTGTTACATCACTCACTGCAGTGACTGCCCTCAGTGAATTCTGGGATCGTTAAAATACATGTCGGTGTGCACAGGGTACGGAATGGAAACAAGTTCATAAATAAAAGACTATTATCAATTTACCCAACACATATTAAAATGTCGGTAGGATAACATTTCAGTCGATGCCGCACGGGCCCCAATTTGAAATGGATTTAATATAGACAAGGAGCCACAAAACTGCGTTGTCATTTCGTGAGGGTTAGAGTCAAACTAGATTTATCCTCCCACACAGCAGCTCCTGCAGTATTCACTCACCTTTTGTGCATTAGTGCAGCAGAAGCTTGGTGGAATCTCTGATATCTGGTGTATATTAGACCTGCTGCGAGCGCCTCACACACATCAGCTCTGCTCAGAATGAATAGTTATCTCACATTTTCTATAATGCCTTTCCTAACGCTGGTAAACAATCCACACGGTTCATCACTGCAGGTGGAAGCAAAAGCATGAGCTTCACACACAAGGTTACTTTTATTATTATTATAATGATGCTGATAAATAACACAAACTTGACAGTATTTCAAGAAAAACAAATGCATCTACTTTTGGTCCATTTCTTTAAAAGAAGCTGCTGATGTTCTGAGATCAACGGACTGACCGCCCCAGAGCCCAGGCCTTCACGTCGTTCCACATGATAATGAGAAGTAGTGAATGTACCCAACTTCTAAGACTGAACTTTGGAGGAGTAGAAATATTCCTACAGATTCCTCTGAATCTAAACTGAAATCATGTCTCTCCTGAAAAGGCTACATTTTAATACATTTACCTTTTGTCATTGTGATACATTTTTGAGAAATACCCCATTATTGATTTAGATCAATATTGTCCAGTGCCACTTCTTGCCGATGTGAAAAGCTGGACACCCGAGAGCCACAGGGACCCAGTCAGCTGCGCGCTAATGTTGACAAGATGGCAGTGGTTCAGCAAGGGGCCGCTGCCGGCGGGCTCAGCCTCACACTCATCACAGAGAGGTCAGGCGGTGGGAGAGGGGGGAGAGAGAGGGCACCTCTCGCAGGAAACGCTTCATAGAACACAAGCAGCAAATACACGAAATGACATGACAACAGCACCGTTCCAGCCAGACACTGAGCCCCACTCAGCTCGGACAGGCTGTAACACACACACGCACACACACACATACACACATAACTGACACCCCTGATCAAATAACACGTTTGGCTGATTTTCAAAGTGAATATTTGACCTCACTGTAGAAAATATACAATATATTTACTGTAATATGTAAATAAATGTATATATTATCTTTATGAAATGTGTGTTTTTAAAAATTATGATACAGAAATGACCAAAATGGAGAAGCTTGTTTTGAACAGAAAATATCCTATTTTTATTTAATTCCTACCGAAGAAGCCAACTTTCATAAACAGTTTGACAAAGAAACTCAACAAAACATTACTTTTCCACACAAACACAGATATTTTGTAGGGATGAGAAGATGAGGGGCACGCGAGGGACATGAAGTTATTGGATAATTGGAATTCTGCCGCCGTTCGGAGTATCTGGAGCTCAGGGTGAAGTTGGGGGGAGCTGGAGGCTTGCATTGGTATGCAAGTGCATTCTCCCCCCCTCCAGA
Source organism: Hoplias malabaricus (assembly GCF_029633855.1). Taxonomy (NCBI): domain Eukaryota; kingdom Metazoa; phylum Chordata; class Actinopteri; order Characiformes; family Erythrinidae; genus Hoplias; species Hoplias malabaricus. The sequence goes on along the minus strand of NC_089805.1, from coordinate 37,101,130 downwards.
ATACATTATGAACCTGCCGCACGCCTGTGCACCATGCAATCATCTCCGCCAGATGGAACAGCGCGCAGAGCGTGGCCCATCAAACCCCTTCTGCTTGTCAGAGAAGATGTATGAACGCCCCCGCCGTCCTGGAGCTCATTCCCCCACACTTATTCCTCTCACTCTCCCTACAGCAGGGCCTGTCCCCTTGGACCTCTATCTAACTCTCTATCCCCCTCGACCCCCTCCCCACTCCCCCAACCCCTCCACACTATCTCTCTCTCTCTCTCTCTCTCTCTCCCTTATCCTTCTCTTTCTCCCTCCCACTCCCCCCTCTTCTCTCTCTCTCTCTCTCTCTCTCTCCCCGAGCCCTCTCTTTTCCAGAGCACTCCCCAGGCTCGCTTGTTTCCCGATCCTCGCTTGGCCGGCGCCAGGTGGTGTGCCGCCGTTCCATTCCGTCCCATCAAATGACGCGAGGGCTGAGGGGACCTTCATCAGCCCGCGCTCACTCAAGAGTTACCAGCCCACCCGCCCACCGCCGACAGCTCCCAACAACCTGGACACTTTAATATTTAAAGAGCCCGCCTACCTTTATTTCCTCCACGTTTCCGTCCTCGAGACATTCATAACGTTTACAAATCCTGCCAATGCACACCGCACTACAGACCCAACAGAACACCTGCTCCTCCGACGGTTCCTTCTGAAGTTACGCGCAGGGACTTGGTGGAACCGCTGTGAGATTTTGATTGCACTCAACCCCATAAACACTAGTGAGCTCATGATTAGTTCTGTATCACACACACCACTCCTGCTCATCCCAAAGGATGGAGCGCCATCACTCCAGAGAATTCCACTCCTCTACACTGTCAGAAAAACTGTCACCACGGGGGTAGCTTTAATTAAGGAACATAACTGTACCTTATTCTTTTATAATTGTTTATTTACAGTTTATATATCAACATCTGTCACAGCATCAGCAGGTGTATAAATATGGATTAGGGCTGGACAATTATTTAATATCTATCTATCTATCTATCTATCTATCTATCTATCTGTTTCAATAACAATTATATGATTTTTAAACACATTTTAATACATTATCAATACATTATTTACAACATCTGTTACTAACTGATGTTAATTACAGGTCGTCAGTTCCGCACTCAGTTTAAAGTTATAAATATTGACAAAGCCAATAGGTCTATATTTAATGGTGATGTCATGTTTCTTGTTTGTTGTTTTTTCAGTGGATTGTACACGGTTATACTATTTTATTTATTTCTCCTTATTGGTTAGCTTTTGTTTTATAACCATCTTTGTACAGCACTTTGTTCCAGCTGTTGTTGTTTTTTAAAGTGCTCTATAAATAAAGTTGAGTTAATATCTATATTGAAATGATATTGTATCAAAAATATTGACAGAAAAATAATGTGATATATTTTCCCCATATTGTCCAGCCCTAATCCAGAGTGGTTCCAAATCAGTGAATCAACTGTAGTCACACAATTATAGGTTTTAAGGCTAATACCTGAATAATACACCTAGGGTTCAAAGGGTTAGACCCAGCTACACTAAGACGATGTGACAATTCTATTTGTCGTTAGCGCTCATGTGACAATGTGTTAATGAAAATGAATGACAGCTGCCATTTCAGTGAGAACCCCATGATGCAGGATGAAATCAAACAGCTACAACTTTCCTAACTGCGTTTTAATTTCATTCAGATCCCAGGGTGACAATTACATTCCTCTCAAGGCCAAAGATCAGTGGGCGGGAGTAAAATCAACTCTTTTAAATAATGCTATCTCTCTTCTGACACCAGTGCTGACGTGGAGGAAGTGGACATCACCGAGTGGACGCTCACAGCAAGTCCAGAATATAGAGCAACACTCGGCCAGTGCAGTCTTACAGGGCAATAACAACATAAAGACTACTCCCTGCCATAAATATGGATGATGGAGAACCATCTGCTGATACGCTTCAAAATAAAGCCTCGTGTCTCAAAATAAAAGAAACTGACCAATAAAACAGATGCAGCATTTAAGGGCGGAAGTGTCTTTCTCTCTTTTTTTTTCTCCACTCTTCGTAGGAATGGATTTATAGTAACGTCTGTTTTAACCATCTGTTGAAATAAGACCCTATTGGCATGAAGCATAGAGGAAGAAAACAAGTGTTGAGGAACAATAAAAGTGATTCACGGTCCCCGTTACGCATCCGTTGAAATCTCAGAGATTTGTGCGGTATCTTGTTGCCAGGCAAAAAGGGACTGAAAAAAAAATCTTTTGAGAGCTTTTGTAAGTGTAAGACCTCACGGGGGAACTCACAAAAAAATGAAAATAAAGACGGCTTGTACTGTAATCTCCCCCCTCGCTGCCTCATCTACCAACAGACACATAATTGAAATGGGAATACAATTTTGCAATCACGCTACAAGCGGTCCTGCAATTTCCAACATGTTTTGAACAAATAGAAAATAATTATTTACTAACTTCTTATCTGAAGAGGCAGAATTAGAGCATTTGTCAATAAAAGAGCTTTTATACTGAGATTAGTGCTTTCAAACGCTAATCTGAAACTCATCCAACTCTCAAGTCAATGACTCACTCAGCTTCCTGGCACCCGCAGATGCCAGCTGAAGATCGTGAGAGAGGGGGAAAGAGCGAGCGAGAGAGAGAGAGAGAGAGAGAGAGAGAGAGAGCATGCAGTGTCGTTCACCTAGACACTTGGCTTGGTTTGGCAAGGCTCCAACATGGTGTTTGGCCCTTGTTTTTTTATTTGAACCCTGTGAACTTTCATTAACAGAACAAAGTCAAACATTTCTGTGAGATTTACTCACGCTTCAGGAGTGACACATTGTCATTGAAGGATTTTAGCACTGGTTGCCGGTGTATACACATTACCACTGTCACTTTCAACGGTGCAACTGCAATGTCAGAGCATAGGTGCACATAGTGCTATCTTATAATGCTCAGTACGAACAAACAGAGAATTGTGTTTATAGTCCGACTGAGGAAGCCCCACACTCTTGTCCTGCCTCGTTTCTAGTAATAAGTGTACAAAACACACTTGTATGATACGGCACATTGTGTCGCAAATGTACAAATGTATTGTTATTTATTTGCCGTCCTTGGGATCAGACTGAAATTTGATAAATGCCATGGAACAAAAAAATGGTGTGAGCGGCTGACCCCAGTCTATAGGCTGATTCTCTCTGGTTCTGGTCGGACTACAGTGGATCACTGTGATCTCACGGCAACAACTGCACCGCTCACACAGCCTCTGATGTTAAAAGAAGTCAAGTCCACGGCTATAAATGCCAAATCAATTTTCGACAGATAATAAAGAGGCTCATGTTTTACATCAGGAAAACGCTATTTTATTACACCCAAAAATGTGAGCCGATAATATACGACCCTGCTAACTGAAAACACAGCTTTGTGATCAAGGAGAAGCAGGAGAGAATGAAAACGAGAGCAAAGGAGCCGGAGAGAAGAGAAGGGGGAGCGGGAATAAGAAAAAAAAAGCAGAAAAGAAAGAAAGAAGAGAGACCTGGCGGCAGGATGACGGTATATTTCTGCTGGGACGTCCGTCTGCAAGTGTTTTGAAAATATCACATGACAGAGGCCATGTGTTAAAAATTAGAGCGAGTTAAGTCCTGTGCTCAGAAAAATATGTAGACAATTTATGAAATGCAGTGCAGGATGGAGATTTACTAAGTAGAACCAGATTCAGAAAACAACTCAGCCTCCCACCCCCAATAACTCAAAACACAAAAACACCTCTCTCTCTCTCTCTTTCTCTTTCCCCTCCTATCTCGTTCACCCTCTCTCTACCCCTCCCCTCTACAAGACCTTAAAAAGGATTTGAGTCACATCTGGCAGGCTGGAGAAGCAGGAGATGGTGGTTGCTGACCTAACGTCAGGGCACTTCCACCGTGAGTGCTTTGGTGTATGGGAGGGGGAGGCCGAGGTTAGCTGCTTTGCTAATGGCTTGGAGTGGAAAGGACTGAGGCATAGCTTCAGGCCGTTGCTGTACCATGACCACGCTGGCTGCCATCACAGCTCCTTAATGGCTAAATGCACTCTGGAGAGGCCGTCTGTAACACTTGAACTTGGGGCAATGGCCTTGTTTTCATTTGCTCTGTCTATTAAACTTGGACTCGGAGAGCTGGATACTGTCTCTTGTGACTGTGCGTGAACTTGGTTTGCACAAACAGTCATGGACATGCTGCATGTTTGTTATGGCTGCAGGAGGCTTGTGGACAACAACACGTCTAGTACGGCGCAGAAGAGTGAACTCCTGACCTGGTCTCTGCAGCATCCACAATGGCAGGAAAAAGATGATGCATGCACTTCTTTAACCCTTTAAGGCTGATCACCGACTGTGGCTGCCGTTTATTCCGCTTTTCTCTTGTAGTATTGTGACTTCTCACCCATCCTTTCGCATTTATTTTACTGGTTTGTAAAGATTTCAACCTCATTGTTGTTATGATTAAACAAAACAGCAGCGAGCACTTACAGAGTGAGCAGTTGGCACACTCGCTGTGAAACTTAAAGTGCATCCAACAATAAAGAAAGCCTCATGCTGCTTTTACACAGTAATATAAAACACGGCAGCAAACAGAAAGCTTAGATTCCACACACTGATACATTTCTCTATGGCCCATGGAGGATTGATGTGCCAAAACAAGCTCTCTGAAAAGAATGATTTGATTCTACAGGGTCAACATAAATGTAAATATGTTTCTTCACAGTAGAGTCACTTCCGGTCACGAAGAACCTCCCAATGAAGGAGCACTTTGGTAAATGGAATTAGAGAGTGAATAATACCCTGTAGTTTAATGAGTCTACACCAAATAAAGACGTTAGAAGTTAGCCTCAGGCCAAAATCATTTAAGATACTTTATCTCCAAAACTCTATGCACCAGAGTCTTTCATTCAGAGACAGATTGTAATGTGTTTACGCTAAGTGTATAGGCAAATCTGCAGTAGCTGCGTGGCTAATACAGGAGGCAGAAAGCACAGGCAGAGCAGAGGGAGCTCTGAGAACTCCAGTCCCTGCCACAGATGGACGGCACTGAGTCTGGCGCTGCGCCAGCGAGCGAACAGATTGTCCGTCGCCGAGGCCTGGAGGAACGGTAGCTCCAGTGCAGATGGGTGTCCGAAATAGACCAGTGTCAGTTCTGCTCAAGTGTCCCTGACCTGGCACACGCTCTCTCTCGCAGCTGCTTCCTCCAGACCCCTCCAGCACACACACACACACACACACACACACACACACACACACACACACACACACACACACTTCATCTGACCACAAAGCCATTCATATGCTTAAAAAACAAATGCTTTTTCGAGAGCGCCTAATGAAAAGAGGCACGTGCACAAACTATAAAGGAACATGACAACACACGACAACATTTTAGTACCTTTTTCACCTTTAAGCAAATATTTTTTTAGCTGCTTTGTCTTTAAGAATGTTATATGTAAATGATCTCTGTTCTGATTGGCTGCTATTTATTGAGCCACATTCAGAAAGCATTCCAGAGCTGACACAATCCGCATGGTTTCAACATGTGATTAAACAAATGCATTATTGTTTGTGACATCACAATCGTATTGAATTAAATCAGTGTATTATATGCTGTTTTGTTTTGATAAATGGACTGAGGGGTGTTTAGAGCATATTTAAATGTTCGCAGTGATTACATGCTTCATCGTTTTCTCAAAATACAATTTCGTTAAAAGTGGTAGGGGTTTTTTGAGTACTACATGTCTTTTCACTCTGACAATGATTCATATCTAATTTTAACAAATGGACGTAGGGTGCCAGACTCTCTCCAATTCTGATGTTTTATGGCTGGTATTTAGCCTTACACCGAATATTATCACACATAAATACATTTGGCACCTTCAGTGAAACTGCGTCTTCAGAAAACGAGTTTAAACAATGATATAGACAAACATTTCTCAGGCGTGAGAGAGAAAACGAGGCTGGGAGAGACAGAAAAGAAAGAGCGCGAGTAGCGGGTGGGTAGGCTCGGGCTGGCAGAGCCACAGTGCCCATGGCACACAGGAGAGCAGCGAGCGGGCAGTGCCAGCAGAGTCTGTCTCACAACACCATCTGTGAAGACCAGAGAGCACGCAGCACTCAGAGCTGCCTACAACCCCCATACACACACAACTTGCCAGCTGCCCTCTCTCTCTCTGTCTCTCTCTCTCTCTCTCTCTCTCTCTCTCTTTCTCTCTCTCTCTCTCTCTCTCCCTCCTTCTGTCTCCCCACTTCCCCTTCTCGCTACTCCACTTTGCTTCTTCCAAATGCAAGCATTTCATCTCCACCCATTATCCTCCATTTGTGACTATTATCTCATTCTCCAGCACCCACTTTGACAGAGACGTAACATGACAGAGCACGGATTGTGCCAGAAACGTGTTCATACATACAGAAGCACAGAGATACAGTAAGTGGTTCCCTTCGTCCTCTTGATTCCAATATGTACATCATTCCTACACATTACAACAACATAATCATTACCAAAAGGAAGTAAACTTAAAGAGAGAACTGCATTGATGTCAGCTATATTTTATTTTACGTGGAAAGGATACACACTCTTTGAATCAAACACAAGTCCATGCATCATGTTTTTCACTGCACAGTACACCCACCCACCCACCCACACACACACACACTAGTCTTCCCTCCTTTAAAGGATATCAGCTTATTTAGTTCAGGTAAGACAAGAATGACTTCTACAACCTGTCTCAAATTCAGCATTTATTTGTTCAGTGGGAGGAGACTAGAATACAAAGACTCTCATAGAAGAGAACAATAACTACAGCATCAAACATCAGACTGTAACATCAGTCACTTTTAAATGAGTCTATTATCTGCTGATCACTATACGCTTCCAATTTCACCGTGCAGCCCTAAATGAACCATTATCACACAAATAGAAGGAGGCCTGTCAGAACTCAGCGGGGCCAAAATACAAAAAAGTCATACAGTGCCTTAAATGAAGTGCCTTAATCAACCCGTCCTGACTGTGCTCATATGAGCCACTGCACTTACAATGAAACTGCTAGTAATTATTACAGTCAGTGTGTACGAATGTGGATACAGTGCATAATGGCACATACGGAGTCAATATTATTTCCTACCCTGAGATTGGAAGGTGTCCCGCCTCACCTGGCATCCTGGAGTTACAAATGCAGTCCAATAAAGAAGTATCCAAATGCCTCTCTCTTACACACACACACACACTCTTTCCCGCTACCTCTTCCCCATCTTCTCTTCTCCTCCCACTCGCTCTCTCTCTCTCTCTCTCTCTCTCTGGATACTGGGTAAGAAGCAGATGGAGAGCCGCCACTAGATACTGCACAGACACGCCTAGGACCAACGGGGGCACACATGGCCACGGGGGTCTCGCACCAATACACACATAGTCATACACACACTCACACACAGAGAATCCCAAGGTTGAGACTATGACAGCACACACACACACACACACACACACACAGAGAGAGAGAGAGAGAGAGAGAGAGAGAGAGATTTTACAAGGTTTTCCATTAGTCATATCAATAAAAGAGATAATGGTCTGAAATAAGCGGAATCACATACTGTATCTAATCAGATTTAATTTAATGGTACTGAACTAAAGTGGAACTTGAACTGAATTAAAGTGGTCACCTGAACGAATGTGAACTAAAGTGAAGTGGACTGAACTGAGCTAAAATGATCTGAATTTGACTGAACCTACCACTAACTGAAATGAACTGCACATCATTTAACCAAAGCATTATGGACAGAACCGTATTGAACTGAAGGGGATATACGGGTCACATGATGGAGGAGTGCAGATAAAGGAAAGGCTGTTAAATGCTGAAAGCTGGGGTTGAGACTAATCCTGGGTTAGACCCTGCTCTCATATGCTCCACATTAGGCGTACCACTCCAAAAACAACAGCACTCAGGACATTTCTGTGATTTCATACACATCTGCTCCTACTTACGCAAACTCAGCTCAAATTTTTACTACTACACCCAGATAAAGTCGGCGTCGGAGGCCAGCGAATATGTGGCATGTTTGCATCTGTAAGGTCAGTCCATTCAAACAGAGAAGAATGGTATCAGATCCATGTGTTAGGGAATACAGCACATGCATGGCCTACTACATTTTTTACTATATCTAGGCCAGTGAAAATATAGGCACAGTGTGTTCCCCATCTGTACGACCTGAGCTGCATCCTTCCTCTAAAACAACACCCAACCCCCCCACCCTCATGTCAGTAGCAGCTACAGCTGCAGCAGCAGCAGCAGCCTCATTAAAAAAAGAAAAATCAATTTGGAGAGTCCTAACAAAGGCATTCGTCTGCTGCCGCCGCTGCTGGGTTTTAAGTCTCTAGAGTGGCACTCCTCCCCCTTTCTTCCCCCCATCTCTCTCGCTCTCTCTCTCTCTCTCTCTCTCTCTCTCTCTCTCTCTCTCCCCTTCCTCCCAGACTGCCATCACTGCATGTGATTAACATATGTCTGGGCTTTCAGTCCCTGTCAGCTTGAAGGCATTTCTCCCAGCCGCCTTAAACAGCAGATGAGCTCCATGTGGAGAAAACACTAGAGAGAGAGAGAGAGAGAGAGAGAAAATATGTTTTAAGGAGGAAAAGGAAAAATGTAGCCCCTCCACCCTTCTCTCTCTTAACCTCTTTCCCTTAGCTTTTCACCCCAGCCAGCATCCCTCTTGCATCCTTTCTCCACTCCCTCCCTCCCTCTCTCTCTCTCTCTCTCTCTCTCTCTCTCTCTCTCTCTCTCTCTCTCTCTCTCTCTCTCTCTCTCTCCTGCTATTTTCTCTCTTAGTTTTTCTGGCCGAACACACTGCATTTGGGGATTACACAGTGGAAAAAAAGCGTCAGTGGTGATGGTTTGGTAGCATAAATTTAACATAATAAAACAGTGGAAAGGAAAAGGAAGATGAATGAATGGTTTTCATTGGAGCTGCGTAAGATATGTGTTATAGTAAACCACTCTATCTTGAATAACCACATCCATGGTGATTATTAAAACTGTGACGGATCGCCATCTAGTAGCAACAACGTTCTGTAAACAAGTCTATCACATCAGAGTCAGCTTGTCCTACTGCCCAGTGCCCCAGGCCACATTAAGCCACATTTCGGCCAGTGAAAATACAGAGCCTAGTCCCTTAGAGGCCAGTCGCTTTGGAATTTTGTTTTTCTTTTCACAAATGACCCAAATGACCAGACGAGTTACACATGCACAACATCCCCTTTTAACAACAAAAACACTACACTGTAAAAAATTGCTGTAAATTTACAGCAAGTCTGCTACAGTATTTTATTGTAAGTCACAGTATTTACAGTAAATTATTGTATTACTCAATTACAGTAATATGCTGTAAATTCGAAATAGATTAGTGTTCCTTTAAAAATACAGTAAATGGCTGGGAACTCTGCTGCCAGTATTTTACTGTAAATCACAGTATTTACAGTAAGTTATCGTATTACTCAATTAAAGTAATATGCTGTAAATTTGAAATACAGTAGTGTTCCTTTAAAAATACGGTAAATACCTTAGAACTCTGCTGCCAGTATTTTACTGTAAAATTTACAAGAAATTTTTTACAGTGTACCTATTTTTTGGGGAGAATATGGGCCTCTGTGCATTGGAAAAACTCTAACTGTAAACACTGTGATTTCTAACAGGACATCAATGTCCTTATAAATGTAAAATACATTAGTCAAGGCACACATGACTGTTCTATGTACTGCAGCACGCTTGTAACGTATAATACAGTGTATATGTGTTAAACATGCTTCTGTACTTCTCAGTATCTTGGTGGCCTAAGTGACCCGTGTGAATTCTTGCATTTGCCTATGCCTCCTAACAACATTTGGAAGCAAATGTCTGCAGAAATGTGAATCCCAGATTAAAAATGCATAAACCACCATTTACCATGACAAAAAGGAAATGGACCAGCAGCGAGTATATCCTGGCATGTGATTTAGGCTAGGAGTGTGTTGCGTGCGTGAGAAAATCCTCTCTCCATTCATGTGTGTCCAGCACTTCCAACTTCACACACACACCTCTCCTCAGCACAGTACAAAAGCCTACAAAGCCTGAGGCTCCCTTTTGCCCCTTCCTGCTAAATGAGTACATTTCTAAAGAGCGGCTACACTTTACTTGCCTTTACTTAGAGGCTTAAGGAATAGCCATGGCTTTTCTTAGCGTCCACTGCCACTGCTGTTCAGAAGTCCAGGGAGGAGTGGGGAGCGCTCACTAAGTCCTGGCCCTGATAAATGGCTGCTTTAAGCAACTGGCTGCATTAACAGACTGAAAGAGTAATAAGAAGACAATGAGACAGGGGGGAAACAATGGGGCTTAAGAGCTTCCACTGAAGCGTAGTGTTTATAACTGGAGGAGCGTGAATGAAAGAGACCTGTTAAAATCCTGATGTCCAGAATAACCAAGCGATCTCACAAATTCTCACTGTTGAGACGTAAATTAGAAAGTAATACTATTTTGCCTCATAACAACAAAATAATTACAATGTGAATTTCAGTCTCCAAACATCAATAAAACAGTCTATTACCCAGTTTGTGTACTTTTCCATGTGGTGGCATTTATCTTCAGATGTCTGGTTCCTATCACTATCCGATCATGACTTACGTATGAATTCCCCTTCTTTAAGCAACTGGCCGCATTAACAGACTAAAAGGGCAATAGCCAGACAATGAGAGAGGGGCTAAGTGAGGGGCTAAAAAGCTACCACTGAAGCTTTATTTATTTATTTTTTTAGCTGGAGGAAATTGCCTTTACCAGCCTGAATGGGACCTGGTCTGTGACTTTTGTGTTGAAAGCTTTAAGAGCTGAATGGCTGTGGAGCTCAAAATAATGAGCCAATGAGCTGCTGATGAATAGTGGTAGAGTGTGTTGCCTCTCTTGGCCCTGATCCCATGAGCCAGGAGGGTCTGAGTGGGTGGGATGGCACTGTCCGTGTGACCCATCCCCTCCGCCCACCGCTCACCCCCCCTCATTCCTTCCGCCCTCAAGGCCCTGTCACATTCGTATACATTTACCCCACATATCCACACACTTGCTTGACCTGTGCTGGAGGGAGACGCGGCAGGGCCGCTGTCCTTTGTGGTCCGCTGACGCAGAACAAAGGGGCCGAATTAGTCTAGCTTTTCCTCTGCCCACTCCCTGCTTTCGACCAGGCCCAAAGGGCCCGATTTTCCACACAGCTGGAAGCCATTAGTGCTCTATGACGAGCAACCCGCAAGTAGAGTGAGGAGTGTGCAGCGCGGCGTCAGAGACTGGGAAACAGAGCGCGAGAAAGAGAGAGAGAGCGAGAAAAGGTGGCTGGAGGGGCAGTGGTTGTCTGTCTAACCAAACCCCTAAAGAGCACAAGTGCCCATTAAGAAAGTGAGAATCACAGTATAAATGTCTCTGTTTCAATCATGGCCTCAGCACACTTGTAATACAGTGACACAAGGTCATAGTCCAAAGACAGGAATAAAAGACTGAAAACTGAAAAACAGCTATAGTGTTTGTTAATTTGCATATTTATTTAACCCACCCAACTGGTGATATTGCCGTAGCAACCACATTATTCAGTTAGATATGAAATACTCCTCACTTCATTGTCTAGAGATTCCCACCTGTAGTAATTACATTAAACTGTGTTTTGTTAGTATTTCAATAACGTGGCTGTAATAACTTTTGAGAGGTTTTCTAAGATGTTTAACATCCTATTTATATTTCTACCTGCTGTGCTGATGGCAATCAAAGACAGAAGGCAGGAGCAGGTGAGTGTGACCCATAACATGCTGCAAAATGAGACTGAGAATCCAATTAATAACGCTGTAACTGAGGTTTTTGAGGATTTTGAGACCCTCCATTCTTTACTCTCTCTGCCTAGCCACCATACTGCACTGAGCTTGAGTGTGAAAGTGAAGCAGTAAGATCAGGACAGCATGTGTGTGTGTGTGTGTGTGTGTGTGTGTGTTATTTGTGTGTCCAGCTCTTCAGCCATCTGTCCACTCTGGTGTCCCTGGGTCTCAGAGCAGGCTGTGGGTGAGGGCTGCTACTCTCTGTCTGTCTGTCTCTCTCTTGCTCTCCCTACCTCCTCCTTCTCCACATGGCCTTGCTAATCATCCCTGCCCTCATTCTCTTTTCACCTGCGGTCAGCTTTCACTGAGTGCTGACCGATACTGACCAAATGTAATATGATGACACCTTGCTAAATAGATCACAGTATCTGATATTATTTTAATTACAAACTGGAAAAGCAGAAATGTAGGCAACACTGAAGTACTATGGTAAGCTGCTAGTGCTGGGCAATAAAAGGGCAAGTCAATATCACGAATATGTGAACGTTTTACCTCGATTATGATTAATGAACCTTGTCGGTCTCTTTTTTTTGAGCTCCAGGGATCTGGGATTGTGAGTTCAAGTCCCACTCCAGGTGAGGAGTTTGGGTTTCCTCCCATGGTCCAAAAACAAACATTGGTAGGTGGATTGCCGACTCAAAATTGTCCATATGTGTGAGTGTGAAGGATTGGCACCCTCTTCAGGGTGTGTTCCTGCCTTGCACCCAATGATTCCGGGTAGGCTCCGGACCCACCGCGACCCAAAGAAAATTGTATATAATTGATACAGGCAACACACTACGATTAGAGGTTCTGAATGTCGATAAACTGCCTGGTCCTACCTACCTTAACTTTACAGAAATATGGTTACACTGTTACATCTCTATAACTGTAGAGGTGTCTGGATATGTACAGAATGTACATAGAAAAACACTCTGAATATCTGAATTAGTGCTGTACTGTAAACAATGAATTGAAAACTGACCCACAAAGTCAACTACAAGGTAGTAAATCAAGGCGTGCAGCAACATCACTTAAAACTATAAATCATCATTGCTGCAGTCAATACCAATATGGACAACACATCGCCCAGGACTCCCTGCCCTGCTGCTGAAGAGTACATCAATGTGCATCTAACCTATGAGCATTTGCAACACGTCTGAGTTGAATTAACTGTAAAAGAGGATGCAGGCAGTTGTGCTAAAGAGAGCCTGTCCCTCTTCTTCTGCTGATTCATGAAAGCCAATTATCTCATCAGTCACAAATCAGCTCTCCCGTTTGAACGGGAGCCAAGTGGTGCTCGCCGCGCCGCCGCACCGCTGCCTGAGGTGGGCTGTGCACCAGCACTTCTCTCTCACACACACACACACAGCACAGCTCATTTATCAAACCACACTCATCTCTGCTACAATTCAGCATTCTGTCCATTATTTATAGGAAGAGTCATGACTCATCCTCCAAGTTTTGTTCACAGGGTGGCGCTAGTGGTACACAGTTTACTGAGAAAACCTAACTTGATTAAACAGATACACACCGATACCCACACCCACATACAAACACACACACTTACAGTAATCCTTACATTCACACGATGAAACACACACACACACACACAACACTCTACTGCTCAAGACAACTACTCACAAAACTTCATTTTTGTTATATATTATTTTCCTACCCTCCTCCAACAGTTACATAGTGCAGTTTCTACATTTCTGAGCCTAGAGCAGCAATGACAGTGCATCTTTTCTCCCTGCTACAGTTCAGTGAAGCATCACAATCCTTTTGAAGCTGTAATCTTTATGTTTAAATACTGCACTATGTTCCTTTAAGTTTAACTAAGTTTTGGGCACTGTATTATTTCAATTATTTTAATGTTTAAGGTTAAACTACTGTGATTTTATCAAGCCATAATAGCGAGTACACTTAGCAATGTTAGCATGTTTCTGACAACAAACACGCATCTTTATATTCTACACTGACTTCTCTGTGGCACTACCACCGTACTTGCCTTGCTGAGAACTGAGACTGGAGAACTGTGCCACAACACCCTAGACTGTAGAAAAGCTGCCAATGTTTATGCCTCTATGTGCCCCCCACAATGCTATCATGAATGTCTGAAAGCTAGGGGGCGCAACTGCAGCAGCTACGTGGCACTCCAGACCTCACAATTCTAACGCTAAAGCTGCTGTAAATGTTTTTAGGTTATCTAGCACACACTGATGCAGGAGGAAAACGTGACGCAGATAAGACCAAAACGTCTCATCAATCTGTTATTTTTCTTGATATCCTCATCACTAATAACAAAAAGAGAGCAAAAACAAAACAGGAGGGATCTGTCAGTAGGGCCGGGGCTGGCCAGGGGGGAGACAGAGAGAGCGAGTCCAACAGGAACCAGTCGTTCCTGGCCCAGCCCTGTTCAACACAATGGGTTGAGAATGGAAGGAACCGCGGGCCCGGCAGAGATAGGCCTCTGTCAGGAACCAGGAGACACAGGGCCGGCCTCGGCAGGCAGGATGTCGCTGCCGTGGGACCGCATGGCCCCCGATATCCCCAGTCACACACTCTCTCCTCTAGGCCAGCCGGGATGTTTTGATCCTCAGGTAATTAAAGTCGGAAGCCTCGAGGGTGGGCGAGCTGGTGGCCTGACCTCCACTGTCCTGACGGAGAGGCCGGCCCCTCTATCTGCCTTCCGCAAGCCCTGCCTGGGGCATCAACAAGCCTCCACCAGCCTCCTCCCTCTCTCTCTCTCTCTGGCACTTGCTGTTCCCGTCAAGGAAGACCCAACTGAGAAAAGGTCTGCTCCATGCTCCAAGAGTTCTCCTCCATGCCACGTTTTTCTAAAAAAAACACAACACTGACCTGATTTAACCCTCCCATCCCACACTGCTCAAACTAAGACTTTTATTTGACATTTTTTGATTACGTACAATATACGGTGACGTTAAAGGCACAACTTTTCTGTACCAAAGCTACCACATCTGAATGCTGACAGTACCAGGGGTACCTCAAGGGTACATATTCAGTAATTAGGGAACATAACTGTACATTAATTTATTATAATTATAGAGTTAAAAATGTTGATTTCATACTCTCCATTTCATCTCCAGGTCTTATATTATGTTCTATAATGAAATATTACATTCACCTCTCCTTGTGGAGAAGAGAATGTAATGTACCTTTAGGGAACACAACTGGACTCTAAAACCACTGTTGTACCTTTAAAGGTACATTTAAACTGGTCGTGTAGGGACAAATAATGCATGTCTACCATACATTTTTTCTGAGAGTGTGCCATTAAAAAGGTCCTAGTGCTGGGCGGCCACTCAAAATCACGATTAACTGAATATTTTACCTCAATTCATTTTTTTTTTTCTCTCCTCACAGTTCACTGCCAAGGGCTTGTACTGTTAATAAACTCAATAATTAAAGCTGGGATATTTTATTCTGTTGCTGGGAGCTTGTTACACTCTCTTTTTGAGCCATGAACTGTCCACATTTGGTGATATGATAGTGTTTTGAGTGTTGAAACAGACCGGTGGTTTTAACTTTGCTGTTTTTGTCAGTGTTTAGCTTTGGTTCAGTGTCATCTTCGCTGCTCAAATTGCTCGGTCGGCCTCTGTGTTTAGGATCTCCTCCATGTTGCGTCCATGTGGCAGATTGGAAAAGGCAGAATAATGTGAATATATACAGTGTGGTTTTAAATGGACAGTACATGAACACACAGTGACATATTAACAGAATTAACCAATAAAGAATAAACAGAATTAAAAGAGAAACAAATCTATGGAATATAACATGGATCAGAAGTTCTGAATGTCACTTTTAATTAATCGATTAATTGCCCAGCCCTAATAAGTCCTGCTCTTTAGATTCCTTTTGATTGTATGAAAACATGCAGCATAAAGGTTAAAACCTCCATTCCATTTCATTCTTGAGTCCTGAACCTACAACCACACCTCATGAGTCACAATAACGCAGGCTTATTTTCAGCACCATCACATTAATAGTTCTACCAGCCTAATGTTTAACCACAAATGAATTGTGATTACTCTGATTTGAAACTTCATGCGCCTATTAAGCCACAAAAATTAATATTCCAATAGACCTGGAATATTCTTCACTTGAATTAAAAAAGAGTGTTCACTTAGTGACACAGCAAACAGATGGCACTTTCCAAAGGTCGTCTGCAAACTGCCCCGTTACAGGAGTGGACGAAGGCTCGTGGTGGAAATGGCCAACTGACCCGAGGCATGGCCGCGGCCAGCTCTGCCCCACTTCACCTTCGCTCTACGCCATACACACCCCCCCTGTCGCCCAACCCACTGCTGTTGCCATGACAACAGGCACTGCAGATATGTGGTGAGGTGAGCAGCCCGGCCGAACTGCAGGAGCACCAGCAGAGCAGTGCCCATTATGTGTGTGTGTGTGCGCATGCACAATATGCTAAATGAAGTCCAACCATCTCCACCAGAGCCTGAGAGAGATGGAGAGAGAGGTAAAGAGAAATAGAAGAGAAATAGAGAGAGAACTAGCGCTAACAGTTGCACGAGGAGAGCTGAATAAAAAGAGAAATGCATTACCCATTAATAAAATATAGCAGCAGGCGCAGCAATGGATAAGTTATGTTCAACCCTCGCCTGAATCCGAATCGCATCATGTCTGACTCGTAAAATAAAACACTGTCTCCCAGCATATGTGCGCCATTAGCATCCCTCGCCCACTGCTAAGAAAGCCTCTTAGCCACTAAATCAAACGCACAGACGGCATGGGGCCGAAGGAGTTGGTGGGGGGGGTGGGGGGGGGGGGGGGAGAGAAGAGAGGAAAGAAGAGAGGGAGAAAGAGAGAGGGGTGAGTCACCAGGCAGATGATTTCAGGCTTGCACTCTACTCCCCACCACACAGCCGCGGGGAAGTCAGGGCTTGAAGGCCGCTTGCTCCAACCGAGGCGAAATCACAACCAAAACAAGACCGAACCAGAGTCAAAACAAAGCAAAACAAATAACAGAAAAGAGATGAGGGATGGCTTCTCATTTCGAATTCACTGTAGATCACACATATCAGTCTCTCCAACCCGCCGGCATATGAGGCAGCGAGCGTCTCGCTGGTAGTTTGCACGTCTCATGACTGTGACTCCACATCAACACCATGCTTGTTCTGCAGGAGGGGAAACAGTAAAAGTGCTGGTAAGGGTACACAGCACATGTGTGGCTCATATGGCTTTCTGTTCTTCAGAAAAAAAAAAAAAAAAAAATCACGCACACATGCTGCAAACTCAATCTGCTTTCCTTCAGGCACGCACAGATAAAAACGAGAGAGAGAGAGAGAGAGAGAGAGAGAGAGAGAGAGAGAGAGAGAGAGAGAGAGAAACCCAGCACAAAATTAGTGAATTAGAATTTCTAGGGCTGTAAACATTCACTAAATTGATCATTGCTTTTGATTTAACACCGTTTTTTTAAACAGTAGAAAACAGAAATGCTTTAAAATCTGGCAAAATATCACAGTTTCCATTATCAGTTTATTAAAGCATGCAAAATTATTTAAGTGCAAGCACAAGTTTAAACATAATATGTGAGCTAACACGTGCTAACGCGGAACGTGCTTTTGAAATAACACTTCTGATATTTCCAGAAGAGGGGCATTTGCCCTCATTCATTTTAGTTTTCAAAATAGTAAGTTTCTAGGAGAAAGGAAAAACCATCTTAACTTCCAACGCAAATCAGTGGCATGAAATTTCCCCACAATGTGAATGACAGCTGCTATGTTTACAATGATGTAGTAAACTAAAAATTAAAAAAATGCTCATGCTCAACAACACACTAGGACACAATACTCAATATAGACTCCTACCACTTCCCTAGTGCAGTATTTATAAGGAATGTTTGAAAAGTGAAAGAAAGACATTTTATGAAGGGTACACTGACCCAAACAAGAGGAGCTGGAGGGTTGATAGAGAAAAAGAAGCGGCTCCGGCGTTACTAGTGTAGCTACAACGCTCTCACGTTGCAGATGATAACACGACTGCACCAAATGCAAGAGTGATGAACCCAATGACATTGCACTACAACAAGGCCTTCCAAACTGTCCGTGAACCATAATTCCAGGAAGGAGTCTTAAAAATACATTACAGTGCTGAATACGGTACACAACCACAATCTCATCCACTCAGTGAAATTAGGAAACAAACCCACACATCTAAACATGATCTCATGTGATCCATCTGACTTCAACGACTCCCTTTTCCATTCCTCCTCTGCTCCTCTCCGCTCCTCCCTGCTTCTATAGTTCTGCGGCTTCTGGCAGGGAGGCTCTGCGTCTGTTCAATAGCTCTTTCTGGGTCCCTCACAGACACACACACAACTGTCTCTCACTCTCTCTTGAACTGCTCTGCTGCCCCTTGCTTTCCTACTCCTCCCCTAGTTTCCTCCACTTTGTCCAGACTAGAACCTGGCTGGTGCTGATATAGCCCTAGCCATCAATCTCTAGCCCATGACAGTAGCCCAGACAGAAGAAAGTCCCTCCCAGCTGAATGTACTCCTATCTTTTATGGTTCTATCTCTGTCTGACCACTTTCACCATCCTCCATCCCCAAGAACTCTCAATGTGTCCTAGGCTCAATCTGTTGATTACTCCATTCAGCTACTTTAAGGTGCACACTCAGCTTGGATGATCGTTATAGAAAGGTGACATCAGCTAGAGGGGTACAATCTTGACACACAAACCACCCCAGCCCACGTTTGAAATAAGTTACATTGGTTTTTCATAAATAATCACCCAGCCTTATTAGCTGACCTCATTCATGTGGCTAAATGCATCCAGTCCTCACAGTAATGTCCAAAACACTCAAGTGTTAACACTTCCCAGAAGAGCAACCGCTGTTAATGCAAGAAAGGGTACAAGCTCTCTATGAAAGCCCTTGATTTTTCGAAGATATAGAGTGTATATGGTGATCTCAGTTACAGAAACTGACTGTAGATCAGCTCTCTTACTGAATAGCATCCCAGGGGTCAGCTCTGACCGTATCTGATCCCCTCTCACTCTCATCTACATTTCACACGCTGTCGTGCCGTTTCCAGTCAGATCAATGCCCGGCTCAGTCTCTTACAATGGCACTAAACACTGACTGAAGGCCATTCAATAATCACACTGACCCGAGTGTGTGTCTCGTGTGGGGGACTATAGTCTCCTGGTCTGCCTCTCGGTCCACTCCTCATCGACCATAATCCACTCTGCAGCTTAACTCTATTTCCATCTCATCATGTGTGATAGTGCATTCCCAGAGGCCCTCCAGCTCAGTCACAGCGAATAGCACTTCCCTTTTCATGGCACTGAGGAGCTCCCCTCCCAACCCTCCAGCCCTCCAAGCCCTGCAACACCCCCCCACCCCCAACCCCAACCCCACAAGCCCCTCGCCCAGAATACAGATAAATAATTGAAAACAAGTGTGGGGATTTGCCAGATTGTAAGCTTCCTTTCATATGTTAATTACGCACAAACAGTTGTTTTGAATAAAGGCATTCTTGTCTCTCCCCTCCTCTTTAGTCCCCAAATCCTACGGGGAGAGAAATATGGTGCCAATCGCAGATAAACCCCACAACTTTACATTTATAGCTCTCTAATCCATCACACACACACACACACACACACACAAACAAAACACAAACATGCGAGCGCCTCCAGCACTCAGCTGACGCAAAGGGCCTTTTCAGAGAGTAATGCCTGGTGCCACGTTGCAGGAAGGGACCAGGCAGGAGCCAAAGGGATCTTAATAAGCATGCCCCATGTACGTCTCCTCAATCTCTAATCAGCCGTTGACTTTTTCGTTTGCGCCGTCATTAAATGCAAAGTAGCCTTAGGCCATGTGCCACACGCATTTCGTCTCTTTAGCAACAAGGACCGCGCGAGGCTGCGGCGAGAAGTATGGCCTCCATGCTCCAGGTGACACACGAGGCCAGCGGCTTTATCTGCCCCGCACATCTGCCTGATGTGTAGTTACTGGTATTCGGCAGCCTGCCGTGGTATAATCGCTACCATGTGGCAGCGTGGAAGGATTAAGTGAGCGAGCAGTTCAAATGCTGTGACTTGCATCGCCTGTTTTGATTGCTGTAGGAACAAAATTGCAAAGGTGATGCAACAGAAATATAACAGAATTTGGCACAATCTCCAGGCAGTGTTGTCAGACCCTGAGCACACAGATGTTTCACACATACACACAAGCAGTGAAGTGTAGGAGGAGCTGGTGGGTTCATATCTAAAAAAAAAAAAAGGCTACACAAAATTGTAGTTGTATCATTACATTCTGTGCACCTGTGAATTATTATGTGGACAATTTAATACTGCCAAAGAGGAAATAGCAGATTAAGATCATATCTTAGCAACACTGCCAAAGTGTGTGAGCCTTCCTCTGAGAAGGGGAACTGCTCGAAACAGACGCATCCTTTCATGTGCCAAATGAGACGGCTGTGAGCAAAGCAGAAAGAACACTGCTGTCTTCTTACTCACCCCCCCCCCCCTCCTCTTCTCTGTCTGTTTAAAGGTAAGGAAGGTGAAGACAGGGCTGTGCTTTAAGGGATGAACTGTTCCCATTACAACTGCACACCCCTGGACGCCCTGAAAGCCAATAATTTGTCCGGTCTCTAAGGGAATATTAAGACCAGACCCAAAAAACTCTTTACAGTTGTGGAAAAAATGAAGCAAAAAGTGAAGGAAAACACACGTCGATGCACAAACTCACAAAAGTTATTACATTTTGCGAATGGTATGGCATAATGGCAAGCATATGTGGAGATCTGCGCTCAGAGTGGTAGTCAAGGCTAAGCTAATAGCGCTAGCAGAGCTGGGAACCCTTGTCCTATAAAGAATACTTGTTACTGAAGTATGGCGCACAAAAGCAGATGTTGATAAAGAGACATAAAGACAGATGGAAAAGCAATTACTGGCACGCACTGAACACCCTGAAACAACTTAAAACATTTCTGACCTTATAAGGCAAGATAGATTTATACTCTGTGCCATTTTATTGCTTCATGAGAAGCCCTTCCATGTTCGGAGTATGGTCTTAATCTTGACTCTGCTGTGGCGCTCACCACAATCTGTACTTATTTAAACACTGGCACTGGAGTGTATTTTGGAAGGGATAAATCAGAGAGGGACCGCAAGGGCATGAAATAACACTCAGTACAAATCCATGCAGCAGGCATTCAGAGTTCATCCATACCTTCCACATTTCTGCACGTTAAAACACACCGGTCAGCAACTTTACCACTAGCGCAAATCTTGGGAAACGTACCTGATGAAAAATCTTAATGTTCTTTACAAAGCACAACAGCAGTTGGGTAACATTAGCTATTATACCTGACTCTTTATTACTATAGCTGGCTCTTAGGGAGTGTTCAGACTTGTAGCTCAGTTCCCTTGGTCCCTAACAAACACAAAAATGATACATTGTGACATAGTAGTCCTGGTTTAGTTCAAGTTCACACTGACACATTTACAATCAAACCAATCAAAAGTGAGTATAAAAAAGTGACATGTGACACACCTATGAAGCAGTATTTTTTCACATAAGTTTAGCCTTATAATCAAGAGAAGGGAAGGGAGAAGGGTGGTTACACATCCACCACCAAAACTGCAGTACTGAGCCCTGAGTGAGTATCACAATTATTTTTAAGCTACAGTTTTGAAGCAAAAATACCACCTAGTGACGCTTTCATTCATTTATTGGTGTTGTGTGTGTTTACCTGGAGATAGATCAAATATTAGCCATAGATACAGAAGTCAAAACAGCAACAGATATTCCTCCTGCACAAACTAAAGCAGGGCCACCAAAAAGAGAATACGTGGAGGTTTGTCCTTGGGTCATGGTTTGTATTTAACACACTGTTCCTTCACGGTGCAATTATTGTTACACCTTGGACATCGCGTCCTGTGTTTGGTTTGTGTAGATACCTTTAGTTTGCATTCGAACTTGAAACAAACAGCACCAGAGGTCGCGTATAAACAGGCCAAGTCCCACCAGCTCAGGCAGTCCCTGTCCACTTCTTTGGTGTGCACCAAAGTTCAAAAAGGAAGAGTTTACACTTATTCTATTGAACCCACTAACAAAGCAACCACACCAGTTTGTTTTAATTTAACCAAAGCTAACAATCTGAACACACCCTTAATGGAAGCAAAACACACAAGTCTGAACACAACCCTAAACACACATCTGTGAATAAAACGTGTGCTTACTAAAAATCATAAACCCTTGAAGCCTATACAAGAGTCTGCATATCCTCACGTACACAGTATGCACACAGTAGTTATCAAATAACCATTAATGAATAATAAATCTTGATTAAAAAGCCAAGCACATATTGCTGTGAGCGGATGCAGTAGTTCTATGGGTCAGGCAGCAGCCACAACCTCAGGCTTTTAGTGGCTGTGTCACACACATAAAGGTTAATTGATAAACTAATCCTCTGGGTGGGTCAATACAGCATGGATCACTGTCCTCCACTCACTTTATCCAGCCCCCTAATGACTGTGTACTTCTAATGAATAGTACTCATGGAATTAGTGATCTTAAACAAGCTGATACTTTGGCAATTATCAAATGATTTCTAAAGGTAAAGATGCACTCAAGTCTGTCGATATTACAGAGGTATTACAAACTATCCAGTAAAATGCTACAATGCTACAGAAGAATCTACAAATGACACCAGGTCGGTAAAAGATACGCTTGACACTGTATGTGCTTTAAACTCACTGCTACCTTTGGCTTTCACACAATGGAAATGCATTAGATATTTAAAAGAATGCAGCTATTTTTGCTCATCTCTATAGTGCACATTGATGTATTGTTATTGTCCTAACCTCCAGGGGTTGGCACTGTGGGTATCTCAGCTAAATCGGGCTGAGGGGGGAAGCTCCAGTGGGTTGAAGCTCTTGAAGAAACCCCTGGGAACCCATCCACCTGCAGGCCATCTCGCTTATGTGTACAGGCCAGTGACTCGGAGCAAAATTCATAGAGGAAGCAGTGGCCATCCAGGCAGGGGGAATTCCTTCCCAGCAGTTTAAAAAAAGGCACATGAACAACCGTAAACAGGATCCAAGCCTCTTTTTGCTCCCTGTCACACGCTTTCTATGAAGTTCACACACAAGCCTCTGAGGGCAAGCACTTAAGATCTTTATCGTCTTGCTTCATTCTCCAGTGCAGTTTCACCTTACCAGTCTGGAAATGATCCCACCTGCCTTGTCTACTAGCATGTCACTTCAAAACACAAAGAAAAACACTAAGATGCTAGTGCTTTGCTTCGGTAACATGCTCCTGGCTCTTTTATGCTGGCTGACGTATTGTTGTGTTAAAATGGTCTCTTTGGTTTTCCATGGCGATAACGCTGTGAGATAATGCCAAGTAATTCACCACAATTCTCTATTCATTTGAATAAACTTCTAATGTGCTAGGGGTCCTGCTCCATTCAACATCAAGTGGCAACACCCATTTAACAAAATGAATCCACATTGAAAAGAAAAGGGTTCAACTCCCCCCCACACACCCACAACCACCACCACCACCATCCCATCCCACCCACAACCACCAACACCATCCCATCCCAACCCCACATGCACTTCTCTTTACTGCTCCTCCTGCCTCTACCACAGGACTGTTTTATGCATTTACCCTGCTACAAAATAATTGGCATCAGGCATTAATTTCTGAGGCGCCTGCTGATTGTTTGGCAACAACTGGCAATCTTCCTGTGAGCTCCTGTGTATTGCTACTGTCCCACTGTCCCACACTACTTGCCAACTGCATATATATATATATGTGTGTAAGTATAAGTAGTATACCCTGCAGCAGCCACAAACCATGTTAGACTAATTCTGTTGGGATGATACTCAATACAAAAGCTAGCTAATTCTTTAGCAGTGTAAAAATTCCCAGTTGGGAGATTTAAGCATGGAATAATCCATGTAGACCAAAAAGTCCCTGCGCTTTGAAAGTCATTGTGTACACCAGATTTTTTAACCACTTATCCAGTGCTAGCAGGTGATGAGGACAGTTCTATCTATCCAGCTAGCCATACTTCTCTTTCTCTGACACACTCTCTCTCTCTCTCTCTCACACACACACACACACACACCTTTTCTCGGGAGCTGTAATTGACTGAATATGTCAATATGTGAAGTGAAAACACAGGGACCCACTGTCTCTGCTTATTGATCCCGAGCTCTTGAAGGAGTTGAGCCTCGGGGCTCAAACAAATCTTAATTACACTCCTCTTCGCTGGGCCATAGAGGCCGCCCTTTTCATAAAATACGTATCAAAATCCATACATCACATTTATTAGGTAAGAACAGGCTATAAATCAAAGATGGGGAACCGGACAGAGAAGGCACTCTCATGCAGAAAAACCAGACGAGGGATTAGTAAAATACATTTAGTGTGGATATGTGATATATAGAATAATAACACGCTAGTATGGTTCCAAGGGCAATTAATGCCCCTGGCAAACCCTCGACCGCATTCAAGTGAGCGGTGCTTCTGCAATTTGTGCTCTGCAGCTTGTCTGATCTTCTCACTGACCGCTGCACAAAAGAAATAAAAAATTATGAAGGGGTTTTATAGACATCCAATAAGAAGCAAAGTTCATCCCTTAGCAATCGTCACTTCATAAATAAAAAAAGCCCTAATCAAGCCTTTACAACTGCCCATATTCTCCCCCAATCAAGCCTTTACACAGATATACCAATACATAACGCTGGTCATCTGCCATTCTCACCTTCTCTGTGAATGAAAGCTGCCCTGGATCCACAGACCAAACCCAATTACAGATAACAATGTGCTAATCTCTGTTCCCAGGAGCGAGGAGCCAGGCCTGGAGAGGGTTAGAATCTGCCGAAGGGGTGACCTGCATGCCAGATACAGGCTGAACGAGAGACCCTGTCTCTCTCTCTTTCTCTCTGCCCTTTCTCAGACACTCAGCCATCCTGATCACACCCCCACCCACCCCCCCAGCACCCAGCAAACACATTTGCAAGCCTGCATGCCCATGCGCAGCCACACGCACGCCCCCTGCCATCCTAACACCTTCGCCACCCTGAATCTTTTACCCTTTTACAGCTAATCTTTAAATGTAAATTCTGTGACAGGAAAATAGAGGAGGTGCGAGATAACAGGTTACATCTTCACTCCTGCACTGTTATCGCGTTCTGCATCACTGAAAAGCACCTATTCAATAAGATTAGCTTCTGGCAGAGTGCACGGCGACACACCGCGGCTTTGTATTCATTAAACACACATCCCCGGCTTATCTGAAATAAAAAAAAGGGGCTTGTCAGGATGGCACATTGTGTGTGAGTCTGAGGGGAAGGCAATGTGCATTAGGGCGATTACAATATCAGCCTGGTCCAGATGGAGGCAGGAAAATAAACAGAGAGAGAGAGGGAGAGAGAGAGCAGAAGGGAGAGCGGGAGACAGACAGAGAGAAAGAGAGGAGGGGAAGACAGGGAGGGTTTTTTTTTGTATGTGCGTGACAGTGTGAGAGTGACTGTGTATATTATGTATGGATGCGGGCGGCAAAGTGTGTGCATGTGTGACGAGGTAAGGACAACGGGGAGAAAGAGACATTAATTGGTAAATGAGTATTGGCTTAATAAGAGAGGACGAGAGCAAGGGAGCAAGAGAGCCAGAGTGAGATAGCAAAACAGAGAGAGAGAGAGAGAGAGAGAGAGAGAGAGAGAGCAAGGGCAGACAGCCAGGACACCTGTCAGCTGGAGCAGTGGAGCAGTGGGCTGTTTGGTTAACCCTGGACAAACGCTGGCTCCACACTACCTCACATACTATGGAGGCCACAGCAACAATTGGAAACAGCATTTTTCAAAACCTTTTTTGGACACCATTTGAACATGTCATACTGAACGGAACCAATAAAATTGGTCTGAAATGACTCGTTTCATTAGTGGATACATTACCATTTTAGAAAAGGTTTAAGCAAATAAAGCTGTGTTTTGCTTTTGAAATACGCATTTATGAACCACCCTGACTTCCCCGACACAGTCATCAATTTAGCTTCCATTCCCATAAACACAGAATAAATGATCCAACATATTGGTTCAGTCACCTAAACATGGATTATTGTACATCACTGTAATACAATACCACCAGACTTCACATTCCGTCCTCACAGGCTACCACTCCGTCATCTCACTTGACATCCGTACGTGATAAAATTCTATAACCAGCGCTCTAAATTCCTCTTGCGAATAAATTTGTAACCCATCAATGCCTCCCATCGATCTGAGGCATAGGTTCTTGGAGATGGCATCCACATCAATAATTCATTGCCTGCCCTCCGCAGCAAGTGATGTCAAAGCAAATCGACGGCCCTCGCAAAAAAGGGCTTTATCCCCATGCAGAAAAAAACATCTCCAAGCCTGCACTCCCTGCCGAGGGTCGAGTGTGTCAGCAAGTCCGAAAGCACTCTTCAATGAATATAAAGAGCCTCATGCATGACAAAGCTCAAAAATAAATAAATAAATATATAAAAATCTGATGCAGGTTTTTGCAGCACAACGTTAGTGGGGTGAAATCCCGAAGAGCACAGTCCACGGGGCGAACACAGCCGTCATTTCAAACAACGGACACGGTCATTTTTCTTTTTAGATGGTAACAACAGCTTAATCTCTCTATTCACTATTTCGACATACAGGCCGTTTTCACAGTCATGGTCAATACAAAGCATTTCTCATTGTCAGATTTGCAGTAAATGTAAACTTGGCAGAGAGCTGTTTTGACTGCATATTTTCCCAGTCAAAGTGGACAAAGACAAATAGCCACACCGATTAAACAAGCTAAGCATTGGTGCAAGAGCCTGATGGGAAAATGAGCTGGTTTACGTAAGGGGTTAATGATTGGGTGACATCACTAATGAAGTGAGTCCCATACTGCACTGATAAGATACTTGGCTTATGGCCAGAATGTCTGCAGTTCCTTACTTAAAACACACAGTAATTACTCAACAGCAAATACTATTTTGTGTACGCGTATCAGGTAAAAACACTACACAGAACTAGTACTAAGACTACAGAAAATATTTTGTGTCATATAATAATATTAAAAGTATATAATGAAACACTGAAAGGAATATAATGACATGCATCACTTTAATTAATACTTCTGTAATGTTTAACGAGAAGCTGTAGTTTTATTCAAACAAATGCTTTTAAAACTGTTTTTATCCTTTAAAATAGTGTTCAACAAATGGTTCCTTGATTAATATGAAGATGTGTAGGTGGGTATCATCTTTTTATAAAGTGTAAATACCATCCTCACAGTGGAAATGTTTGAAATGAATATAATATTTTTCCAGTTAATGATCTTTAATATTGAACAGCGTTGCTATGAAATAATGAAACGTGTGGAAATTCACATTTTGGCAGGGATATTCGCACATACAGTAATATGCACTGTTGCAGGCACTGGACCCGCAGGCTGACCCTCTCTTCATTAGGCCATGGCCGTGTCTGGTTTCATGTGTTTGACCCACATGGGGCCAATGGAAGCGGGGGAGTAGGGAACAGGTGTGAAGCAGGCCGGCTGGTGGCTGTGCAGATGGCCTCAGCCAGAGGACGATGCTGTCTGCTTCTGCTGTCCCAACCCGGCCTGGCCTTGTGCTGTTTAAACAGCCTCATGGCCAGATAACACACACAGACACACACAAACACACCACCCTTATTCCCTTATTTACTAAATACTCAGCTCCTGCCAACCTGCCTTGTGTCTAACTGTAATTAAAACTGCTCCTTTTGTCTAGGAGGAGAAAAGTGGACACTGACAGCATTGAGGTGTTCACCAGTTCTAAGTGCACACAGTACACAGTGCATTTAAGCCTCA
This sequence comes from Hoplias malabaricus, assembly GCF_029633855.1. Classification (NCBI taxonomy): domain Eukaryota; kingdom Metazoa; phylum Chordata; class Actinopteri; order Characiformes; family Erythrinidae; genus Hoplias; species Hoplias malabaricus. The sequence goes on along the minus strand of NC_089805.1, from coordinate 37,073,397 downwards.
ACGGACATAGTGCATCACATTCTTGAAGAGCTCTAAAGTACAATATCCAGGGAATATCCAACAGAACTCATTTTCAGAATGGCAAATATGTAAATATGATAAAACACAAACACATGTAAGACATGTCTCCTTTCTAATATCTACGATTCCCTAGAAGCAATCATGTTTCTTTTTCACGTACAAACCACACACCCAATGTCTTTTAAAAGAAAGGCATTAACACCTCGATAGTAAGTCTACTGGAAATCTCACGGCTGTTTTCTTTGTCCACGATCTAAACTGGGAGAACGATCATACAGTTTACAGACAAACCCTAAGCAGCTCTCACCAAATACCAGAGCTCCTTTTTCTCATCTTAAAGTCACACTGATAGCCACAGAGACCAAGTTCCCAGGGAAAAAATAAAAAAAGTGAAAATCAACCTTTTAATTTACAACAGCCCAAACCAACGTCTTGCTTTAATTTCTCCATCCCCATCTTTCCCCACAATCACGTGAAGGGCAAGTGGAAATAAAGATCAGGGCGGATGAGAGACCACAGCTGAATAGTTGTGAGGGAAAAGAGCTGTCTCTAAACAAAAACAGTCTCTCATATGCTCTGAAGTGGACCAGCAATGCTCATAAAGTGAATAGCAATATTTGTAAAGCTACTTAGTGTCTTCTCTCTCTGTTTAAGACACGTGGAGTTATATTCTCAACACTCACAGGTCAGAGACTAACAAGCACGGGCTATAAAAAAGATATTTAGCTTTTATTACCAGGGGCTCTAACGGATCCTGTTGAAAGTGGGCAGTAGTCTGGCCAGTTTAATGTAATCCCAATGAGGGAAGGCTTGAGCGCTGAACAGACTTAATGCAGCACCATGAACACAATGTAGGAGGAGGATAAAGAAGAGAAATGTCTCAGAAAACATGAAATTGCGATGTGACAGTTAACCCTACTGACATTTCACATTAATAATGAGATTTTATTATTATTTTATCAGCTTCACACTTTATAGCCTTTAAACCTAAACAAACCTGCAACGTTCCACATTCATATGACTCTAATTCAACTGTTATTACGCAATTAATTTTTATATCAATTTAATTTAATTTTAAAGACATAGCATAAGTAACGTTAACTAATTTTGCATTTTTTTTCTAAAATTCAGTCATTACTGTAAGAATCAATAAAATAAACTGTTTGTTTGTTTGTTTTAATCAATTTCTAATTATCAACTAATATGACACTACAAAACGAGTTACATTTTGGTTTTCGGGAATTAAAATATAACGTTACAACAACTGAAAAGGTAAAAATCACTTTTTACAGCACAGCATATAAAATACGGTCAATAACGCAGGCTAATTCAGAGCGCTACCGTTACTATTACCGCGAGGGAGAGCTCTACATTCACAACTAACGTTCTAATAAAATCCGTGTAGCCGTTACTGTTCTTCTGAAGAGGTTTCACGTCATTACCGTGAGCTCAGAAATGATGTGTATCACCGGCTCTACTTACACTGAAGAGAGGCTGAAATTCCCACCATACGTTACGCCGTTAACGAGGACAAAAAAATTAATCCCCGGTCCAAAACGGCCCGGCAACTGTTCGTCCGTTTGGTCAGATGAAGTGTGCGGGCGTCAGTCCCCGTTACTTAAGCCGTAACGGTTCCCACAGACACGTCAGAGCTGTCCGTTCAACTCCAGCGAGGCGTCGAGCTCGAGATCCGCTCGTTAAAATTCGTTACTTCAGTTTCACGTTTACCTTTCGTGTCGCTGGATGAAACGTACGAGGCTCAGTCCGGTCAGTCTGTGCTAACGGTTCCCTCCGACACGTCAGAGATGTCCGTTAAACTCCACCGAGGCGACGAGCTCGAGCTCCGATCCAAATGGTCTGTTTAATTACGTTAATTCTCGTTCACGTTTTGCTTCGCTTGATGAAGAGAACGTGGCTGAGTCCGGTCAGTGTGAACGGAGTTCAACCGTCACCCGTTTCTCCGACAAGTCAGAGCCGTCCGTTAAACTCCAGCGATGCTCGAGACCAGGGTCGAGCTCCAGTCCGCACGCGACAAAGACCCCTCAAGTGTGGATAGAGGGGGCAGATGAATGTTTCGCGTGACGTTTGTTCCACTGCATCTGTTATTGCCCTTTAGCGGCGCGAATTCAAAAATAACACGAGGCGGGTTTCCTGCGCTGGACGCACTGCACGGCTCGCGAGATGCGCGCGACTACAGACTGGCTTCGTCCGTGGCGCGCGGGCGCTTTTGCCTCCTGCTTCAGTCCGCGAGCTCTGGGAAGCTCCAGGTGCGGAGTGGGTGGAGCTTCACAGTGTGAGGGGCGGGGCTAACAGACAGCAGCTGATGGAAGGAGTAGGGGCAGAAAGCGTGGAATACGCGAGAAAAATAGGGGTAGGATAAATCGAGAGGTAGATGAACAGAGGGGTACATGAACAAAGGGGTAGATGAAGAGTGGGGTAGATGCACAGAGGGGTTGAATATATAGAGGGGTAGAATACACAGAGGGGAAGGGGAGCAGAGTGGTAGATCAGCAGAGGTAGAATATACTGAGGAATAGATGAGGGGTATATTAACAGAGGGTAGGTGAAGGAGATGAGCACAGGGGTAGATGAGCATGGGTAGATTAATAGAGGGAAGAATGAAATAAGGACAGATTATAAATGGAAAATGAAATGTTAATGTTTTTTACCCAATTTCTCATTTTACTTTTCTTCCTTTGTATCTCCATCTCTTTCTCCCTTTTGCTTTTTTCTGTCATCATTTCTTTCTATTACTCACTCTTTTTAGTGCCCTTTTCCTGTCTTTCTCTCTCTTTGTCCTTTACTGCCAATGTTTCTTTGTGTTTTTCTCTTTTGATTTCCTTGTCACTATCTCTCTGTATCTCTCTTTCTTGATTTCTCTTTTTGCACTCTTCAACAAAGCTTCTCTCTCTCTCTCTCTCTCTCTCTCTCTCTCTCTCTCTCTCTCTCTCTCTCTCTCTCTCTCTTTCTCTCCCCCATGCAATAACTCAAGGCAAACACTTTCCTCTTCCATCTGGATCTCATCTTGTCCTGCCCAGCCAGGGAAAGCAGAAGCTTCGTTTACAGCCTGATGATAACAGCCTCTTTCACACAGACGCTATTGAAGTTAATGCATCGCAGGCTCGCTCGCCGCCTCTCTCTTAACCCTAACTTAACCCATAAATTGTATATTCCAATTTAGGACACGCCACTTTCTTATTTCCACTGTGCTTTCTGGCTTGCCTCAGTGTTTGTCTTTATAGCCTATTTCCTATGTGACAGACTGCATCCCCAAATATGGTCGCTCTGTTCTCCTGCTTTGTGTATTTTCCTTCATTTCTACATGTGGGACCTTTAGATGCTGCAGAAAGTCAATCAAACAGAGGAGAACATGTGCAAATTAAGTGTGCAGGGTTTTCATATGAAATCAAGGGTATTGAAACCCTTTCGTGTGTCCTAATGTTGTTGTAGTTTTATGCTTAGACCAGTTTATGCTTGGAGCATAAACTGGTTTATTCAGGGACTACAACGCAATCGGTTACCATTTCTGTAGATTTTTGGTTTACATTTGAAGACATTGTGTGAAAAATTTCATGATGAATGAACAAATATGATGCTTCAAAGGCGACGTCTACAATTGTGGGGAAATGCTGTTCTTTCGTTTGTTTACATTCAGAAGCTCCACATCTTTTAAGGTGAAATGGTATTTTTGAGGAAAACAAAATGACTGCTGAATATAAATTGTCTGTACATTTTTATTCAGTTTGAATTACCACAGAAACTCATTTGTAACTGCATTTGTTTGGTTTGTTGCTCTTTGTTCTGTGTTTACTTTCATGCAGCTCTCCCACGTCAGTCCATCTACAGCAATAATAAACCAATATTACCCACCAGAAATAGAACAATATCCTCTCAGTTCATGCTTTTAAACGTTAACAGAGACCTTCTCATTGTCTAAAGACCTCCAGATGTTGTTTCTCAGCCCTTTGTTTTTTACAAAGTGTTTTTTTAATAATGAATAAATATTAAATAAATTTGTGAATGTTACCTTTAACTTATAAATAATATGAAACAATATGTCTATCTTTTTATGTGCTATCACAATATCAGGTCTGTCCACTGTAATCATTGTTTCTTTATCCTGGTCCCCTGTATCTCCTCTAATCTGCTGGTGGCTTGGCGTATTGTGTCCCGAGAGACCTGCGGAGAGGCCATACCTGAGAAACCCACAGGCGCTTTCTTAGGAGAGTGTTTTTTGATGTGCCACTCATATTCTTTGTTCTTCTCAGACAAAGCCGCCTTGGTGGGTCTCCTCTGCTCTGAGCTGCTGAGGACGAGAGGGAAAGAGAGAAAGAGAGAAGGAGGGAGGGAGACACACATAGGGACAGGGAGAAGGGAAGAGAGAAGGTGAGGTCAAAACAGTGCAAGAAAACAACACACACACACACACACACACACACACACAGAGCCCTGCACTGCGTTATCACAAAGACTCACTCTGCTCCCTTTTGTGCCCAGTGTGCGTTGGAGAAAAGCTGCTCTCCACAATCAAACAGCAACATCTTGACACCGGAGGCACAGGGACGGTGGCTGAGGAAACCTGCAGGGGAAAGGACTGGGGTCCGAGGGGCTGCCGTGGACCCTGATAACACCAGCGGAGAGCAGGAAACACACAGTGCGCTGTTTTCACTGCTGGTGGAGTTCCTGGAAGTGGGCCGCCCAGGGCGATGGGCCACGCACATACAGGATACCTCGCCTCTACAAGGGGACAAAGATACACACACACACACACACACACACACACAAACACACAAACACACAGCCATGCAGGCTTCCTGCATTTCCTCATCCATCGGAGGGCCACCTGCGACCAACACGCACACACACAGAGGTTTGTTTTTATGCAGTATCAGGACTTCATATCATATAATCACACCTATACTTATATAAATGCAAGTTGTTTTATACAACAACAACAACAACAACAGTGATAGTCCTGGGAAAATTTCAGAGATCATTTTATCAGCTTCACTGACCCCACAGGAGCACTTTATACTTCTACAATTACAGACTGTAGTCCATCTGTTTCTCCAATGGAGAAGACCCCTACAGGACCACCACAGAGCAGATATGATTTCGACAGTGGCTTATTCTCAAAGCTGCACTGACACTGACATTCTGGCGGTGTGTAATTGTGTGCTGTGCTGGTACGAGTGGATCAGACACAGCACTTCCCTCATATCACTAAAATGTGGGGCCTCCATGGATAATACTTGTTTTTCCAGCACTTGCTGAAGGCTACGTGAACACCTTGAACTTGTTTCACGTTCTTCAAACTATTTCTGAACCATTTCTGCAGTGCGGCTGGGCCTATTATCCTGCTGTAAGTTAAATTACTATGTCTACACGTGTACAATTCCCCCTGCACTCTTTGAATACTAATGAAAGAAACTGTTTAATTACTTACGAACCCTTATCTATATTAAATGTAGGTCTGTCTGTATTTATCTGTATTTGATTTCCTTTACAGCTCTTTCAGACTGTGAACTGCGGAAATGTGAGGTGGTGTACTCAAGGTAAAGCTTTGTTTTTAAATCCTTCACAATTCCATTGTGTATTTTGAATTCCGTTTGAAAAGAGTCTATCCTTGATGTAAATGCATATTTTTGTAATATTTCTCTGTGTGCGTGTTCAGTGTTTTTTTAGACATCACCATATAAAAGCGGCATATTTATTTAAGCAGGTGACGAAAAATATAGAGCCTGCAACACCACCTGTACTTGCGGAGCGTACTTTATTTCCTCTTGCTTGTGCTGCTTGTTTATTACTGCATAGGAACTAAGTGTTGGTTTGGAATGTCACACACACACACAGGTCAACATCACCAGTGTCAAACATGGTCATTGGATTGGTGGCTGATGAACGGTTCCAGAGAGAGCTGGACAGAGCAATAAGGAACGAAACAACTACACTGACCTGTAGGAATTGGGGAGTGGAGCTGTGTTCAGTCCTAAAATACAAAACCAACCTGAAAACACAATGAACACAATGCACTTAACATTATGTGGTCAATGTTGTTGTTCTAAGGCCCACAGCTCCTGTTACAGACAGTGTTTTGTGAAATCACCGGCTCCTGAGGGAAGCTGCTAGTGAAAAGGCTACGAGTGACCAGGGATCAAAAAGTGAGTAGAGCCGTGTAGAGTCGAGTAGAGTAGAGTAGAGTAGGCACCATGCAGTGGAAAAGCACCATGTGTAAGACACAGGACTAAATCAATGACTTCTTTTAATACATCTTATTTATTCAGACTAAATGGAGTGGGATGTTTTATTTAACAGTTTTTGAGTTGGTAGAAGCTCCACACCCCCGAATATATGTGTTAACACACTCAGAAAGTGATTTAAAAATAAAATGTCCCTTTTAACTGGTTGGTTCAAGTGTCTCCTGTTGAACACAGCTCCAATTATAGCTAAAACAAATAACCAGATGTCAAATATTTCTTTTTACAAGCTCCTTTGCAGATATGCAGTGTCTTCAGAGAAAAGACGTGGTTCATTGTGGGTATTACTGCAAGCCGTATGGTGCTCCAGCCAAAGGGGGAGAAGCTAAGTGGCAGGAAATTGACAACAGCATCTACCTCTGTGATAATGTAATTAGTGAGTCCTTCTCCAGAGCCTCTGCTTAATTCACGAACCAGCCCCTGTCCGCAGCCGCTACGTTACAGAATCATTCTTCACACTTTATTCCATATTTGATGCCGCTGACGCGAATCAACAACTCATGTGATTTAGAGCGTCCGCATTCAGCTCTTTCTGCAGAGAGGCAGCACACGGATACAGACAGACCCTCAAACAACAGAGCTGGCTTTGTGCAAATGAGGAGCAGAGGCAAAAACAAAATGGAATAGTGTTTCCCCACTGGAGCTGTAGTGAGGTACATCAGACTAATGTGGCAGATATATAAGTCTGGCTGAGCTGTGGTTCAGGGCAGCGGTGGGACTTTGGGGGGTGTCTCAGTGTCTGCTGGGTTCAGGCTTTTCTACAGCTCTTTTTGAAGTGCGCACATGTGAAAGACATCGCACACAAACACACACACACACTCTCCCCCAAACAGACACACATCTGCCTCCCGACACCCTTGTTCCCCATGGCGATAAAAGATGACTGACAAGACACATGAAGTGTAACCTTGCCTTGCTTGTCAGTCTTCCACACAAACACCAACACCCACACACACACACACACACACACACACATATATACTCACACACACAGGAGAAACAATCATTTTGAACACTTGCTGAAATAGAGGGCTGCAGATGAGAGACGGCAAATTAAATTGCCAAGATCTGCCTTGTTGCAACAACTGGAAGTGCACTCATTCAAATGACTTTTCCATTTGGAGCAGGAGGAGCAGTGTTTGCAGAGCAGATGAATTAAGAAGCCAGATACAGTATCACACACACACACACACACACACATACACACACACTTATTAAACAAATACTACTCAACGGCAGAGAGTCTGATGAAAGAATATTTGCTTTCATCTGTGCCGCATTTGTCAAAATATTAGGACAATTCAAAAACTATGAAAGAATTTACAAAAAAAAAAAAAAAAATACCATAAGGACACTGTACATTTATGAGTCAAAGGATGGTAGGTGAATAGATATATAAATATATACATACATGCATACCGTACAGCCAACATTATGCCTCGCTTAGCCTTAATAAAAGTTCTAAGAAGGATTTGGACTATGTGGTTAATGCACTTTAAAAGTGTGCTCATAGTAAAACGTTTGAGGTGCAATGTCCCCCACAGAAAAGGCAGTATTATTTTTTTTATTTACCTGTTTGTCTTAAGATATTAAGTCTTAAGAAGACATGTAGATGCACAGGACATTCTGGACACTAAAGAAAATGGCATGTGTTGTAGAACTGACCACCTGTGGTCCTTATCACCACTTCTGTAGGCCTGTGGATCCCTTCACTGCACCATTTTACATCAAACACTCGGAATTCCCCTGTTTCTGTCTCCGGACTGGACATGGTTCCAGCATGAAATGCATTTGCAATCCTTCATACTCAATCATCAAACAGCTGTTTATTTTCTATTACGACATTTGTGAATTGTCTGTGTGAAGCTGTGAGTGTGTGATGCCTTGCATTGGCCTGGGGCCCCATCCAGAGTGTGTTCCCGCCTCGTCCCTCGTGACCCTCTTCGAACCCACCATGACTCTGGTCAAGACAAAGCTGTACCTGAGGTTGAA